>NC_138135.1:18250274-18776745 GCF_964188305.1 Podarcis bocagei | reverse complement strand
TCCCACACACAGGCAAAACTGCTGAAATATTGGCCTGCCTGGGGTGGTACAGACAGCTAATCACTCACCCCGCCTCATCCTGGCCAACTTAAGTCTTCAAATGCCCAGTTATTATAAAGCTATAAAACTATTACTGTTTCGACAGCCAGGGTTCTTGCATTCTGGGGCAAAAGAAATTGATTCAACCACAAATATTTTTAGCTTGAGAGGCAAAGCAAATGTCTTGTATGGTGCATAGAAATTTAGAGTTGGAAAGGGCGACGAGGGTCATCTAGTCCAACCCGCTGCCATGTCAGAATATTTTTGCCCAATATGGGGTTTGAACCCACAACCCTGAGAGTAAAGAGTCTCAAGCTCTACGGACTGAGCTAATAACCCAGTGCAGCCAAAGACTTTTCTGATGCATGTACTTCACAGGTATCTAGACTGCTTCCGCCAGGGTCAGGCTTTGTGCAGGACCTGAAAGCAGGACTCAAGTCTCAAGCCTGCTGTATAAACACCCACCCTCTGCCTGTGAGGCAGTATAGTATAATGGTTACAGAAGAGGTAGTCCATGGGGAGCCCTCCAGATGTTTATTGGCCGTGGTGGCAGAGGGTGAAGGGAGGTAGATTCGAGAAACCACCTGGAAGGCTTTGCTACTCCTGAGTGAGAGTGTCAGGCAAGACTGGGGAGACCCGGGTTCAAATTCCTGCTCAGCCCTTAAGCTCAGTGGGTGTCCCTAAGCTAGGACAGCAGTGAAGATAAAACGTGGGAAGGGGGGGGCAAATGAAAATATAACCACACACACACCCCTGGACCATTAGGACAAATGTCCCTGCCTGCCTCCATATTTACAAGCAGCCCCGGGGGAGGGGAGGCAATGTCTCTCTGCTTCCTCTTCCTTAGTCTCAGTTGCACTTCTGCAGAATTCAGCAGGGAGAAATTAACAATAATTAGTTGGTTCCACAAGTCATTGCCTCTGGTTATGGTTCTCCCTCCTGTGGGCCTCCCCTGTTTTCTGCCCTGCCAGTTCCAAGGGGGCCAACCACCACCGATGCAGCCATGAATGTACTAAGTGATTAAAAAAAGGAGTATCTGGGCTGTGTTCTGGGAAGTCGTGTGGTTCTCTGTAGACCTTGACTCTGCACTGACAGCAAACTAGCTTTTCCACGACTACCAGTCTTCCTTTGCAATGCGCAGTTGCAAAACTGGTGTACGTCCCAAGGCACAGTCTCAGTTCATGAGACGGTCGCCAACGTGGATGGCTTTAAAAGCAGGTGAGACAAATTCAAGGAAGCCATGATGGTCATATTCCACCTCCACTGCCAGAAACAAATGGTGGCGATGTTCCAAAAGGCCTTTAAACGGCATCTTGACCCGTCAATATAACTCCGGGATCAATTGTTAGTCGTGGCAAGAATCAGCCCACATACTTAATATACTTGCTTTAATATACAGTGGTACCTCTGGTTGCAAACGAGATCCATTCCGGAGCCCCGTTCGCAACATGAGCAGAACGCAACCCGCGTCTGCGTGTGTCGCGATTCGCCGCTTCTGCGCATGACGTCATTTTGAGCGTCTGTGCAGGCACGAGCGGCGAAAGCTGGAAGTTCTGATACTTCCAGGTCACCGCAGGACGTATCCTGAAAGAACGTAACCTGAACCGAATGTAACAAGAGGTATGACTGTATGCCAATTGGCTTACTCTGATGCTATGTTTATCTGTGGGCTTGCAACACTTAGCTAGTTGAGAGGAGGCTTTTCACACTGACTGCCTGTCAGCTACCTCCTTATCTAGGAGATGGAAGAGAGTTGGGAGGGGGCTTCCAAGCTAGGAGTGAGTTAATTGGGCTAATGAAACCAGATGAGGTAGCTTGCCTTTGTATAACTACAAAATTTATACACAATTTTCAGCCCGGACACTAAGACCTAGCTCTGAGGGCCTTCTGGTGGCTCCCTCGCTGCAAGAAATGAGGTTACAGGTAGGGCTGCCATACATTCAGAATTTCCCGGACGTATCTGGGATCTACCCAGGTGGAATTTCCTGAAATCAGTAAAAATCTCCGGGCGTATGACAACAACTACACTCAACAATTTTTGTCTCTGGATTTCCACTTTTTGAAATATGGCAACCCTATTACAGGGAACCAGGCAGAATGCTAAGGAAATAAACAACTATCTGGCTTTCTGAAAGCAGCCCTGTATAGGCAAGTTTTTAAAGTTTGATGCCTTACTGTGTTTTAATTTGTTGGAAGCCACCCAGGGTGGCTGGGGGCAACCCAGTCAGATGAGTGGCATATAAATAATAAATTGTTGTTATTGCCTAACAATTTATTTGCAAGTCGTGATGACTGCTTGTTGCTTTGACCCCGAGTCTGTAAAGGCAGCGGGGCTCTGAAGGCTGTGAGATCACACCTTTCTTTAATAAAGCACGAGAACTGGCCATTCTGATATTTTTAGCGTCTTCCTTTGGCATCCCTGCATCAAACCCCCTCGCAGGCCCTCCCTTGGGCCTACAGATCAAGACAGTCAGTATGCCTCTGAAGACCAGCTGCTGGCGAACCCAGGTGGGCAGAGTGCTTCCCACAGACTTTTGGCTGACCACTGTGAGGACAGGATGGGCCTGATCCAGCAAAGCTTTTCTTACGTTTGCTCTGCACAAACCGTGTGCACAACACAGAGCAGTCCTGTGCAGCACAGGAGAGCCCAAGAGCAGGTGCTCCAAACTTCTTAAAAGTTTATTTATTTGGTTTGTATACTGTTTGTCGTCTGAAAAATCTCAGGTTGGTTCATGGACTTGTGGCATCCAGAGCTGGAAAGCAGGCCCTGATGTTAGTTCCCAGGCAGCCTTCGTCAATGCTGGGGCCCCAGGTGTCCTTGAACCACAACTCACATCAGCCTTGACAATTGGGCTAGGGAAGATGGTGGCTGTAGTCCAACAACAGCTGGGGAACCCAAGGTTGGTCTAAGGCAGCAGTTCTCAACCTGTGTGTCCTCAGATGTTGTTGGACTACAACTCCCATCATCTCTGAGCTCTGGCCTTGCTAGCTAGGGGCGATGGGAGTTGTGGTTCAACAACATCTGGGGACACACAGGTTGAGAAAGGCTGGTCTAAGGCCTATGTATATCTTGCCCTTGCTACCCAGTATCTCTGGAATATTCTCTTCACGCCCTTTGTCACACGCTTCCTGGCCTCTGCTGAAAGTCCAATCCAGTCATTTTCTAGATCTGAAAGAGTGAAAGACAAATGCCTCGTGGTTGCTAGGCAACCAGCTCCAAGGTACTGCTCCTTCACCCTTTAGGCAGCAAGATGCTCTTGTAAACATGCAAAAATTAAAAATGTGAAAGCAGACTCGTTTCCTCAAACACGCACTGGGCTTATGGCAGGAAGCGCCAGCCCATCAGGACTCTGTGGCGCACACCCACTTCAGGGCTACGGATAGGAGCTTTCCCCTCATACTTTGTGTGCCTACTGTTGAAAATATGGCTATCTAACAGAAACGAAACAGAAACGAAATGCTGTCTGGGTGTTTTGATCCTCAAGATCACATGGAAGGGCAACCCATCTCCCACTGCTGGCCAGGGCTCTGTTGGAATGAAAAGGGATGGGGAATGACTGCAGGCCTAAAGGTGGCACAGAGAAGAAGCATAGAAAGATCTCTACACTGGTTGACTTGGCCATGCAGGTGTGCCATCTCCCTCAGAAGGACAACGACATCACTCAAAAGGCTGAGAACCTTCAAAGGGCTCGTTCTGAGCAAGGAAGGGAAGAAAGGTTAGCTTTACAGCTGCCACTGGGGGTCACTTGGTGGGTGCCGACACCCATGACAGGGCCTTCTTGGCAGCGGCATACATTCATGGAACGCCCTCCCTGCGGAGGATGAATTTTTTAAAATACACAGGCCAGAAGATGCTATTCGTGGCAATCTTGAAATTACCATCTGTGTGTGACTGCTGAAATGTTTCCAGATGTTTCAAATTGTTTAAAAATGGATGCATTCATACATATTTTATTTATTAAAATTTATTCATAAATTTTAAATTTATATTAGATTGATTTTATAAAATATATGAATACAATATATTTATAAATATTTAAAATAACTGTTTAGTGTCAAACAAATAAATATTGTTTTGCTGTTTTTGTTGTGTGCTGCCCTGGGCTCTTTTGAGAAAATGGTTGAGGTAGAAATTGAATAACTAGCCAGGAATGGTAAAAATGAAAAGGAGAAAGCGGGTTGCTATTCAACTCCATTTACAACTAAGATTTGAGGCAGGAACTCAAAGTGGGTTGGATCCTTTGGAAATGTAGCATAATGAAGCAAAGAGGCCTTGCACCCGTTAACTGTCTTCCCACCTCACAAAGTAGATAACACCCAACATCTCACCAGATTTGGACAACATGATGAGAACACACACACACACACACACACACACACACACACTTCTTTCACTTACAACATCTCTGTCGATCTTGGCTGCCATCATTTCAGACGTTTCTTCGTGCTCGTGGTACTGTCTAGATTTCTCAACTAAGGAAGGAAACATACCAATTGATCCACTCAACTTGGACAGGAACCTAGAGTGTTTTCAAAGTCCACTAACTTGCAACCCACAATATGCAGCCCACAATACCTGAAACAGAAGGGCTATTTCTTAGTCCATCACAAACGATGTGTGTCACATGTGAAATGAATCGTGATGGGAAAGGAAGGCTGCATTCACAGCAAACTTTTAAAACATTATGATACCACATCATGGCTTCCCCTCAAGAACTCCGGAAACGGTAGTTTGCTAATGGTGAGGAGAGTTGTTAGGAGATCCCTATTCTCCTCACAGGGCTACAGATTCCAGGCTTCCCTGTCAAGAGGGAATGATTGTCAAACCATTATAGGGATTGTAGCTCTTGAGAGAAATTAGGATTTCTGAACAACTCTCTGCACTCTTAACATGCAGCTCTCAGAATACTTTGGGGGAAGCCATGACTGTCTAACTATATGACTTATAGAAGACATCTGAAGGCAGTCCTGTATAAGGAAGCTTTTAATGTTTGATGATTTGTTGTGTTTTTATATTTTGCTGGAAGCCACCCAAAGTGCCTGGGGCAACCCAGTTAGATGGGAGGCATACAACAACAACAACAACAACAACAACAACAACCATTACTACTCCTACTCCTACTAAAGCATCATCATAGTGCTTTAAATGTCTGGTGTGGTTGTTGCCTAAGAGAAGCAACCAGTAGTGACTTGGATCACCTGTGAGATTGTTCCTGCTTTGGGCAACAAACTGTGGTTGTTGAAATCCTAGGAGCCAACCGAGTGGTTGGATAAGATTTTCAGAGATTGGGACTTCACTGCTCAGATTAGCTAACTGCCCTTCTCCATGGCAAGAAAAACCACAGCAAAGCAACTGTATGCATTTTTACACAGAAATCAATGTTCAACAAAGCTTCTTCCCTGGTACATGTGCAAAACACTGTAGCCTAAAATCCCGCCCCCTCAAAAAAATTAAAGAACCCAGAATAAACAATACAAAGCAGAATTTAGCTCTTCTTGATAAGTCATCCAAACTAATGTGGCGGTTTTGTGTGTGGAGTTCAGACAGCCTTGCCTACACCCTGAGAGGAGGTTTGTCACAGACAAGGTCAACAGGCCACATACAGCCCAAGGCCATGCAACCGACAGCCTTGGCACAGAACGATGCCAGTCTCTGCCATGCAAGGTTATCTCACGGTTTCCGCAACACTCACAGTCTCCTTGTTCAGCTGCCCAAGCGGACCAGGCTGCTACCCGGCTTCTGACGTCCACCTGAGTGACAGTACCTGGAGGGACGGGAGCTGGTGCTCTCGGAGGCGGAGGAATGGCACCGTCAACTTTGGAAAGCATCCTGGGTGGGAGACATGGCAAATCAAAAGCGAAATGCTGAGAAAATGAAATCTTTTTCCTCCAATGGTTTATTAGAATAGCAGGGGGAGAGAGAGAACCCTTGTACTCTGAACTCTCAGCTGCATGCCATCTCTGGCTCTCCCTAGCAAGCAGCACAAAGCAACATCAATAAATTATACATCTGAATCTAAGGAGGAGCCTTTCAATAAGGCTGAATGCCGTGCATATCGAAACCAAAGTAATATCATCGTCTTTGTACAGCAGGGGCAAGTCTAAAAGCAAAATAACACACCGCTAAAATAAATGTATGTGTTTTTGAGCAAGAGCTGACACACTTTTCCAGAGAACTTAAGATAATTTGTCAGCATCTATGAAAGAAGAGATTTCACTAATAGGTGGGGAAAGTGCCCCCCTTCCCAATTTGCAGGCAGGGTGTGATGTTTTTTCAAAGGAGCTATTGTGGAAAGAGACTAAGTGCCCATGAGGGAGTGGGCCATCTCCCAAAAAAACAGGGAATGCTCAAGGTTGCAAGCATTTCTACACGCATGAGTCCCGCAACAAAACACTACTACTTAATCTACACATTTCTGTTCCTGAGTACCATAATCTGTAAGAAGCAAAAGCTTCCCTGCTGAACAGGGAAGACAAAGTAAGTGAAAGTGTTTAGCTCTTTTTGTTAAAGAATTTAATAATTTTTAGTACAGAGTACTACACTGTGCCTGTTGTTTTTGTCCAAGGCGTTTTCTTGGCAGGCAGGGATACTGGAGTGGCTTGCCGGTTCCGGCTCCAGGTGGATCACGTTTAGTCAAAACTCTCCACTATGACCTGTCCGTCTTGGGTGGCCCTGCACGGCATAGTTCATAGCTTCTCTGAGTTATTTAAGCCCCTTCGCCATGGCAAGGCAGTGATCCATGAAGGATCTGAGGGAGGCAGTGGAAGACAGGAGTGCCTGGCGTGCTCTGGTCCATGGGGTCACGACTAAACAACTAAACAACAACAACTACACTGTGGGCCATAACCAACACAGATATCTGTGCACACAACAGAACTTTTTCTTCCTCACCTATCCCTTGTAGCCTTACACCCCCTCCAACCTCATAATCAGCTCTGATGGGCTGAAGGACCCTGTAGGACAGATTTCTAGGGCTCAGAAGGGAGAAGAGGAAATAAAAATCCCTGCTGTAACAGTGGAACAACCCATGTGGAGCACATAATAATCCCATATATATTTATTTGTGCAGAGTTCCTGTCTACCTCCTTTCAGGAAGTTTGCCTTGGACTAAGCCCCAAGGATGCTGCAAGCACACTGACAAGTTACCCATCTTCTCTCATTTCTGCTGCATTTGGACCCCACTTCTATCGGTGCTCCGCAGTTGAGTTCACTGTTAGGAAGAATATAGGATAGCATTGGCAAATCAAAATGTAAGCTTTACCTGAGTGTTTCGAATCTCCTCTTTGGCTTCCCCCCTTTGCTGTCGCTGATTGCACTTTCAATGTCTTCGTGGATCAAGTTTGCCTGGGCAGAAGCAGTTCAACAGGTGAAAACAGAAAATTCGATACCAAATAGCGTAAGATCTTAAAAGCAGGGCTGTGTTAAGAAGATGCTGAGCAAAGCAAAATTCTGCCCAGAGAGCAACCCAAATTCAGCAGCAAGATAAGAAGAATGGTTATTTTATTAAATTTGCATACCGCCCTATACCCGCAGGTCTCAGGGCAGATGCATAGATCACACAAATTAAGCACATCTAGAATGTGGTTTGCACTATTTATCCAAGTTCTGCTAGTCCCTGTAAGAAGTAAGGGGTTATGGGGAATGCTGAAGCCTCATCCCAGGATCACTGCCAAGTTTGATTCAGCCATCACTTTGGGGTGTTGGAAATTCACAGGCTATCAAACACACTGTAAGTATGTACCGGTAATCTCTATCAGGGATGGGGACCTTTTGAGTCCATCAACATCTGGAGAGACCTAACTCTCCATCAGCTCCATCTAGCATAGCCAATGGTTGGTGATGATGAGACCTGTAGCTGAACACATGACAGATTTGTTAGTTTCTGTTTGCCACTGTGCAGTGCTTTGGAGTCACAAGACTCTGTTTACATTCCAGAGACATTCCAGGCTGTTGGAAGTCTCACGGAAGACAGGAGACGGATGTGACGTTACTGGTTTCTGTTCCTTTGTTTTTTTCAGTTGCTCTCTGCTCTCACAGAGAGAGGATTATTACTTTTCTGTCTGCGTAGCTAGAAAATAAAGCATAGCAATGTAGTCATAAATCGCATCACTTCTACTGCTTTGTTACTCTGCTGAATGGGTTGTGCCTGGAGCCTTGTCAGAGGCTCAGGTCATCAATCACGTCAGAGGCGATTGTGGAGGACTCGGCCGGGGGAAGATGAGCTTTATCAGCTCGGTCGTAAGGGAGATTCCGACAAGATTCCCCATCCCTGCCTTAAGCCAAACAGGCTCTACCACATCCCTGAAGGGTTTTGTCAGGATGTACGAGCCCTGGTAGATCTGAGAATATATCTAGTACATAATCCTGCTTCCATCTGTGGCAGAGCAAATACCTCCAGCGAATGATATTTCTGAGTCCGTCCTGATTATACAGTGGTGCCTCGCAAGACGAAATTAATTCGTTCCGCAAGTCTCTTTGTCTTGCGAGTTTTTCGTCTTGCGATGCACGGTTTCCCATAGGAATGCATTGAAAATCAATTAATGCGTTCCTAGGGAAACCGCCTTCAGACCAGGTCCGGGGACAGTCTGAGGTCCCGGACCTCTTCTGAAGGCTGGGGGGGGGGGACAAGGGCTTTTCTTCCCACCCCCAGCATTTTAAAAAACCCCGGGACAGCGGAGGACTTCTCCGCTGTCCGGGGCGATTTAAAAGCCCCTGGGAAGGCAGGCAGGGGGGACAAAGACTTTTGCCCCCCGCCTGCCTTCAGAAGAGGTCCTGGACCTCTTCTGAAGGCGGGCGGGGGGCAAAAGTCTTTGCTCCCCCCCGCCTGCCTTCAAAAGCCCTCCGGGACAGGCAGGCAGGGGGGAGCAAAGACTTTCGCCCCCCGCCCGCCTTCAGAAGGTGTTCCCGCCCCCCCGCCTGGCTTCGGAGCAGTGTTCCGAAGCGGGGCGGCGGGGGCAGGTGTTCCCGCCCCCCCCACCCGGCCTCGGAGCAGCGTTCCGAAGCGGGGCGGCGGGGGCAGGAGGTCCGAGGACAGTGGGGAAGACGCGCTGCGCTTCCCCGCTGTCCCGGATATTTCCCTATGGGCTGTTGTCTTGCGAAGCAAGCCCATAGGGAAATTCGTCTTGCAATGCGCCTCCAAAACGGAAAACCCTTTCGTCTAGCGGGTTTTCCGTCTTGCGAGGCGTTCGTCTTGCGAGGTACCACTGTATTGCCATTCATTTTCACTTTACTCAGAGGCTGTGGTTCCTGCATTACGAAGGGCTGACTACATGGGTTCCCTTCCAAATCTACCATTCTATATTTTTTTGTGTTTCTCTTCCCTCTCATATTGGTCTCTTCAGCCACAGCAGGCACTGTAACTCTCCAGCCATTCCAACTTCACCTCCAAAGCTGCTATCCTCCATTGTCTTCTGAGACAGACTGGTGCCAACCTCATTACAGAGCTCGATTGCACCTATGAGATACAGATTGCTGTTTGCAGCTTAAATCTGCTCACATGCCAACCACCTCAGGAAAGCCGTAATAGGTGGGAGTCAATAATCTTTAGGGATATTGGCTGGCAGCAAGCCAGACTCTGCTTCGAGGTTATTGGCACACCAGCAAAAAATAAATAAATTAAAAAGGGTATTCGGCACACAGCAAATCTTCCACTTCCAAGTAAATACAGAACAGCTGCTCTTTAAAAACCGTACAAGGGTAAAGTTGCCAATATTAGTCAGTGATCTTTGCACTTCTCTTTGCAAGCCAAAACTATCACATTCTCATCCAGTCAGGCAGGAGCGTCACGGTCTTAAAAGTCACTTTTAGCTCAGGGCTGATCAGTCTCTGCTGCCCTGTCAAAGTAAGACTCTGAAAGAAGGCTCTGATCGTTGTCTCCCTGATTTCCTCGTAACGGGCTCTGGCAGTCATTTTCGAAGTACATCAGCCAGCCAACTCAGGAATTCTTGGGCATTAATTCACTGCAGAGGTACTGACTGAGCCTGTCACATTGTCTGATGTGAACTATTCATGAGTAGGGCTCGGCCATGTATCGTCCAAAACTAGTTTGAAGTCTGCATCGTGATATCGGTTTCGGGAATTATGACCTATCAATATATCACGGATCATGGTGCGTGTGCTATGCAAAAATCACAAATCACAATGAAACCAGCCAGTGCCTCTACATAGCTCCATCCTTATTTCAGACATTGTGATATATCAGTACATCATGATGTTTATCTGATTATTGAAAACCAGGTATTGCCTGGAGGCATTGTTGCTGTTAATTTTGGGGGTCTTTATTTTGGATCTAAAGATTTATGTGGAAATTGTACACATTTGGTCGTGCACCTTTAGGTGTTTTGTTTATTGTTTATAACCACAGAGAGGACCTTTGATATAACCAGAAAGGCTATTCTTGAGTTTGCAAGGAAGCTAAGGGGCAGGAAACAAATTTAAGCAGCTACAATTACTGCTTTGGTGGATAGTTCGGAAGTTGCCTGCTTACACTCACGATTACGATCTCCTAAAACACTGCAGCTCTGACATATTCTTGGAGCCCACTTCCGTTGTCCTGGGAAAACAGATTCTGCTAGGCAGCCACATGGGCCAACCAGACATCGTCCTGTTACTATCACTGGAACAGTTCCAAAAGCATCAGATCTTCAACAGGCCATACTTTGCGGTATATAGAAAGAGGATATAAAGAGCAGGGGCTGGTAAAGCAAATGAAGTTCCTGTGAATATGCTCCAGTACTAGCCATACTCAGAGTAGACCTACTGAAATTGATGGGAGATGACCGATCTAGGATTAATTCATCAGGTCCTGCTCATGGGCTTCCGACAGGCACCTGTTTGGCCACTACAAGACCAAGATGATGGACTTGATGGGTTATTAGTATGATCTAACAAGCTCTTCTTACTTTCTTAATTTCACTGAGTTTCCTGTGAGTAGAATTTAGCTGGATACAACACTAAGGCTTAAAGGAAAGGAGTTATATATTTTAATCTGTCTAGTACAGGGAATGCCCCAAATTTAATGAATGTTGACAGCTGTGGAAATCTTCTGTGAATATCCAACTGCTCAAGATGTACACTGGGGAATGTTTGACAGTCACCATCTGTTCCCCAGTTTTGGGGTGTTCACCAGTAAATGCTGACAAACACACTTCAGTGGCTGCCAACATTCACCAACGCTCCTTTGAGCTTGGGGGACACTTGGATCAAGTTTGTTCACAAGAAATTAAAAAATAAAATAGAAATCCAGCTACGGACAATGGCTGCAGAACAAGCATTCCATCCCCAAACAAGACATCTCCCTTCAGTATTTTGCAAAAGCATCTTATTCGGGAGAAAACAGAATGTCACCTCCAATATATGTCCAGTTGATTCAGTGTGGCAGAGTAAACTATCCAAGCAATTTACATGGATACCCTGAGGGCCAAGCAGGTGAAAACATTATTGCGGCAGGAAAATGAGCTCTGCCTGCAGCTGGACTGAGCGGCTTAGCTAAAGGTCAGTTCACACTTTGGCCCTGTTTGGACTCGATCACAGTCTGAAAAACCATGGTTTGTTGCATAGCTAAGAAATCTGGTGCCTTCCAGGTGTTGCTGGACTACAAATCTCATCGCCCCTGACCACTGGCCATGCTGCTTGGGGCTGATGGGAGCTGTGGCCCAACATCTGGAGGGCAACGGAAGTTGATGTCTGTTGGAAACAGAATGTTGTCCTAGATGGGTCTTAGTTAAATAATAAATCAGGTAATCAATTTACACTGGTGCCTCGCAAGACGCAATTAATTCGTTCCGCAAGTTTTTTCTTCTTGCGAGTTTTTCGTGTTGCGAAGCACGGTTTCCCATAGGAATGCATTGAAAATCAATTAATGCGTTCCTATGGAAACCGCTTGCCAGGCTGGCGGTGCGGAGAAGGGCTTTTCTCCCCACCGTAAGCCTTCAGGACAGGTACGGGAACAGAGGGGAAGGGGCGCAGTGCTTCTCCTCTGTTCCCGGGGCTTGCGGTGGGAGGAGGGTTTTTCCTCCCCACCGCCAACATTCAGAACAGCATTCTGAATGTTGGCGGTGGGAAGGAAAACCCTCCTCCCACCGCAAGTCTTCAGGACAGCCATCCAAAGGCTGGCGTGGGGAGAAGGGCTTTCCGCCCCACCGCCAGCCTTCGGAGCAGCCTTCCGAAGGCTGGCGCGGGGAGAAGGGCTTTTCTCCCCACCGCCAGCCTTCGGAGGAGCCTTCCGAAGGCTGGCGCGGGGAGAAGGGCTTTCCGCCCCACTGCCAGCCTTCGGGGGAGCCTTCCGAAGGCTGGCGCGGGGAGAAGGGCTTTCCGCCCCACTGCCAGCCTTCGGAGCCTTCCAAAGGCTGGCGCGGGGAGAAGGGCTTTCCGCCCCACCGCCAGCCTTCGGAGGAGGTCCGAGGACAGTGGGGAAGAAGCGCTGCGCTTCCCCGCTGTCCCGGAGATTTCCCTATGCGCTTTCGTCTTGCGAAGGAAGCCCATAGGGAAATTCGTTTTGCGAAGCGCCTCCAAAATGGAAAACCCTTTCATCTAGCGGGTTTTCCGTCTTGTGAGGCGTTCGTCTTGCGGGGCACCACTGTACTACTTTACACCACCTTTCAGAGCAAACCAACAGCAACCACCCTTCTTGAGGCAGTTCAAAAATCAAATCAGAAAACCCAAGTCACAAGATTAAAAGTATTTCACTTTGCACCAGCAATAAAATAGCTGTTCTTGTGGGCTTCCCATAGGTATCTGGTCGGCCACTGTGAGAACAGGGTGTTGGACTAGATGGGCTTTGGGGTCGGATCCAGCAGGACTCTTCTTGCATTCCTAATTAAAAGCATATTTAAGCCTCTAGGTCTTCAAGTGTGGGGAACCTGAGGCTCAAGGGCCAATTGCAGCCTTCCCAAAGACCTCTCCCCAGATTCGTTGCATGAAAAAGAACATGAACTTATGATATCTGGGTTTGAGGACTGGATAAAATATTTGTTTATAGAGAGTGGATGCTTTGAGTAATTTTGCTTTCGTAGATTTTCACGGGTACAGGAATGCAGGTTTTGGTATCTTCGGGTGTCTTCCCGTGTAAGAGTTGGGGTGTCTAGGCGACGTTTCGACGAGGTCTCACTCGTCATCTTCAGGCTGGTGCTTTCGGCTTCTTGTTACTAGAACAGAGCAGGATCTCAGTGTTTGAGTTCCTATAAATAGTGTTGAGGGGGTGTGGTGTATAGCCTCCAACGTTCTGGGCAGAGAGGAAGTTCCCAGGTTAGTGTGCCTTTTCTTCTTTTGTTCCTTAATTACTTGAGGGATATCTTGAGTGATTTCTTGAGTGATATTCTGAGTACCACTTAGGAGGGTCATTAGGTGTGGATTAGTTGCTAAAGCTTTCGTGTCTTGACCTCTTGAGCTTGTGAAGAGTTTTTCTGAGAAGATGGCTGTACTGCACTTAGTTGTGCTCTGGCTTGGCTTCGTGTATATGGGCGAGCTGTGGTTTTGTGCCCTGTGCCAGCCAGATCTGTGTAGGGATTGCAGGGGGGTGCAGCATCCGGAGGTGCCACTATGGTTTGGCTACTGGATGGTGTCTGTAATTTATCTGTGGAGAGGGTCTGGGTTTGGGTCTGGTGTGGTTGATTGGAGATGGCGTTCTGTGTGCCTCTGGTTCTGGTGTCGGTTTTTGTGGGGAGGGCTAATTTCCAGATGTCTGGCAGGCGGGACGTGTCGTCACGCTTGTTCATGTTGTGAGGGTGTTTCTCTATCTCGATGGCTTCCATGATTATTCTCTTGTGGTGATGTTCCATGTTAAAGAGCAATTTGGAATCTGCAAAATTAATTTCGTGTCCTGTTTCTTTCATGTGTTGGTAAAGAGAGGAAGTTTTTTCTTCTTTTTTGACGGCATTCTTGTGTTCTGCGATACGTGCATTTATTCGTCTGTTTGTTTGTCCAATGTACGTGGCTGGGCAGACTTTGCAGGGTATTTCATAGACCCCTTGGTTTTCTAACTGGATTTTATCTTTTGGGTTTCTGAGGATATTAGCTATTTTTTGGTTGGTGCAAAAGGCTGTTTTGATATTGTGTTTATGGAGGATTTTGCTAATTTTATCTGTAGTGCCCTTGATATAAGGAAGGAGGGCCATGCCATTGTTTTCTTCTGTGTCTTGGTTTTTGGGGGGTGTTTCTTTTTGGATTAGCTTCGTAACCCTGTTTTGTTGGTATCCGTTGGCGATTAACACATTTGAGAGATTCTGTAACTCAGTTGTCAAGTGGTCTTTGTCAGCCAGGCGTTTGGTTCTGGAGATGAGAGTCTTGGCTACGGAGTTTATTTGTGCAGGGTGGTGGTGTGATTGTGCATGTAAGTAGCGGTTGGTGTGTGTTTTTTTCCGGTAGATAGTGTGTCCTAGGGAGCCATCAGGTTTTTTGTAGATTAGGACGTCAAGGAAGGGAAGTTGGTTGTTGGCTTCTATTTCCATAGTGAATTGTATTTTGGGGTGTAGGCTGTTGAGATGTGTGAGGAAGCTATCTAGTTTTTCCTTCCCGTGTGGCCAAATTACAAAGGTGTCGTCAACATATCTGAGCCAAAGTTTGGGTTTGTGTTCTGACTTGTCTAAAGCATTGGTTTCAAAGTGTTCCATGTACAGATTTGCGATGACCGGTGAGAGGGGTGATCCCATAGGTGCTCCTTCTATCTGTTTGTATCTTTGTCCATTGTGGATGAAGTACGTGTTGGTTAGGCAGTGGTTGGTCAGGTCCAGGATGTATTCGGGGGGATTGTATTTGTTTTGAATGGCTGTCAAGGCTTCATTAATGGGCACTTGTGTGAAGTTGTATCTCTCTTCACACAAGTTGTTCGATGTTGTATCTCTCTTCACACAAACCCAAACTTTGGCTCAGATATGTTGACGACACCTTTGTAATTTGGCCACACGGGAAGGAAAAACTAGATAGCTTCCTCACACATCTCAACAGCCTACACCCCAAAATACAATTCACTATGGAAATAGAAGCCAACAACCAACTTCCCTTCCTTGACGTCCTAATCTACAAAAAACCTGATGGCTCCCTAGGACACACTATCTACCGGAAAAAAACACACACCAACCGCTACTTACATGCACAATCACACCACCACCCTGCACAAATAAACTCCGTAGCCAAGACTCTCATCTCCAGAACCAAACGCCTGGCTGACAAAGACCACTTGACAACTGAGTTACAGAATCTCTCAAATGTGTTAATCGCCAACGGATACCAACAAAACAGGGTTACGAAGCTAATCCAAAAAGAAACACCCCCCAAAAACCAAGACACAGAAGAAAACAATGGCATGGCCCTCCTTCCTTATATCAAGGGCACTACAGATAAAATTAGCAAAATCCTCCATAAACACAATATCAAAACAGCCTTTTGCACCAACCAAAAAATAGCTAATATCCTCAGAAACCCAAAAGATAAAATCCAGTTAGAAAACCAAGGGGTCTATGAAATACCCTGCAAAGTCTGCCCAGCCACGTACATTGGACAAACAAACAGACGAATAAATGCACGTATCGCAGAACACAAGAATGCCGTCAAAAAAGAAGAAAAAACTTCCTCTCTTTACCAACACATGAAAGAAACAGGACACGAAATTAATTTTGCAGATTCCAAATTGCTCTTTAACATGGAACATCACCACAAGAGAATAATCATGGAAGCCATCGAGATAGAGAAACACCCTCACAACATGAACAAGCGTGACGACACGTCCCGCCTGCCAGACATCTGGAAATTAGCCCTCCCCACAAAAACCGACACCAGAACCAGAGGCACACAGAACGCCATCTCCAATCAACCACACCAGACCCAAACCCAGACCCTCTCCACAGATAAATTACAGACACCATCCAGTAGCCAAACCATAGTGGCACCTCCGGATGCTGCACCCCCCTGCAATCCCTACACAGATCTGGCTGGCACAGGGCACAAAACCACAGCTCGCCCATATACACGAAGCCAAGCCAGAGCACAACTAAGTGCAGTACAGCCATCTTCTCAGAAAAACTCTTCACAAGCTCAAGAGGTCAAGACACGAAAGCTTTAGCAACTAATCCACACCTAATGACCCTCCTAAGTGGTACTCAGAATATCACTCAAGAAATCACTCAAGATATCCCTCAAGTAATTAAGGAACAAAAGAAGAAAAGGCACACTAACCTGGGAACTTCCTCTCTGCCCAGAACGTTGGAGGCTATACACCACACCCCCTCAACACTATTTATAGGAACTCAAACACTGAGATCCTGCTCTGTTCTAGTAACAAGAAGCCGAAAGCACCAGCCTGAAGATGACGAGTGAGACCTCGTCGAAACGTCGCCTAGACACCCCAACTCTTACACGGGAAGACACCCGAAGATACCAAAACCTGCATTTGAGTAATTTTCTATATATAGCTGACAGACGAAGAATAGGAAGTTCTCTTTTTTCCTTTCCTTTCCTTTTTCTCGCCTCCCCTCCTTTTGGTTTCTGTTTCTACTTAGATTGGTTTCTTTTATCTGTGATACAAAGACATTGGATATCTGATATTAACCTTTGTATATTTTCTTTCGAACCTTAATAAAATCTATTGAACAAACAAAGAAAGAACGAAAGAGCAGAGGAAAGGTGGATGTGGATAAGCCCTAAGCGAAGCAAAGTTAAAAGGCCAAGCGCCCTCCGTTTCTGTCTTTTGCCTTACCTTAACTTCATCGCACTGGAAAAGGTGGAGATCTGCTTTGCTTTGGGCTGGCTCTTTGCAAACTAAGGCAAGGATGGAGTCGTAGCTGCAGGAGCTCATCACAGCATGGCAGTGTTGGATTGTGCTGAGGGGAAAATTCTCCAGCTCATTCTGCAAAGGAAGATTTGATGGCAAATCTTCAAATTATTACTCAAAGCCACTGAATCAAAGAACCCAATTGCGTGGAAGCTCGAGAAGCTCCGTGACTTACGAACTATTGCTCACACAGAGAGGACTGTAAAGCAGTTATTAAAAATGATACAAAACCCTGAAAAAGAAAGCGGTTTCCCCCTAGCCCCAAGACAATTTCTCTCTTCCCCAGCAACTTTGAAAATACGAAGGCACAATGCTTAAAAGGCTTTTCATGGTACCTTTGATTCCAAGTCCACCAGGCTGACAGCTTTGTCATCCACTTGGAGAATCATATCTTGTGTCCACACTTTGCCTTTGGCATCCAGCAGCTTCAGTTTCCTTATGCCGTCATCCACCGTGATCATGGCCTCTTTCCGATCCAAGACAAAAGTGGTCAAGTGCTAAGGGAGACGAGGAAAACAGATAAAAAATGGATGTGGTTTTAAAGAGGGGCTAGGGCAGGGGTCAGCAAACTTTTTCCGCAGGGGGCCGGTCCACTGTCCCTCAGACTTGTGGGGGGCTGGACTATATTTTGGAGAGGGGGAACCCACTGGCTCTCCCCTCCCTTCTCCACAGTACCGGATGAGCCCCGGTGGCTGCTTACCTGTGCCTTGCGAGCAGCAGGGGCTAGCAGTGGCGGCAGTGGAGGGATGATGAGCAGCGCAAAAGGGCTGGCTCCAGAGAGGAGTTGCTTAAAATGGCGCTTAGCCGGACTTCCGGGTTGGCGCCATCGCCGAATGGCGGACTCCCTCCGAGCTCCGGAGGGAGCCTGCTCGGCAGGGGTTGGGTCCTACTGCGCCGGCGACGCGGGGACCCTCAAAAACCACGGGCACGGAGCCCGTGGACATGGTTGACTCGGCGGGCACCGTTAGCGCCCCCCAACCCGCGAAGGAGCCTTTTTAAAGGCTATGGAGCGGGGGATGGGGGTGGCGTGGTGCTATGAGTCCTCTGCTTTCCCTGGCGAGCGAAGCCGCATGCCATTCAACGGAGAGCGCTGACTTCTTCTATTGAAAATTTGGACTTTAAACAGCAACCCGTGAGTAATCTGGAAATCGGACTTAAAAGGAGAAAAAAAAAATTCGGATTCGGCACGAGCGGGGGAGATCCAAAAAGGAAGTCAGTCTCCCCCCTATTGTAGACATTTTAAAACAAGGATTTGGCAACTCAGGTCGAGAAAGGAGCTTTGCTTCTGTTTATTGATAAAAATTATTAATTCCACGATGGGAAATTATAAGAACTGTGCTGGAGGAGAAGAGTGGATGGTGAGAGTGAAAGTGCAACCCCCCCCCCGGGAACCGGGGCGATCCGCGAGAGAGCCTGGCGAAGAGAGACAGAGACTTTGACAGCTGTCAAAGTAGCTGTCAAAGTTGGAGAATATAAAGAGGATTTTGCTATGAGGACTTTGCTGGTTAGTTTTGTTACAATTTGGATATAAATTGTCGAAAATAAGGAATAACAATTTGACTTTTGGATTTGAGGAAACAAAGTTACTACAATCCCCCTAGAGGGGCTTTGGTACATTACAAGAATGGTCGTAAGTGGAAAAATACTCTTGGAATCGTACAGGACTTGTTATCTTCTGGGAAAGCTGCAAAAACGAAACAGTATTTTGTCTACAGAGGTGTTTATATTTAAAGGAGACAATAGAATCATCTATTGAAGAATGGAAGGGACTGGACGTAAGTTTTTGTTCCTGAACTAACAACAACCTCTGTAGAGGCATCAAATTTCTGAATTAGAACGTTTTTGCAGAGGAACAGGAAAAGAAACCTGAGAAAGTGAGAAAAAAGAACAAAGGACTGATGACGACTTGGAAAGAACAAGGGAGGAGCCATATTATTGTGGAAGACCAAGGAAAACTAAAGGCCTGTTAGGGGCCTCTTTAAGACTGGGCGTTTGAAGTTAAACATTACTAAAAAAAGAAAAAACCGACAAGGTGGAACCGGCTATGGACGTGAGATCTCCAGGCTGACAGTAGATAGATTGATGGACATGGGGATTCGAAACCGGGGAAGGGTGGGGGGAGACCTGGAATCCAAAGGGTGTACAATTATTTTTTGAATTTTTTAAAATATTCTTTACCTTGTTTGGACGTGTTTATCAAAAAAAGGGAATTAGTGGAAGGAAATTGGGGTGGGCCTGGGGGGGGCTTTCTTTTAATGATGAGGGATGGTGGAATGTAAAGGGAAAGTGGTTATATTACTAAATTGAATAGTGGGTTAAACAAAATAAGTTTTAAATTGGGAGTAAGAACTTGTGGAACTAAATTAATGAAAGGGGAATACAATAGGGAGGGGGTTGGGGGTGTCCTGGAAAGATGTTAATGAAAGTAAGGTTTTAATTTGTTAAGGTTTATTTTTTCTTTTTCTTTTGTTTTTGCTTTTTTTGGAAATTTCAATAAATATGATTTTTTTAAAAAAATAAAATGGCGCTTAGCCAATCGTGGCTCAACAAAGCCCAGCCCCCTTCCTCCTCTAGGCAGGGCAGGGAGAAGCCAGGAGGAGGGAGGGAGGAGGCGCCGCCATGGTGTGGGGGCGGGGACGGGAATGATCAGAATCCCCACGCTGATCCACGCAGCGATTCTTGGAAAGCCTGTGGGCCAGATCCAGAAGGCAATTGGGCCAGATCCAGCCCCCGGGCTTTTATCTGCCAACCCATGGGCTAGGGGAAAATTCAGGGCAGAGGTTTACTTTTAAAAACCCATTTCACCGACAACCACAATGGTGTTTCTGAAATGACTTACATGTGCAATTTAAAAGATTTCTTTCTTTTAAACAACAACAGTTGCTTCTTATTTACAATTGCTTCTACTTATCTCTCTGTTATTGAAGATGACTGATGAGTTTAAATGTGTCTGGATGCAGACACAGGCTTCGGAAAATATTTGTTTTGTGCAACTGCACGTTATTTCATCTTTATGTCTTTGCATATCCAGTTTGTCACTCCATATGGAGATGAATCTATTGGCTATTTAGTTAGGATATTTACCTCTCGTTCCTAGGTTACCTAGATTGGGGGGGGGCAGATACACACACAAATGAATAACGTTTCTGTTTTACTTTAAAATACAAAAATGTAACCCGCCCTTTGCCCTAAGGGCCCGGGGCAGGTTGCAACAGCAGATAAGGAAAACAGTAAAACATTAGAACAAAATACTATATCAGACAGACAATTTTCTAAGATCTGCAATGTAGGTGCCAGCTAAACAGGCAGTGTGGCACAGTGGTTAGGGCGCTGCACTAGGACATGGGAGACCAGGGTTCAAATCCCCACTTGGCCATGATGCTCGGTGGGAAAACTTGAGCCAGTCACCAACTCTCAGTCCAACCTACTTCACAGGGTTATTGTGAGGATAATATGGAGAGGGCAAGAACCATCAAAGTCACCTTGAGCTCATTTGTATGTGCCTGTTTCTGCTGGGCTTTTTAATACAGTGTCTACATTTAAAAAGCCAAGTGTAGAAAACAAAACAAAACAGGTTTGCAGCTAGCATCTGAGTTGAACAACTTATGTGTATCAACAAACTGTTTAGTAAGAACAACTGAAAGCAACCGGTAAATCAGTTTCAATACACGATGAATTACTATAATCCATAGAAGCCGTCTAAAATTAGTAAGCCCTCCTAGAATCAAGGGCTAAGGTGGCCAAGCAAGCCTCCTTTGGAAGGGAATCTCAAAAATCAGGAGCCACAACTGAAAAGGCCCTGGACCTGGTTCCATGCATCTATTTCCCAGACCGTGGAGCCACCCTCAACAGGGCCTCCTCCATTGCCTCTGTCGGAGGGCAGAGAAGGAAAGAGAGGCAGCGTTCCTTCAAACAATCAGGGCACAGGCTTTTCAGAGTTTTAAAGGTCAAAACCTGCTCTTTGGAGTATGCCTGGAAACTCACTGAGGTTTAATTTGAAGTGTGTGGGAAGTAACATTTACAAGGCCCTCATTACTATTTGTGCAGCCACTCAGCCCAAGGTGAGCAAAGAAGCACTTAATTCATTTTCTGCTGCACCTCTGCTTGGCTTTCCACAGACTCATGAGCCTCTCCGCTTACTTCCTTGACCAAAGGCGTGCACCAGAGGCTTAGAGTTAAGCTAAGGGGTTAACTCAGAATCATTGACAGGATGGCAGCCTCATTAAAAAGACTCTGAGAATCCTAGCTCTGTGTTCGCACAGAGCACGAAATCAGGGTTTTCCAAAGCCACCCCTTGCTCACGTTCACTTGCTCCAGCTCTCTCTTTCGAAGCTCTTGCAGAGGTCGACATCTGAGGTGCTAAATGCAACAAGGCTTATTTCTGCCTTAAGGAATGTTTTTGAATGGAGCCGCAGGCAGCTTCCGGCCCAACCTACACCCCATTCGTTACAGAAGAACTGCAAGGTTAAAAAACATGATGTTGGATGAAACTGATCAGAAAACACAATGGGTTCTACAAAATGTAGCATACTTCAAGCATTAATTTAAACAAGGGAGTGTGTTTCCTAACTGTGGCATCACCACAGAGAAAGCCTTGCTCACGTCACCATGACCTTAACCACCAACTGAAGAGGCGCCTGGAGCAAGGCTTTCTCAGCGGCTTAGCAGGGGTGATATGGCTGTTGTGAGCTCTACAAGGGCGAATGGTCCTTAGGTCTTAGGTTTCCAGTTTAAGGTTGTTTCTGCTCACAAATCAATCAATCAATCAACAATTTGATTCTTCTTCCCTTTTCTTACTAGTTTCTCTAAAACAGAAGGGAGGCAGGCTGAAAGTTAGTAAGACAAAAGCAAACAACAGCAACACTTGTTTAACTTTTCTCCCTCAAGAGTTGGCGCACAGAATTCTTCTCACTTTTTCCATCCTTGCAGCTGGGTTGTGGTTAATCAGTGCCTTCAACCCTGACCTCCCCTAGTCCAAGTTTGAACAATCCTTCCATTAAACAGCACAGTCTGTATTTATGTTAGGGAGGGATGTAAATGTACAAGTAATTTAAGTCTGACGGTTAATCTTCAGGCTTGTCCAGCATTGCAGCAGCTATTTCCATCAAATCCCGCAAGTGAAAATTAGGTTAATAAATATTGTAAATGAAATAATACAAATAAATCTGTAGAATTCTTACCTCCACGTGGTACTGCGATGTTTCAGATATGCTGCTGGCACTATCGCGGGCATAATTCTTCCTTTGCTCTGTTTTTTTAAAAAGAGAGAGAGAGAGAGAGAGAGAGAGAGAGAGAGAGAGAAAGAAAGAAAGAAAGAAAGAAAGAAAGAAAGAAAGAAAAAGAGAGATTTACCATCTTCATTTTCACATTCCAGCTTGCTCTTTGCACAGGGTATGTTTAAAGTGCCATTTATCCTGAGATTAGTAGCCTTCAAATACATCTCCATCTGCTTTGCTTACATACAATGTGTTAAACACCAGAAGCTGAAGGAGGAGGGTTGATTCAAAGCACAGAAAGGACTGCAATTCTCTTCAATATAGGAAAGTGAGTAGAAGTCAGAATTCACTGCAAACCCCAAGAGTGGAACAACTATGTGACACTTCTGGGACTCTCTGCTCATATTTTTTTAAGAAACTGGTCAATAGACGTGGTTTCAGTCCAAACAATTTTCCAGATCACACAGCACGGAGGTCTGTGAACGCTCATTACATAAAAACAACTCTGATTTAGGCAATATTGATCAGATTAAATGAACAGAGAGAGAGGAATGTGTTTAAGGAATGGTTACATGGATGCCAGTTATTAATTTTGGATGAGATGGCATCATTATGCACAACAGAGTTCATTTTTCTAATTAAAAAAGCGTTATAATGTCTAATGTATCAATGTACCACTTTTCATTGTAAAAGATTGCAACATAACACAGAAGAAAACAGATGAAATATCAAAAACCAGAAAATCCACCCCACTCACTCAACACACTTCCACACACTCAATTCCCACACAAATTCCACACACACTCAGCCCACACCTGCTAACACAACCTCCTTCACTCTTGCCAATTACCAATTCTTCTCCACACATACCTGTGCCTTCTCCATTTCTTGCCAAGTGGTGAACATAATTTGCCACGATATCAGAACTGGCAAACCATCATTGCATTTGCCTTCCATTCCAGAATTGGAAAACAACCATTTTAGTGGGTGGAGCTAATTTTTCCCTTTCTTTTAGACTGTGGGGATGACTTTCAAATCTCATGTGTTGCAGTGTCATTTGTCACTAGCATACACAATACACACACACACATTTTCCTCTAATACAATGTGTTTGGAGAAGAAGAGCACCCTTCAAAGGATAGCTGCGTTTCGGTTCGCATATTGGTTCGAGAAGCGTAAATTAGGTGGTTTCTCATTAAAACACAAACTAACCCCTATTGCAGAGACTAGAGGAGCAGAAGAGATGGAGGATAATTCTGCCCCTCAGAGGGTTGGAGCTGAACCAGTGGAACTAAGAAATCTTTAATAAAAATATATTTTAAAAAAAGAAAATAAGGGAGACCCCAACTAAACGTTAGGAACAACTTTGTGATGGTAAGAACTATTCAACTGCGGAATGGATGGTGTTGGATTCTCTGTCATTAGAAGTTATTAAACAGGGGTTCGATGGCCATCTGTCAGGGATTCTTTAGCTGTGCTTCCTGCATTGCAGAGGGTTGGACTAGATGTTCCTTGGGTTCCCTTCCACCTCTCCAGTTCTGTGATTCTGTGAACACAACCATCATTTTTACAGGTTGAGCCAATGGGGAGCATGGAGAGAAAAAGAGAGCCAAGTGTGGTGTAGTGGTTAAGAGCGGTAGTCTCGTAATCTGGGGAACCGGGTTCGCGTCTCCGCTCCTCCACATGCAGCTGCTGGGTGACCTTGGACCAGTCACACTTCTTTGAAGTCTCTCAGCCCCACTCACCTCACAGAGTGTTTGTTGTGGGGGAGGAAGAGAAAGGAGAATGTTAGCCACTTTGAGACTCCTTAAAGGGAGTGAAAGGCGGGATATCAAATCCAAACTCTTCTTCTTCTTCTTCATATAAATAATTTGACTAAGGAAGGTATTAGTATGGAATGAAAGGGGGGGGAGAGACAGTAAAATGCCAACACATCATGCAAGTCACAAAGGGGGGAAAACACTGAGGAACAGGCTCAAAAGCACACTACAGAAATTCCCAATCATCTGCTCCAATGCTAATGAGTTCATTATTCCAAAGAACCGCTGCAAGAATCCTTTGATCGTTTCAAAATGTTGACAATATCTTTTTTTGCTTTTGCAGCATTTCTTTTGAGGAAAAAAAACTTCATTTTTTTAAAAACATGCGTGAACACACACACAGCAAGCCAACTCTTTTATCATTCGCTACCTTTCTTGGTTTTCTGCTTGGACGAGGATCTGAAGAAATAAAATCCATCTGCCCCTGACAAAATATGGGGATTTTAAAAAAAGTAGTAAAATCTAGATCAATCCAACACCGATTAATGATTTCCATTCAGGAAGGTGACAGGGCAATAGTGCTCACTGATGGGATTTCAGTAAAAAATGGGATGCCTCCCAGCGCTAAAGGGAGGTGGCGAGGAGAAGAAAAATGCCACCTGGCAGAAATAAATACACACACACAGGAGATTTTTTTAAAGGATCAGTTCACACACTGCACAGAAATGAACCTGTGCACATTATTTAACTTTATTTCTATCCCAGAGGATCTTCAATGCGGTTTTCATTTAGAAACAAAATGCATCTGGTGGGGACTGCAACAAAATGTTGCAGTGTTGCAGATTTCAGACATTCCATTCGCTCCTCTGTCTCCCCACCCCCACCCCCCAGTGTCAGCATTCTGTGGCCACTGAGCATGCTCGGTCCACATTCAGTTATATGGGGGGTTTCCACTTCCAATTTTTCTCCTACCCCTCCCTAAAGTGGGTTTTTTTTTTTAATCTTCTTTAATATGGCCTAGAACTTCATAAGAGATCACAGCTATTTGCCTCAGCTCCCAGGTACCAAGATCTGCCCTTCCACAAGGAAGACAGAAGCGGAGAACCGATCCACCTTCTCCACAATCTCCTTTTCCCCCTTTGGCACACATTTGATTCCCTCGCCACCCAAGAATCCAACTGCCTCTCTGCTGTTGGTCTTGTGCTTCTAGCAATGTGATCCTCACATTGTTTTTGCTTTCAATTTATTATTTTCTGGCCTTCCTCTTGCCAAAGTGTATGTCCCTTTGTTTCCATGAGCAATCCAAAACATTATTCTCCCCCACGTGACTTATGTACCAGGGCCAGCTTCGAATGACTTAGGCCCGGGAGAGATGGCATATCCAAGGTCAATCACTGAGATCGCTCCCGGTGATCATTGTGTATTTTTCTGTGGTGTATTGCATCACTCTGGGATCTTCAGATGAAGGGCAGGATACAAATTTAATTAACAACAGCAACACCCAGGGGAGCATTATTAGTGGTCCCCCACAGACCAGAGGTTATGCTTTCAGTGTCATGGGCTGAAATCTGTGGAACTCCTCCCCACTAGACTAGGACTAGGATCTGTCACTGCTGAGTTTCAGGCACCTGGTTAAAATAATTTCAGGATGCCTTCGAGTCACAAATGCTTCTCTGACATTTTCATTTTTTATTACATTCTCATTTAAATTTCTGAGATTTCTGTTCAAATTAGGTTTAATTTATGTTTTGGATTTCGTATGTTTTTGTCGTTATAAGCCTTCTTGAGCTCTAGATAAAGTGGGATATACATTTTAAACATAATCAAATAGGCTGCACAAGGTTTTTATTTTTGAAAAAAGAAGTCTGTTAAATTAGAAGATTGCCTGCATTAAGACCCAAGCAGAATTTAATCAGGTGTCTACTTCCACTGTATAGCCTTATACTCAGTTCTCAAATGCGCATAGCAGCACATCTTTTCATTTTAAAAACACCGCTTTCCGAATATGCTGGTGCTGTTAATCAGTTCCCCGGAGAACCAACTGTTAAGAGAGAAAATTGGCAGCTTCTCAGGCGGGAGACATACACACAAACACACATTACAAACCCTTCTCGCTCCTTCCCTGTGCACAGAAGCTACAGATGGGAGAGTGGTTATGCAGCTGCCTCTGTATCATGCACTGCAATGGCCCTGCCCATGGATCCATGCCTTAAGAAAGTCGACACATGTGCATGAATGGACTTCCATGAAAATGGAACCCAGTCAGGACAGGGATCAGATAGCACAAATGTCTGGGTGTGACCAGAAGCTCGTATGCACACTCTCTCACATTAGGGCTGGGCGATACATCGTCCAAAACTGGCTTGAAGTCCATATCGCGATACCAGTTTCATCATTTTTTGACCTGGCACTATATCGCGAATCATGATGTGTGCGCGCCCATGCTATGCAAAAATCACCGTGTGGGGAAAATAGTGAAGCCAGCCAATGCCTCTACACAGATAAAGGTAAAGGGACCCCTGACCATTAGGCCCAGTCGTGGCAGACTCTGGGGTTGCGGCGCTCATCTCGCTTTATTGGCCGAGGGAGCCGGCATACAGCTTCCAGGTCATGTGGCCAGCATGACTAAGCCACTTCTGGTGAACCAGAGCAGCACACGGAAAGGCCGTTTACCTTCCTGCCAGAGTGGTACCTATTTATCTCCTTGCACTTTGACGTGCTTTCGAACTGCTAGGTTGGCAGGAGCAGGGACCAAGCAACGGGAGCTCACTCCATCACAGGGATTCGAACCGCCAACCTTCTGATCGGCAAGTTCTAGCGCCTCTACATAGCTCCATCCTTACTTCAGACATTGTGAAATACAGTCAAACCTCAAACGGCTCTCTTTTCTAATGTTTCGGCTCCCGAACGCCGAAAACCGGAAGTTAACTGCTCAATTGTATTGAGGCTGTACTGGTATATCATGTTGTTTAGCTGGTGATACAGTCAAACCTCGGTTGTCGAATGCAATCCATCCAGAAGCCCATTTGACTTCCAAAACGTTCAACAACTGAAAACTGAAAGCAGAAGCCTCAGAACAATAGGGAAACTCAAAACGGAAGCCACATAGCACATTCGGCTTCTGAAAATTGTTCGAAAACCAGAGCAGTTACTTCCGGGTTTTCGGCATTCGGGAGCCGAAAGAGTTTGAAAATGGAGCTGTTCGAGAACCAAGGTTTCCCAAAATCTGGATTTCTGAAGACTCCTGGGCACAGGGCATCCCTTGATCTCCTAATGTGTTTCAGCATTTCCGAGCTCCAGATGAACATGAAGGCACAGAGCAAAAGACTACAGTGAAACCAGAACTGCCCCAATTCATTCTACGGCTGAAGCAAAAGTCTGGATAACTCCTAAGCCCTCTGGAGTCTCCATCACAGGCTTCACCCCCAGGATGACGCTAGTATTTCCACTTTCGAAGCAGATCGGCAGATAACAGCACAGATTGCCTACCAAGCAAAGGAGAGGGGCTTTAAATATTCTCTGCTATAGACGCCTTCCACCAAGCTTAATAAGGAATTCATAATGGTGGCCTTATCACATACACAAAGCCAATGAGCCTTACCGTACAAAGCTTTCGCACTCGTCTTCGACGCCTGGTCCCTCTCGCTCTGAGAAAATGTTGGTGATCCATATCCACTGTAAGAGAAGGTGCATTGTTTGTGTGTGGTTTCCTTTGGCAAAAGGCCAGCTGACATACATTATAAAGCTAATATGAATACAGAGATAATGTTTGCACTGATCGCAGGAACTTGGAAACTCCTGGCTTCCATATTTCAAGGCCATATTGACTGCAGAAGTGATTGAAAGGAAAGCAGGATGCCTACTGACACTTCAGAAAATAGATTTCTAAGAGGTGGAGATTTATTGCCCCACACAGCTCTGCTTTCTCTATTCCCCAAGTGGCTAGCTAAAGAAAAATAAGTTATGCAAAGCAATTATTTTATGTGGAGCTATATTTATAACACCTACAGCCTCCCTGTCATCCATTCAAATCCCCCGCTCTCTGTATCCATATTCTTTCATCCATTGTTTTTATTTAGATACCGTCCTTTGTTCAAAATCAATGAATGGTTCATCAATAAATGTATAAAATACAAAACAACCAATAAAATTTACAAAAAAAAACTTCAAAACAACAACAAGCAAGATAATGCCATCCAGAAATTCCAAAGATTCAGTAACCCCATTAAACAACAACAAAAGGAGGATTTAAAAAGCCCATGTGGTGATTACATGTTATTTCATATATGCCAGTGTGCATTTGGGTGTGTTTCAGCTGAAGTGGTTGCATCAAGTGATTCTATTTTGAAAGCCAGCATGGTGGGGTGTCCTTGTGCAGGGAGGAAATCAATGAAATAAATGCACACCTGTTATAATAAGCACACTGGTATCATTTTGCTGGTCACAGATAACAGAAATGTCTCATACAAAACGTTCTCTTCACAATCACCTGTTTTGCCACTGCTTTGCTTGAGGGAGCTCAACTTTGCAACCCCCTTATCCTCACAACAACCCTGTGAGGTAGGTTACAAGTTATTGTGACTTTTTATACAGGATCTGATTCTTACTATTCGTGTTTGATGTTTTATTATTATTTTTATGTATGTTGGAAGCTGCCCAGAGTGGCTGGGGCAACCCAACCAGATGGGCGGGGTATTAATAATAATAACAACAATAATTATTATTTTTATGCTGACAGTGACTAGCCCAAGGTTGACTAGACCATGGCTGAGTGGAGATGTGGTCCTGGTCATTGCCCAGCAATCATAAGAAGAGCCCTGCTAGACCAGGTCAACAGCTTAACTATTCCAGCATCCTGTTCTCACAGTGACTAATCAGGTATTATTGGGAGCCTGAAAGCAGGACATGAGCATCAGCACTCTCTCCACCTTCAATTCCCAGCCACTGGTATTCAGAGGTATCCTGCCTCCCCCCGAACAAGGGAGACCACAGCCATCCTGGCTGGCAGCTACTGCATCACACTGGCTCTACAGTGGTACCTCGGGTTACAGACGCTTCAGGTTACAGACTCCGCTAACCCAGAAATAGTATCTCAGGTTAAGAACTTTGCTTCAGGATGAGAACAGAAATTGCACAGCGGCGGCAGCAGGAGGCCCCATTAGCTAAAGTGGTACCTCAGGTTAAGAACAGTTTCAGGTTAAGAACGGACCTCCAGAACAAATTAAGTTCTTAACCCGAGGTACCACTGTACTGCAGAATTACAGTACCTGTACAGTGCCTGCAAAGGATTTCCCCATCTTCAAAATGGTTATAAAGGTGAGCAAGAACTACTAGGAGCGGGATGAGTGGGGGTGAAGAGAAGAATTTAATCTTGGCTACTAACTGAGAAGTGACAAGGGTGTCTGGAGATGACCAGGATCTCAAAAGCACGTCCAAGGACTTATGTTTGCCTATTGGAATTTGTAAATCTTCTCCTTTGAATGGTCAGGCAAAGCGTGCCACAGACTGCTTTTGACAGTCCCCTGTGTTCCAAAATCGATTTGCAATATAATGTAGGGGGGAGACCAGCTGCTATTTGAGAAACTCAAGCCCCCTTAGGACACGTGGAAGGAAAGTCATGCCACTCCTTAGTTTTTGGTTTACATGTAGAAGCAGGAATTCACAATGTCACCTTTGACACAGGGTGCCTGTGTATTGGGTCTAACATATCAATATCTGAAAGCAAGCAAACAAGCGCACATACGGAGGCTACAGAATGTTTTGCATGGTACTATGGATTTCGGGAAACTCAAAGTTATTTACACTGTCAATTTCCAGCAGCATGCTCCCAGATTTGGAAAGCTTCTCGTGGGATTTCCAACCCGTGATCCCAATTTAGTAAAGCCTATGGTTTGCAGTCAGCTAAATACATTTATAAATAGTTCTGATGTTACTTATTCCAGCCAAGGCCAAGCATCATTTATTGGAATAAACGTGCTTGTAAGCAGCTTGCAAGTTTGCCTTATGACTGGACTATCTAAGGCTCTCCCCTTGTATTTGTGTGACTATTTGTGTGTGCATATTTTGAGAGCACAGCTTGTGTGTGAATCAAACTTTATTGTTTACTGCTAATGCTCGTTACAATGTGTGTGCGTGCATGAAGAATACAGTATGTGCGAATATATATTTGCATGCGCATAACTTTGCTAGAGGGACGTGGGTGGCGCTCTGGGTTAAACCACAGAGCCTAGGACTTGCCAATCAGAAGGTTGGCAATTCGAATCCCCGCGGCGGGGTGAGCTCCCGTTGCTCGGTCCCTGCTCCTGCCAACCTAGCAGTTCAAAAGCACGTCAAAGTGCAAGTAGATAAATAGGTACTGCTCTGGTGGGAAGGTAAACGGCGTTTCCATGTGCTGCTCTGGTTTCGCCAGAAGCGGCTTAATCATGCTGGCCACATGACATGGAAGCTGTACGCCGGCTCACTTGGCCAATAATGCGAGATGAGCGCCGCAACCCCAGAGTCGGTCACAATTGGACCTAATGGTCAGGGGTCTTTGCTAGAGCATGCACACAAACAGACACACATCGCAGCTCAAAACCAGAATTGCAACCAAAGACTGCGGAGTCTTTTAAGAGACAACTTTCACCCCTTGCTTTTTCTATAAAAAAACCACAGACATAAATTATGCATGGCTTTGGCTTGAGCAAACAACATCTGATCTATTTATAAATCTATTTAGATTACCACAAATCACCGAATCTCCTTCTAGATGAGGGAGGAAATCCCATTAGTAGCTTTCCAAGGGTAGAAAGGTTGCCCCTGGCAATCAACAGCATATAGCACTATCAGCTGCTACCCATTCAGTTGTACATAAACCAATAGGACAGCTGTTTCCAAAGGGAAATTTGTTTTCTGGCCCTAATAGAGATCAGTTAAGTTTAGAAGTCTGAAGAGCGACCTTCATTAAAGTAAGGGTGGGGATGAAAGCAGCCATACCTCAGCCTGGGCCTGGAGGGTGTGTTGTCTAACTCAGAGACCAGTTGCTACAACACAGAGGTAGAAGGTTAGGGCTGAAGGCAGAGAAACTGAAGACCAGCCCGTACCACTCTCCTGATGATGAAGTGATGGTAGATGCCCAGGATCCTACTATTTATGCTAGTCCTGACCAACTCAGCGGCTTGATGGTAGCAGAATGCATGCACTGGATATGGAAAATCCCAGGTTCAGTCCCCATCAGCTCCATGTAGGACTGGGAATACTCCAGATCTAAAACCCTGGTGAGCCACTATCGGTCAGTGTGGACAATACCGCTGTCAGAAGCGGGGTCAGCAACAAATCACACGTGAAGCTAACTATTAGAAGAAACAAAGTCTGCACAGGAGTACCAGGCCTGATGAGCATTGAAGCTCTTCTCAGTAGGCCTTGCCCCATGGAGGCTGAAGGTCCTCACAACCTTCTCACAACTGCCTAAATCTCCTCCTCGCCTGGTCCTTCCCAAGCAATCTGAGACTCGGGCGCCCTGCCTGACTTTGTTCCTCCCTCTTCATACCTCTTCTGGTTCTGGAGATGGGGAGGGGAGCTGGTCACAGCAGGAGAGAGAGACACCTGAGCTTCTTCACCAGCCTGACTCATCTCTACTTCTTGGACTCCATCCTCCCCCGTTTCAGCTTCTGCTTCTGGACTTCTCCTCCCAGGCTTCTCCCTCTTCTCCCTCTGTCCATTCATCATTGTTCCACCACCAATTCCTGGGCTCTGATCCTTTGTTCCTTGAGGGTTCCCCAGCTGATACCTCCCACCATTCCTCTGTGTCCAGTCAGTCCATGACAACTGAGCTATATGAACTAAGCAGCTTCCTATATCTCCAAATAATGAGTGCATAGAGCTTCTGTAGAGTCAAAATATTGGCTCTATCTATAACTAGGGTGGGGCGGCTGTGGCCCTACGGATTTCACTGGACTACAACTCCCAGCACCTCTGACCATTGGGGGCTGATGGGAGTCCAACAACATCCAAAAGATTACTAATAATAATGTTGTTGTTTAGTCGTTTAGTCGTGTCCGACTCTTTGTGACCCCAAGGACCAGCGCACGCCAGGCACTCCTGTCTTCCACTGTCTCCCGCAGTTTGGTCAAACTCATGCTGGTAGCTTCGAGAACACTGTACAACCATCTCATCCTCTGTCGTCTCCTTCTCCTTGTGCCCTCCATCTTTCCCAACATCAGGGTCTTTTCCAGGGAGTCTTCTCTTCTCATGAGGTGGCCAAAGTATTGGAGCCTCAGCTTCACGATCTGTCCTTCCAGTGAGCACTCAGGGCTGATTTCCTTCAGAATGGAGAGGTTTGATCTTCTTGCAGTCCATGGGACTCTCACGAGTCTCCTCCAGCACCAGAATTCAAAAGCATCAATTCTTCGGCGATCAGCCTTCTTTATGGTCCAGCTCTCACTTCCATACATCACTACTGGGAAAACCATAGCTTGAACTATACGGACCTTTGTTGGCAAGGTGATGTCTCAATAATTTATACCCCGCCCATCTGGCTGGGTTTCCCCAGCCACCAAAGATTCCTCATCCTTGATCTATAATGTCCCCTGTTATCGACTCCCCTCTTCAACAGCTATCCTAACCACCAGTCTTTGCCCTCTCAGAGTCTTTAACTGCCTTTCCACAAAGACTCTTCACAACAGGACATCTGTGAAGTAGGAGAAGCAACCCCGATCCTCTCAAGTCAAAAGACTGGATCCTAAAGACTGAGAGGTGATTCTTGAGGATGCCACTGGACCTCCAGGTCCTGACAGGTTCAAATCTCTCTGAAATCTTGGGATAACTTCGGGAACAGCTTCCAAGACAAAGCAATGAGCTATCAGGAAAATAAAATTAAAAAATCCCAGGAAAATTGAGTTCACCCACAGAGGTCTTGGAGCACGACCAAAGACTTATTGGGATCCCAGAAGGAATTCAAGCGACGGCTTCAGAGACAATTGAAGCTGACTGCTATGGTTCTATTTACCATCAACATTGAAGTCTGCAGCCAAAATGTTGACACACATATCAACAAATTAACCTTGGCGGAGCTGGGCGATGGGTGCAGTTTGTTGACTGTAAATGCACAAGGCATGGATATGGCATGACAGAAGCTTATAAGATTACACACAGCATGGAGAGCTTTCCCCCCCTTTCTCCCCCCAACACTAGAACTTGAGGGCATCCAATGAAGCTGCATGCTGGAAGATTTAGGATAGAAAAAAGAAAGTACTTCTTTACACGCTGCACAATTAGACAATGGAACTCACTCCCATAAGAGGCAGCAATGGCTACCAACTTGGATGGCTTTCAAAGAGGATTAGACAAATTTGTGGAAGGGTAGGCTATTGGTGGCTACTAACTATATGACAACTGGGTTCTGCCTCCTTAGATGGAGGCGACGATGCTTCTGACCACCAGATACTGGAAACTGCAGCCGGGGAGAGTGTTGTTGTGCTAAGGCCCTGCTTGAGGATTTCCTACAAGCATCTGAGTGACCACTGTGAGAATTGGATACTGGATTAGATCAGCCATTGGCCTGTCCAGCAGGCTCTTTTATGTTCTTATGACTGGGATAGGTACAGTTCTCTACGAGCTTCACCTAGGAACAATTGTACAAGGACCCAGCGTTCAAAATTCTCTAGGCACCAGGCACAATTTGGACCTGGCTATCGGCCACTTGTGACCAAGTGAAGATGCCCGGGTGCAAGGATGGTGCCTGATGCCACCATGATCTGGAGGTGGATGCCTGGGGATCCCTGGATCTTGACTGTTTTCACACACCAGCAACACATCCTAGATAATTCTATACGTTATATTTCAGCTGCGCGATCAGAATGAATTTCAGGAACCAAAAACTCATATTGAAAAATTCAAGTTTTGAGCTGTCTGGCCCCAAAATGGCAACGAGGCATTTTGTTTGGGCTACTGTAACCCTGGATTAAGAAGCCATTCAGCCCCTAGTTTGCATATCTGAGTTTCTAGCACGGCAAGGACCCTAGAGCTTTCGTTGCATCTAAGTCTGGGATACACAAGAAGCAACAAAAACACTTACTGAGATTCACATTATTGAGGTCTGATGTGAAAAGGGTATTCATGCCTCTGCAGGCTGGTACCCTTATTATATCCAAGCTCATATGAAATTGATCTTATGTCTGAAATGACAATAGCTTCCAGGCTGAAAATGAAATGTTAAGTCTCAGAGGAGACCTTAGGGCTTCTTCTTCCTTTTACTTTATTTTCAATGAACTTGGGTGGCAGGGAGAGGTCATGTTGGTGGGATAATACTTACTTTACTTGAGAAGAGTAACTTCCATATGCACTTGGGTGGGTGTTTGAAATATGGCCATTCATTCTGATCAACACTCCCTCTGTGGAAACAGGAGAGGAAAAAGTCATTAGGGCAACCAGTACAATAATATTAACAAACATTAAAGAAAGACTGCAGAATATACCAGTGATGACTAGCAATGGATGAAATCTGTCCATTTTGGTTCTCAAAGTTTTTTTTATTTTCTCAGTCTTAAATTAAATTCTCCATATTTCTGCAGCAAAGAGATTTTTAAAAATACCAAAATATTCATGAAGATTTGTCAGCTTTTAGAGTGAATTTCTTCAAATACATGCAGTTCAGTATGTAGTTTTGAGTAATGTACAGAATCAATTTTCCTTAATATAATGCATTTGGCAAATTATTTTCACACACACACACACACACACACATGTATGTATACAGACACACACAACCCCCTCTGAAACATATGCACATTTGGTTGGAAAACTGTGTCACAAATTTGGGAGGAGCGCAAAGTTCAAAGGGCAGCAATGTTTTGATTTATGTTTTGCTTCAGAAAGTATAAACTAGCTTAGTTCCCTTTAGAATCAAATTTCTTCTCCATCCCTAGTTAAGACAGTGGAAGACGACTGTTACCTTTACATCACAAACCTCTAAAAACAAAGAATGCTATTGTTACAAACATCTTCATTATCTAGCAACAACAACCTCAAAAAGTCCTGCACAAGGTTATCAATCAGTATCATCTGAGTAGATCTTTGGTTTGAAAGAAAACGATCTGTGCACTAAGAATTGTGCACTTGCCCAGGAAGTTCCAGAGGCAACTGCCGCAGAATCCATTTCCTTGTGAGGAGAGCACACCAAAGTCTTATGGAACTTTTCGCTCTTATCAGTTTTACAAACATACCAATCCAGCTTGTGGGAGCAGGCAAGCATGCAGACCATACAGGAATTTAAAACAACATCAGCTCCCCAAAGCAAACAGCACATCCCTCAAGGACCAGACCATCAGCACTCCTCCTTGCAAGCCTCTGCAAAGTCATATATCTCTGGCATCCCTTTGGCTTGAAGCACTGGAAATCTTCAAGCAGTTTCTTCCATTCTCCCAGGGCAAGTGAAGCGTAAGAAGCTGCCTTATACCAACCAGATCAGATTATGGGGAACCTGTAGCCTTCCAGAGGCTCTTAGACTACAACTCCCATCCCAAGTGACCATTGGCCATGCTAGCTAGAGCTGTTGGGGGCTGAAGTTCTGGATCACCATTTCTCCATATCTTTTTCCCCCCAATTTTTTTTATTGATTTTCCAAATTTATAACAAACATGAAAAACAAACAAACAAAAATCCTAACTATTTGTTAACATTGTTAGGTGACTTCCTCGAATCCCCCTGGCTGAGTTTCTATGTATATCATTGTAACAGTTTTCCAAAACTAATTTCTCATAAAATTTACTTAATCAATTAACATTTTTCTTTCTTTTCATTTTAACTTTAGATATATTATTCTATAACTTCACATATTTAAATCCTAAGCCAATCTGGTACTTGCAAGTGTTTCTATTTAAGTTATCATATTTAGCTAAATAGTCTTTAAATTTCATCCATTCCTCCTGGTACTCCTCCTCCTTCTGGTCGTGGACTCTTCCGGTCAGGTCGGCTAGCTCCCAAAAGTCCATCATCTTCATCTGCCATTCCTCCACTGTTGGTACTTCTTATGATACCATTTCTCCATATCTGCACTAGAATGTAAACACTGCAGCTGCTGGTACCAGGCAAAGGAAAGCTTTGCACTTGCTGAAGTTTAACAGACACTGCCCTTGACCCTAGTTTATGGACACTGCATTAAAATGAAGCCCACTGTCAAAATACTGTTACGTTCTCCATAAATCACTATACATTGGATTTTCCAGGACCTTGTTTACTCAGCGTGGTGCTTTTCTGCATTTTCGAGGCAGATCCATTTACAGTAATCTACTCCAGCATTGCAGGGGATGTTCATTTGGGTCCCCTCCTAGTTCTGCAACTCTAATGCATTGTTCCTGAGTACAAACAAGATTTGCCACTTTTTGTATAGGTATTCAAGTGCAAGAGTTTCAGGCTCTCCCCAGGTTTTTCAAGGGGTGCTGGGAAATCACACAAAATTCACAGCCAAATCTCTTCGGAAAGCCAGAAGCAACTGTGGCCAAACCTCAGTCAAGTGTCGTGGAGCAGGAGTCCTGTACCTGCCCACACACAAACACCTTATTTATAAAGCATATGTTTTGGGAAAGTGGCATGATTTTTTTTGCCATTCAGGCTATAATAACATTTCCATGACTAGTTGACATATTGCAGTTTAAAGTATTCCTTGCTGGGCACTTAAAATTAGCACCTTCCTCATAGGCCTTTTGTCTCTCTAACTTGCTGGGCCCATCATCTTTCTGTTAATTAACTGTTAGAATTTTGCAGAGCTGTATGAATAATGAATAATCTGGAGTTTGAATGAACAAAGCTGTTTTGTTTGTACGAGGAATCTAGAGTTTAGGGCATGGGTAGGCAAACTAAGGCCCGGGGGCCGAATCCAGCCCAATCGCCTTCTAAATCTGGCTTGCGGACGGTCCGGGAATCAGTGTGTTTTTACCTGAGTAGAATGTGTCCTTTTATTTAAAATGCATCTCTGGGTTATTTGTGGGGCATATGAATTCGTTCATTCCCCCCCAAAAAACCAAAATATAGTCTGGCCCCCCCACAAGGTCTGAGGGACAGTGGACCGGCCCCCTGCTGGAAAAGTTTGCTGACCCCTGGTTTGGGGTGAGGAGGGTTTTTAAAGCCTCTCCAACAATTAGGAGTGAAAGTTCTGCATTGACATACTCTTCTGCTCTCCTCGCTGGCAGACGCCCTCCATCACGGTGCACAGATTGCACCAGATCTTAAAAGAAGCATACACAAATGCTTTCATTGGGATCCTTTTTAGGAATTTGTATAGTGCCTGGCAGAACACTGGGGCGAGAGACCCCATTCAAGCAAGCAAAGAAGGCAGCATTTATTAACTGGTCAACGTAAACATCAGCAGTGTAACTGACAGCACAAATGGAAACTTCGCCCTACACAACGCCCTACTGTATTTTATTCACTCCAACCACAGGCTCTTTAAGACCCTGGACTGAATTTTTTGGAGATAATGCCAGCTCACTACCCTCTTTGAATTCAATGTTATCACCCATCTTTGTTTGAGACTCTGTCCTGCCATGTAATGCCCCAAATCTTACTGACACAGTCCAAGTGGAAAGCATTGAGGCATTGCTTTTGGCGGTTGTAAGTTGCCCGCAACTCACTTCCACAAAGCAGTCTGCACAGCACGCAAGCCTGGTAGATGTTGAATAGTGGAAAAGATGGATGAAGGACACAGCTCTGTTGGATTCACAGCTCTTTATTGCAGCAGTTAGAACTGCTCCTGGAATCAGACTGACTGCAACCTAGCTGGCTGCTTTATATAATACTAAGTAACTTGAAACAGTAACAACTCACAACTAGTTAACCAATCAGGAGCGACAGTTTTCAACCCTTCATTTACATACTGGTGGCCCTGAGTGAGAACTGCCACTGATATTAATACATAACAGTAGATCTTCCTCTTGGTATTGGACATTAGCACCACGTTCTCCCAAACCCTTTTGGAGAGGCAAACCGTTGCAGTAGCTGCCTTGCCAATACTCTTGTCTAGCTCAGCGTTGATGGAGAGATTGTTGGTTGTGGTGGAGCCCAGGCAGACAAAACTGCCTACCACCTCAAGTGTGTGGTCGCCAATGCTGACCCAGGATGTTAGTTTTCGTCAGGCTGATGAAGGCAAAAGTGGGTGGAGCGATGGATAAGTCAGAGGTTTAAACACACACGTCTGTCCAACAAGTAGTCTCCACCCAAGCAGGGAAGAGGCATCAAAGGCACATCCCTCAGGAAAAGCACCCATGCTGGGGAGAGCCTAGGGAGAGTCCTAGGGGCTGAATTTGACCCCCAGGACCGAGCACCACATGCACAAACCCTGTGTTAGGTTGTGGGTGAACATATCAGATGACACAGTGATTCTTCAAACAGCTCTTGTTTATTCACAGGCCAGAACAGAACTGAACTGAAGGGTTCAGCCAGCCTGCTTATATAGAGCCCCACTACAATGCAACTGTAACACTTTCTGTAACTACCCAATCACTGAACGTCACTTTCAATCCCTTATTTGCATATATGGACCTGAGTATCTACAGTATCCCCCTGCTGACCCAGGGTGAGAACTTCAGTACATAACACCCTGCGTGCATTAAGAAGACAGATGTAGATATAGATCTAAATGGTGAGATATGAGCATGCAAAAAGCTAAGGACAGGGCTGATACTCACAAGGCCTGCAACATTCTGAGAAAGAATTTAGCAAGGTCATATACCTTGTGTAAGTTGGTACAATTATGTCAGTTAATAGCAGTCTTTTTGTGTTGTCAGTGCAGCTGAGCAGGAGGTCTGTTCTGTTCTGCTGCCGTCTGCCTCCGAGTCAGTCAGAGTCTGTGAGAGTCTTTTAGTCTTAGGGATAAATCTATGTAATACACTAGTAACATAATTAATACCTGCCAGCCTCGTATATGCACATTTAATCTAATAAGTGTGAGGACACTGTGTGAAAAAGTTATTGCTATTTAAACTTCAAAGAAGCGTCTTGTGCAGTTTTTTATAGGAGGGAAAAGGGAATGAACATAAGCATTAAACAATCCACTCTGTAGCTTTCGCTTCAGCTTTCTGTTAATGGAAATTAAATATAATTGCTAAACAAACTAATGTTTATTAAGTGTCGCAAGTGTGGAAACAGGAAAGATAACGTTCAGCTCATTTGTTCTTCCTAACTAAAATCTAATTCCTACATAAATGTGTAAGGACGAAACGGGAGAAATATGCATGACATGGGCTCCCTTGAAAATGAGCCAAGAATGGCCTCTTGAGTGGACAGTTGGTGGCAAGACTTGGCTTAGAGCATAATGCCAAGGTTGCAGGTTCGATCCTGTATACGACAGCTGCACATTCCTGCATTGCATGGGGTTGGACTAGATAATCCTCAGGGTCTCTTCCAAGTCTGCAATTCTCTGATTCCTTCCATAAAGCAAACTAGCAAACTACACAAGACATCAGTACGTTTCTGAGCACAATTCAAAGTGTTGGTGCTGACCTTTAAAGCCCTAAATGGCCTCGGCTCAGTATACCTGAAGGAGCGTCTCCACCCCCATCATTCTGCCTGGACACTGAGGTCCAGCTCCAAGGGCCTTCTGGCTGTTCCCTCACTCTGAGAAGCAAAGCTACAGGGAACCAGGCAGAGGGCCTTCTTGGTGGTGGCACCCGCCCTGTGGAACGCCCTCCCATCAGATGTCAAAGAGATAAACAACTACCTGACATTTAGAAGACATCTGAAAGTAGCCCTGTTCAGGGAAGTTTTTAATGGGTGACATTTTAATGTATTCTTAATCTTTGTTGGAAGCTGCCCAGAGTGGCTGGGGAAACCCAGCCAGATGGGCGGGGTACAAATTATTATTATTATTAATAATAATAATAATAATAATAATAATAATAATAATAATAATAATAATTATTATTATTATTATTATTATTATTATTATTATATCATGTAGTTACCAACTGCATGTTATAGGAGGGGCCCAACCTGGGTTGGAACTAGGGAGAGGGCAGTGTGGGGCTGTTACCCTTTGGACTCCACCATAGTCCTGATCTGAATCGGAGCTGTGGCTCTTGTTATTTGCAGGGGAGGCAAAGCTCCTCTATGGAAGCTTTTCTTCAAAAGATGCACACAATCTCTCGGTCGGAACACCATCGTGAATGAGCAGCTGCCGCCACGGATTGTTTTAATATCAAACTGAGCCAAAACTCAGCGAAGTTTACCCTCTGTTTAACCTGGCTGAAATGTACGAGGCATTGAACTGTGTGGTATTGTTCTGTAAATAGCTCCACGCATCACGAGGATGCGTAAAACGGAAGGTGCTGCTCTGAACTTCAGGACAGCAAAGAGGACAGCCATGCCATTGCTGGAAACACGGATCAATTATGAATCGATCACCTCTGCAGTAATCTCCGAGATTTTTTCATGTATCCTCTGCGAACAGCTAAGATTACCATCCTAGAAAGGAGGAGGGAGGGATACCACCTCCTAAAGAAGGAAATGAGGAAGACCCCAATTCTGCTATAGGTTTAAAGCAGTATCATTCCAGTTTAAACACTCACATCTACTCCCAAAGAATCATAGAATCATAGAATAGAATCATAGAAGAGACCACAAGGGCCATCGAGTCCAACCCCCTGCCAAGCAGGAAACACCATCAGAGCACTCCTGACATACGGTTGTCAAGCCTCTGCTTAAAGACCTCCAGAGAAGGAGACTCCACCACACTCCTTGGCAGCAAATTCCACTGTCGAACAGCTCTTACTGTCAGGAAGTTCTTCCTAATGTTTAGGTGGAATCTTCTTTCTTGTAGTTTGGATCCATTGCTCCGTGTCCGCTTCTCTGGAGCAGCAGAAAACAACCTTTCTCCCTCCTCTATGTGACATCCTTTTATATATTTGAACATGGCTATCATATCACCCCTTAACCTCCTCTTCTCCAGGCTAAACATGCCCAGCTCCCTTAGCCGTTCCTCTTGGGAATCTTGGGAACTGTAGATTGTTATGAGCGCTGAGGGCCCTCCCTACAATTATCAGAACCCTGGAGACACTACAACTCCCAGGATTCTTTGGGGGGAGCCATGACGGCTTAAAGTGGTGTGGTATGATACCGCTTTAAATGCGTAATATTAATAAAATGCAGATTTGGCCCAACACAAAGGTGTTTCCATTGCCCCCACTCCAGTGCAGGGTGAAATAAAAAAAACTGGTTCCAGTTTGTTCAACCGCTGTGTTCTGGAAGTTTCTGATTTGGAACAATAAAATATTTATGCATCTTCCATTTTTAAAATCCTGGCTCGTTCAATGCCACAAGGTTATACTACCTTCGTGTATAAAAAAACGTGTCCTTGAATGCTCCTCGGACACGTAACATGACCCTTTTTTAAAATTCAGGAAGCCCTGAGCAAGCCAGCAACTTGTGGTCAAAGGCAGCGCCTTCCTGCTCGCAGCTTCGCTTTCCAGCACTTCACATTCTTCTGAGGTGAAACTGCCCTTGAAGTTTTGTTTGTTGTTTAAATCCATTGGTTTCTGCAAGGAACTGCAGGTAATAAAAAGGCCCAGGAAAAGCTTAGGGGGGAATCTTTCAGCTGCTTTCCAAATTGAGTGGTGCATTTGTTCACAACGCCCAGGAAAGTCAAAGCTGGCTTGCGAAAAGAAAAGCCCATAATAATTAGTGCTGTCTGGTTAAAGCACTTTTAGTTTATTAAAATTTGCCACTTAGCAACTGACCAACTACATTTAAATATCTCTGCATATAACCAGGAAGTGCTTAGTAAACTTGCAACGAAGGGATATCTACTACTTCTTGTTGCAGAGAAACAGAGATCCTCCCTAACATTATCTCTCTCATTCCTTATTACTAACGGCACAGAAGCAACTTAGCCTCAGAAAGTAACTTTTCACAGCCCTACCAATTAATCAACTAACAATTACTTGATTAATTTGTTACCTGGTGATTGATTGTGTTATAAGAAAAACTGCTCCCTTTCCCTTATGAGGTATTCCAGAGCCCGTATAGAGTCCTTCAGTAGGTTCCCTATCGGTAGGAGAAAGTAACAGAGGCCAACCAGAGTATATTGAGAAGCAAAGCGGCTAGTAAGCCTGATCTTTATTTCAAGGAACTGTTGCAACATGGTCCCCACTCACCACACACAGGAGGGAGGAGGAACCCAGAACAATGGTGTGAAAGGCCTTATATTGACTTTTGAAATTGCCCACCCTGTAGCCCAAGACACCCCCCAAAAACATCATACATACATCACAGAAGGAGGCGGTCTACAGCATAAATCCTGTCTGCCAGGATACCTGATAACGGTCACTGATTACATTACCTAGGCAGTCTGGCCATTCTTTTCTGATGGTTAATACTTTAGTTCCTGAGTCCAGGTCACAGGCTTACCTTATTCCTACACAAATACACCTTTAAGACAGGATTTGCAAGCAAAAAGATAATGAGAAGGCTTTCCCCATTTGCCTCCCCTACTGCAGAGGAATATTTGAGGTCACTGGGAGAGTCAAAATGGCTTCAGGATTGCTCTCCCATACTATTTCAGACACATGGTCCATAGATTTAGATATGTGTGCATTTATGAATATTTATTCTATATTTGAGACCTTAAAATTCTTATAACAATGGCAAGCCCAGTAATAATTGCAGGCAGCAAGACTTGGGTACCCTGTGTAACGCTTCACCTCCATCCACTTGCACTCATATGCGTAGGCCCAGTTCACATGTAACACTAAGCCATGAGGAAACACTCAAGTCCCATAGATCACGGCTGATCCATTCTTTCCCTGGTCCACCTGCCATTGAGGCACCTGGGGGTAAGGTAAGGCAAAGGTAAAGGACCCCTGGACGGTGAAGTCCAGTCAAAGGAAACTATGGGGCTGCGGAGCTCATCTCACTTTCAGGCCAAGGGAGGCAGCGTTTCTCCACAGCTTTCTGGGTCATGTGGCCAGCATGACTAAACCGCTTCTGGAGCAACAGGACATTGTGACGGAAACCAGAGCACACGGAAATGCCGTTTACCTTCCCTTCGCAGCAGTACCTATTTATCTACTTGCACTGGCGTGCTTTTGAATTGCTAGGTTGGCAGGAGCTGGGACACAGCAAAGGGAGCTCACTCCGTCACAGGGATTCAAACCCAAGAGGCTCAGTGGTTTAGACCACAGCGCCACCCGCATAATTTGGCTTAGCACCTGATCTCATTATTTGTCTCTCCCGGACAAACCATAAATCGGTCAACAAAGAACATGCTTCAGTTACTAAAGGTAGGCGGTTCAAATCCCCACGACGGGATGAGCTCCTGTTGCTCAGTCCCTGCTCCTGCCAACCTAGCAGTTCAAAAGCACCTCAAAGTGCAAGTAGATAAATAGGTACCGCTCCGATGGGAAGATAAATGGCGTTTCCGTGTGCTGCCCTGGTTCGCCAGAAGTGGCTTAGTCATGCTGGCTACATGACCCAGAAGCTGTATGCTGGCTCCCTCGGCCAATAAAGCGAGATGAGCGCCGCAACCCCAGAGTCGGCCACAACTGGACCTAATGGTCAGGGGTCCCTTTACCTTTACCTAAGCAGAAGGGGAAGGGAAGTGTTAGTGATCTTAGGACCCCCCGAATGGCTTGCTTGTTTGCACTAAGCAGTGGTTTGGCTGAGAGTTATGTGTGAACCTGGTCATAATATCAGGATTCATCTCCACAACATTTCTGACTATACAGACCTTCTGCAGCAGTTGCAGCAATCTTTCCCTGTGAATTGGCACGTACAGCTCTCTGTCATTCAGGCTAAATGGGATCCAAGGAAGGGATATCCCCCCCCCACCTCGTTGCAGAAATCACATTCACAGCACCCACATAAACTTTTAAAAACTGAACATTACTATATTTCACGTAAATAACGTTCCCACACACAAAGGTTTCCATTCAAGGTTCCCAGGATTTTAATAGCTCTAAGAAATAACAGCTGTGGCCCTGATACGCAATTTGTTCGCTGCTGCCAAAGGAGTGGCGCAGTGCCAGCATTTGCTGAAAAGTACATCTACCAAGTACCTCATCTCAACAGGGAGTAAAAGCCTCCCCAAAAAATAAAATGTGGGGAATCTGGCTTTTTTATCACCTCTTTTTTATTATTATGTTCTGAACAGGCAATATGTCCATGCGTACAAAAAAAATGTTAAAAGAAACACGTGTGCAAAACTATGGCAACTACAAACGCAGAATTTTTGCTCTCTAGAATAGAAGAAGAAAGGCTCTTCAACGTGCTAACCTCATCTATAAGGCCCCATCTGCTCTACACATTTAAAGTAGTATCATGCCACTTTAAAGAGCCATGGCTTCCCTCAAAGAATCCTAGGAGCTGAAGTTGGTCCAAAGAGCTGAGAGGTGTTAGGAAACCCTTATTCACTCTGCAGAGCTACAATTTCCAGAGTGGTCTAAAAAGGAATCCCTCTTCCCAGAGAATTCTGGGAATTGTAGCTACGGGAGATAGGGGGCTGCTAACAATTCTTAGCTCCCAGTTGATTGACTGTAGGTTCAAGAACAGATGAGCGGGAATACTTATTCACACTAAGCATAATTAAGAGTCAACTTAATGGTTTGGAACCAGGTAATCTGAAGAACTGTCTGCACCTATACAAGGCTTTTAAGATCAGCATCTGAGGTCCATCCCTCTGGTCCATGAGTGAGAGCTGTGAGATTAGACAGTATCAGGGCCAAGGCCTATTTTGTGGTGGCCCCACATCTTTGGAAGAATCTCTTCCAGGAAGCTGGCCTTTGGGAACATTTCACAGACTTACGCATACCAGTCCACATTTGGTTACTTTTAGCACCTTCAAATTAAAAAAATTCCTTCCAGTAGCACCTTAAAGACCAACTAAGTTAGTTCTTGGTATGAGCTTTCGTGTGCACACTAACTTAGAACTAACTTAGTTGGTCTTTAAGGTGCTACTGGAAGGAATTTTTTTAATTTGACTATGGCAGACCAACACGGCTACCTATCTACTACTTTTAGCACCTTGTGCTTTTAACTGAAGCCTTATTATGCTGCAGCTATCTTAGTGATCCATGCAAGCATGGCTCACTGCTTTTATATAGTTTGAATATTTAATCTGTGTCTTCAAACATGGTTTGAGAGTTTTTACCATGAAAAGAGGGCCAGAAATCAAACAAACAAACAAACCTCCCTAAACACAAAAAACATCTCACTAGTTTAGATGGTATCTGAAGAAGTGTGCATGCACACGAAAGCTTATACCCAGAACAAACTTAGTTGGTCTCTAAGGTGCTACTGGACAATTTTTTTAATTTTTTTATTTTGTTTAGATGGATAGTTTAAAAGGATTAGAGAAATCCATAGACAGGTTGCTCAACATCTGTTTATTATCCACAACCGCTAACAAGAACAAGAACCCCCATATTTACAAGTACTCTAGCAGGTTCTGGGTTCAACAAAAGGTGGTCACCCTCTCTACCACCCACTTTTGAGCTTTCAAGGGCATCTGACTGGCTACTACGGAAACGAAATGGATTTGCCAGACTTTGCTGTGATCTATCAACGTAACTCTTAGGTTCTTATGAGGCAGAGGTAGCTGACATGGTACTTTCCATAAGTCATAGAGCTGCATCTCCCACCATCCCTGGCCACTGACTATTCTAGCTGAAGCTCATAGGAGCTGAAGTCCAAAAACAACAGGAGAGCACCATGTCGGCTATCCCTGTCATGTGAACTCAAGATAAAAACCTGAGTCTGCATGATGCACTTGCCGACAAACAGACAAGCATACCTAACAGTGCCTTTGGCTCCATGGCTGGCTTGCTGTTTAAAAGCATAGTCTGGGTCCAGCCTCCCACAAGGACAAGTGTAACCTTCAGAGGGAGACTAGTGTGCCCCAAAGGACTCTTCTCATTCCCTGCAGCCAGATTTGTTCCCTTCATGGTTAACGCAGCATACATTGCCCGCCTTGCAAATAGCATGTCTCTGTTTACATTTGTCAAACCGCATATCTGAAACAACACAGAACAGATGCTGCTCCAGGCTGGATAGCTAACTGTTATTTCCTGAAGGCTGATCCAATTTTGAGAAAAGGGAGAGGGTGTTCGGAAGAGAAATTGCTATAGCCAGGACTAATACCTGGCTTATAAAAAGCGCATTTGTCCTTCAGTCCAACTCCCCAGCAAGCCTCCGAATTCACACCTATAAACTAAATCCACCTTCGTTTGCTCTTCTCTACCTTCTGCCCTCCCAAAATAGTGCTATTATTTTAAAAGCCAATTTCACCAGGGGCCCTTCCCCAACTCTACAGAGAATTCCCCCCTCCCCCAGACAAACTTACCTTCCACATATATACTTTAAGGAAATGTACAAAATATAATAAAACAACCAAGAGAAGCAAAAGAGAGAAGATGAATTTACAAATAATACAAAATGTACCCCCATGACAGAGACCTGTTTATTCAACTGGGAAAGCATTTTGCTGCAAATTTGTCTTCCGTTATTTCCAGAAAGTACAGATAGTTGGATGCCTGTCACATCTCAACGTGCAAGCTGTCCTACAAAATGGAGGTATCCACACTGAAAGACCTGATTCAAGTTACTGTGGAGAAGGTTTCTTTGGAGATTGAAGGAGAAGCTCTACAGCAGAACACAGTGACCTCCTGGGTACATAAGGAGGCAGCCTAGCAGTTTGAAAGCATACCAGAGCAAGTAGATAAATAGGTACTGCTGTGGTGGGAAGGTAAATGGTGTTTCTGTGCGCTCTGACACTTGTCACTGTCCTCCGTTGCACCAGAAGCAGTTTAGTCATGCTGGCCACATGACCCGGAAAGCTGTCTGTGGACAAACACTGGCATCCTTGGCCTGAAGCGAGATGAGTGCCATAACCCATAGTCGGCTTTGACTGCACTTAACTTTCCCTTATATAAGGGATGAGGCAGCCTCTCTAGCAACCTGTTCCTGGGCTGTGTAAGTTAGTATCAAAACCTTCAACTTGGTCCAGTGTCAGATTGCTGGCTGATGCAAATTTTAGCTTGCGCTTTTATGTCAACATCCAACTACTGAACAGCTTAATCATCTGAGCTCACTAAGATGCATCTTAGAAACACTGAGTAATAAGGATACGTAGCCAGCTTTGTAAGCAGCCTGTTGCAACCGCCACTTACGCCTGCCTTGAAATGTCATGGCTAAGTGTCCTTTTTCATCATCGTAAGCTGTCACTGTCGAGCGATGCCCACGCTAAGTTAGTCCAACATTAAATGAGCTCCTCAGCTCTTCCGCTTTCAGGATGTGAGAGATGTACACTAACCACGTAGCTCGCTGGAGAATATGTACCGAATGGAAAGGAACGTCAGTCATTGATTGCCCAGGACTGTTCCTCAAATCAGATGCACAGCAATGGCTGAGCTTGGGACTGCTCTATAGGTGCACACAGGCAATATTATGGGATGGACTGGCCAGTCCTAAGGACCTATCTGTGTCAGTTTTATCATCCCCTCTGCAGCACCACAAATCCAACTCAATGGTGTAAAGTTGGAAAATGTCGGTCACTTCTCCTACCTGGGCAGTTATCTTTCCACAAGGGCAGACACTGATGCTGAAATCCAGCATTGCCTGAGCTCTGCAAGTGCAGCTTTCTCCTGTTTGAAGTTCAGGGTGTTTGAGGACTGGGACATTCACAGGGAAACTAAAATGCTTGTTTACAAAGCTGTTGTACTACCAACCTTACTATATGCTTGTGAAACATGGACCACTTATAAACGCCATCTCCAACTCCTTGAAAGATTCCATCAATGGTGTCTCTGAAAAATTTTACACATCACCTGGGAAGACAGGCAAACTATTGCCAGTGTAATGGAAAAGGCAAAGATCACCAGTGTCAAAGCAATGATTCTTCAACATCAACTTCGTTGGACTGGTTGTCTTATGTGGATGCCTGATTATCGTCTTCCAAGGCAACTACTCTATTTTGAATTTAAAAATGGTATGTGTAATGCTGGTGATCAACAAAAGAGGTTCAAAGTCTCTCTAGGCAAATCTAAAAAAAAATGTAGAATAAACAACTGGGAAACACTGGCCTGTGAGCACTCCAATTGGAGAACAGCCTTTACCAAAGGTGTCATGGGCTTTGAAGACGCTGAAACTCAGGATGAAAGGAAGAAACGTACTAAGAGGAAGACATGCTTGGCAAACCCTCACCATGATCAACTCCCTCCCGGAAACCTATGTCCCCACTGTGGAAGGACGTGCAGATCCAGCATTGGCCTCCACAGTCACTTACAGACTCACTTTTAAAACCGTGTTTATGGAAGACAATCTTACTCGGCTACGAGTGATCACCAAAGAAGAAGAAGACATGGGTCTGAAGAAGACATGGGTCCGCCTTCCCAAAACTGGTGCCTTCCGGATGCTTTGCATCACAGCCACAAGCAGCCACAGGCCAGCATCAGTTGGTCAAGGTGGGAATATAGGAATCTGCCTTATACTGTGTCAGACCATTGGGTTCAAGTAGCTCCATATTGTCTTGTTGTTTAGTCGTTTAGTCGTGTCTGACTCTTTGTGACCCCATGGACCAGAGCACGCCAGGCACTCCTGTCTTCCACTGCCTCCCGCAGTTTGGTCAAACTCATGCTGGTAGCTTTGAGAACACTGTCCAACCATCTCGTCTTCTGTCGTCCCCTTCTCCTTGTGCCCTCAATCTTTCCCACCATCAGGGTCTTCTCTTCTCATGAGGTGGCCAAAGAATTGGAGCCTCAGCTTCAGGATCTGTCCTTCCAGTGAGCATATTGTCTACAAGTGCTATTTCCCAGCCATACCTGGCGATACTGGGGATTGATCTTGTGACCTTCTGCGTGCAAAGCAGATGCTCAACCACTGAGCTACAGCTAGAGGAACCAATGAACTAGATTATATGATGGAGGCAGTTGTTGAGCCACACAAATGCTATGGCACTGCCCAAATGGGAGCTTCCAGTGTAAAAACTAGCAGCTTTTGGAAGGGCAATTTCCAATGGGAACAGAGGGAAGGCTTCCCCCTATTGAGCCCATTGTGGCGCTGATTCTGATCAGGAGCCCCTAACATATTTAACATCCCATGTAGCCTGGCCTTTTGGGGGAATGGAAATTCCTTTCCTGAATTCAAAAAGGAGCGGTCAAAAAGGAAAATGGAAAAATATCAGACACAGTCGGTAGCAGGCCTGTTCAACAGCAAGACGCCTTGTTTCTGACACTCCCACTGGTATTATTTCTGTTTGTGTAGCTTTTAACTACACAAGTACCACAGTAAGCACTTCATGCTGTGAAGGGGGAGCTGGGGGAATCCCCACATATTTCTTAAATAAATTCATTTTTCTTATATACAAAAATTCTTTGCGAGGGGAAAATGGCAAGAGCTGTATTTATTCATTTTTTGGCACTCTTTTTTTTAATCTCAGGTTCAGGCAAAGTACAGCAACAAGTCAATGAGGAGGTGCGCTTAATTATTTACAAGTCTGAGACCCGGCTCGGTAGATTCCAAGGTCATCTATTTATACCGTGCAATGATAATATATGTTTGTTTCCAAATGCCTAGCAGCCAAGGCTTGAAGCGTTCAAAGCCAGGAGGTCAGGAGGTGAGCATGGCATTCAAAACACTTTGTGCAGTCCTGCCGACATATGAAAAGGACAATAAAGGGTTCTGTTTGACAGAACATATGGGAGATAAAGGAACTTTATTTAAAAGGAGGGCGAGAAGGTTCTTTCCGAACAAATGCAAGTGCCAGTGATGGGGCTTTGTACAAACAGAAGAAGCTTTCAAGTGGTCTCTTGCAAAACTGGCTCAGCTCACACGTAATCCTAAACTATAATTTAATGCTAAGAGGATGAGCAGCAGCTAACAGTGGACTTTTATGCAACCCCTCCATCCCCAGCAAATTATCAACAACAGCTAACAATCCATCCAACCAACTTGATGTGAGCTCTTCTTCTGCCCAGGTAGGACCCATCTTCACCCAAGCTGAACATAAACCAGGCTGTCAATGCGGCACAACTGATATTTCCACCACCTCCAGCCTTCTCCACCAGGACTAACCATGGACCTCCTCCATGGTCATATTATACCCCTGCTTTTCTCCACTGTTAGCCACTTTCTAAGCTCAGTGTGTTGTCTCTGGGCAAACAGTGGAGCAGTAAGTCCTCCTGACCCCATTAATGATATCCCTGCACTGAAAAGTACAGAGGAACAAGAAACAACCAGGGTTTTCTATAAGAAAAATAGGTATACATCTGCTGCGATGGCTGCAAGTGAAGGCGAAATCTGAGAAACCCGGATGATACAAAGTATAACTTTCACGGAAAGTATCTTCTCTCAGAAAGTGCAAACAAAGCACTATTTTTTTTATCTTTGAAAAGGTTGGGTAAATGTCACCGCAAAGAGGAAAGCACACTGTGGTCTTTCCTATTCCTTATTACATGGCATTTGTCAATCTTTGAACATGCCAGGAAACAAAACAGTACGCTAAATAGAAAAGGTAATATTTCAAGTCATTAAATGGCTTCATTGGTGGCGTACGTGTTTCATTGGGGGGAACAGCTAGTACAGTCGTGCCCATGTACACGCAATGCCAGTTTCTCTGTTTTGCCTTTTTCAAAGCTAAAGTTCAGATTGCCATGCTTCCTCGTCAAGTTGCACATTTCTTTTTCTTCTCAAGTCCTCATGAAAGTTCATCAGCATTTGGGCACACATTTCTCCCAATATAAACATTTTATGCAATTTTGCCTAATACAGTATAGACATTTTTGCAAATTTTTCAAAGATTATGCATTATTTGTATATTATATACAGTAATACTTGCATTTTTAAAAAGAAACCTTCTCTTCACATACACATTTCACACATATTTTTTTTTTAATTTGAGAAGTGTGCTTTCATTTGCATATTGTTTCAGGAAGTGCAAATTAGGTAGGCTTGCATTCAAACTGAATTTTTTACCCAACCCCACTTCTACAAACCAAGGGGGATGTTTACATATTACATTAAACATGTGTGCAATCTGTTTATACAAATAATTGAGCTGTACAAATGAATGAGTGTAATTATTATTATTACTACTACTACCACTACTACTACTACTATTTTATTTATACCCTGCCCATCAGGCTGGGTTTCCCCATCCACTCTGGAAAGCTTTCAGCACATATAAAAACATAATAAAACTTCACACGTTCAAAACTTCCCGATACAGGGCTGCCTTCAGATGTCTTCTAAAAGTTGTATAGTTCTTTCTCTCCTTGACACCTGATGAGTGTTCCACAGGGAGGGTGCCACTGCTAAGAAGGCCCTCTGCCTAGTTCCCTGCAACCTCACTTCTCACAGTGCGGGAACTTCTTTCACACACACACTTGTACATATGCAGAGATGGCTTTTGCCCATGTTCAGTGCAATGTGCAAACAACTCTAAGGTAAACACCATAAGAAAGCTAGAAGCAGACTTTCACAGTCTTAGTTAAAAAAATCATGCACACTTTTAAAAGACCCCCACACTGGAGCTGGTCTCTCAACACTTGTTTAGACTGTCACCCAACACTTGTTTAGGGTTATGGGTAGCAGAAAAGACAGCAGGAGGGGTGAAACCCTGGCTTCTTCACCAGCCTGACTCGTCTCTGCCTCTTGAGCTCCCTCTTCTCCTGCTTCAGTTTCTGCCTCTGAGTCTGGACCTCTCTCTGCCACAGACTCTCCCAGCTCACTAAACCCTGTTGCCTCCACAACTTCCAACACCTCCTCCTCCCAGTCTTCTCCCTGTTACCACTCATCATTGTTCCACCACCAATCCCCAGCCTCTGAGCCTTCACCCCCTGAGGATTCTCTAGCTGGTTCCTCCCACCACTCCTCTGTGTCCAGCCAGTCTGTGACAGCCAGGGATACTCAGTGTGGTGCCCCCCGATTGGACTACTGCAATGTGCTCTACGTGGGGCTACCTTTGAAGGTGACCCAGAAACTACAATTAATCCAGAATGCAGCAGCTAGACTGGTGACTGGGAGCGGCCGCTGAGACCATATTACACCAGTCCTGAAAGACCTACACTGGCTCCCAGTATGTTTCTGAGCACAATTCAAAGTGCTGGTGCTGAACTTTAAATCCCTAAACAGCCTCAACCCAGTATACCTGAAGGAGCATCTCCATCCCCATCATTCAGTCGGGACACTGAGGTCCAGCACCGAGGGCCCTCTGGTGGTTCCCTCACTGTGAGAAGCGAGGTTACAGGGAACCAGGAAGAGGGCCTTCTTGGTAGTGGCGCCCGCCCTGTGGAACGCCCTCCAATCAGATGTCAAGAAAATAAACAACTATCTGACTTTTAGAAGACATCTGAAAGCAGCCCTGCTTAGGGAAGTTTTTAATGTTTGATGTTTTATCATGTTTTTAATATTCTGTTGGGAGCCGCCCAGAGTGGCCGGGGCAACCCAGCCAGATGGGTGGGGAATGAATGAATGAATGAATGAATGAACGATGTTGCTGGACTCCCATCATCAACAACCCTTACCACTGACCATGGTAAGGGAGTTGAAGTCCAATGATGTCTGGCTGGCACAACATGGGCAACCCCTGAATTCAGCAGGGCTCTTAGGCTGATTATCTTTAAGCACAACATCAAGTCCTCAGCAGCTAGATTAAAATATCGCACTGCTGACGTTTGGGACCATCATCTCTTCCTTCCATCAAAAGGGCCAACATGCTGACGTTTCCCCGGAAGGTGCCGCCAGCCAGGATACTTTAACTGTATTCCCAGCAACCCCTACCCTGACTAGTACATTTAAAGAACAACACCAGTGTGCCATTGACTCAGTGCATCTACTCCCTGAGGCAATGGAAACAGCTCTGACATTTGTCTCTTCGGCTTCATTTGTTTATTAGGGTTTGCTTGGCGCTTTCCTCACCAATCCAGTGTGGCAGGGTGGGAGGGGGGGAGAGGGGAGAACAGTGTGCTTAGCATATCCTCTACCACAGGGCAGTCCAATTCCTACCAAACTGCCACACTTGATGGATAAAAAATCCTAGTCAGCATTTTAAACCATCTGTGCCCTGTTCTCTAAGGGGAGCGGGGAGGAAAGAGAGAATCCCAGCAGACAAAAACTGCAATATATCTGAAGCATGGGGGAGAGGGAGAGAGAGAAAGTTGCTGGCACCCTTAATAAAATTTAATGTTTGCCTTCCTTTCCTTTCAAGAGGGGAATTTTTTGCTCCAATTCCCTAGGCAGTTTTAACCTGTTCAGACCACACCCGCCATTCCTGACTGATGTTTATAATACAATGACCTATTTGCTTGTATGAGGCCTGCTATCTGTCTGCTTCATCTGGTCAAATTATAATCCCCTTCAAGCAGAGTTTTTATTCTGTCCACATACAGTTCCCCAATGCAATACAATGCAATAAATTATCCGTTTGCAGCCCTAAAGCATTCCAATTGCTTGTCCTATCAGTGTTCACCCATCACAAAGTTTCTGCAGCAATCTCACTGCAAAAAAACCCCCAGCTCATGATATTTGCATTGCTGATCCTCAAACATGGCCAGAATCGTACACATTCCACTTGTGAGCAATCCCCACTCTTTGGAAATAAAAAATATTACAAATGTGGCGGCTGTTTAAAAACACTACCAGTTGAGCATATGTCATTACGACATCAGAAGTGAGCACAGGACTTCTCAGCCTAAGCTTAATTTAAATGTCAAGCTTCGGGGAGAGGGGGGAAATATGACTCATTAAAAGGTGAGTTACTGCACAGCCAAAAAGACAAGTTATTTCGCAGAAATAAAAGATGAGCTACACCCTGCAAACATTCCACTCAGCACAGCACAAACTGAAAACAAATTATCTTCCCCAAGCTTTTACTACACCTGAAAACAACCGTCAGGTCGGAACCATGCACGTGATGGCATTTTCGAGCGAGCCACGATCATTATTAATGGGTGTGTTTGCTGGTGGGAAAACCATGTGTGAGTGTTCTTCAAATCCCCCCTAACAAAAAAAGGAGATTTATTTCAAACTGACACCCCCCGTATTAACACGATTAGGACACCATGCGAGTTGGAGTCCAACAAAAGCTGGAGGACCACTTTTGCTTGAAGGATAGGGAGCCTGGTCTGGGCACAGACTGAAAGCCACTGAAAAACCACGTGGCAGAATGATGATGATCATGATGATTTTTTTACCAGTCCTTCACCCTAAAGTCCCAGGATGGCTTTCAGCACCAAAAACACACTATTACAAAAAGTTTTAAACAGCTTACAATCACATAGGGATGCTGGTGGTGCTGTGAGTTAAACCATAGAGCCTAGGATTTGCTGATCAGAAGGTCGGCGGTTCAAATCCCCACGATGGGGTGAGCTCCCGTAGCTCAGTCCCTGCTCCTGCCAACCTAGCAGTTCGAAAGCACGTCAAAGTGCAAGTAAACGGGAAAGTAAACGGCATTTCCATGCATTGCTCTGGTTCGCCAGAAGTGGCTTAGTCATGCTGGTCACATGACCCGGAAGCTGTACGCCGGCTCCCTCGGCCAATAAAGCGAGATGAGCGCCACAACCCCAGAGTCGGTCACGACTGGACCTAATGGTCAGGGGTCCCTTTACCTTTTACAATCACATAAATCAGGTGGGTCCTAAAAATATACAACTCAGGAGTCAAAAGCATGGTTAAAGAGGTGTGTCTTCAGCATGTAATGAAGACGCCAGAGACATCTCATCACCACCACCACCATCATCATTTTACTTGTATGCTGCCTAGTTAAAACAGTGCTCAAGGCAGCATACAACATGACAAGATTTACATAATTACGAACATAACAAAAGTCATAAACTATAAATAAAGTACATCAAAAAGTACACAACCAAATGGAAAACAATTTCCACATAAATCCGCATCTATGTAAGAAGGGAGTTCCACAACTTATGGGCTGCCTCTGGGCACCTTGAGTTAGGCTCAGAAACAAACTAGCAACCAGTGCAGCTGTGGGCGGCGGTCGAGGCCCTTCGCCCCATCCACTGCCCCCAGAAGCAGAAGCCATATGTTGGCTGGCTGTTAAGGGAATTCCCTGGACGGAAGAAGTACAGAGCAGGATTCCCACCAAAAAAAACCTCCAAGATAAAATGGGCCAATCAGAGGCCCCAATGGAGGGGCCGTGCCTTGCCGCCTGGCTGGGCATTGGCTGTGGGCCATGTCTAGGCAGGAGGCAATGCATAAAGGCTTGCCACATGTGCCTCCTGCAGATCATTGTCTGTTTGAGTTTGTTCTATCACACCTCTTAGTACTCACTGCCTGGGGGAGACGGCACCGTGACTGGTACCACAACAGGGAGCAGCACGTCATTTTGGCAGTAGAGGCAAGTACAAACTGTGGGGAATGTCAGGCCCCTAGGCAAATCAGAAGATGAACCGAACTGTAGCTGTCAAGGTTTCCCACATTTAATTTTGGCTTACTCTGTTCTCTTCTGTTCTGTTCTCTTCTCCATTATGCAAACATGGAAATTGAATATAGGCACTCTGACCCCAGACAACTTTACAGGTCTCCTACATAAAGCTGTTAAGTGTCCTTGAAGATGTGGCTGGTAGATAACCATAGAATCACTGGATTGTAGAGAAATGAACTTTAGGACACATAAAAGGTCTTAGCTGCACACAATGTGCACAGATTAGAGATGGGTGTAAACTGGGGTACCATATGAGGGAAGGAATTTGAATTACAGAAGGTGACATCTATCATTTATGGTGGACTCTGCCTTGAATTCACTGCTGGGCAGCTGAAAGCAATAACAAACCATTGTAAAGAGGGACTGGAATGTGACTGTCATTTGGAGTTTAAAAGGTCTTCGTTTTCAAACACGTTTCTTGGGGGACCATTTTCAAAGAATTGTAAAATGGAGAAAGTGCCCTCAACCGAGCAGCCTCTATGGCCACTGGCAGCCAAGCCAAGCTCCAACCAAGCCTTATGAAGAATGGTTGAAAGAACTGGGTATGTTTAGCCTGGAAAAGAGGAGACTGAGAGGAGATATGATGTTGTTGTTTAGTCGTTTAGTCGTCCGACTCTTCGTGACCCCATGGACCAGAGCACACCAGGCTCTCCTGTCTTCCACTGCCTCCCGCAGTTTGGTCAAACTCATGCTGGTAGCTTCAAGAACACTGTCCAACCATTTCATCCTCTGTCATCCCCTTCTGCTTGTACCCTCAATCTTTCCCAACATCAGGGTCTTTTCCAGGGAGTCTTCTCTTCTCAAGAGGTGGCCAAAGTATTGGAGCCTCAGCTTCACGATCTGTCCTTCCAGTGAGCACTCAGGGCTGATTTCCTTCAGAATGGATAGATCAAAACTGGGAAAATCATAGCTTTTACTATACGGACCTTTGTTGGCAAGGTGATGTCTCAGCTTTTTAAGATGCTGTCTAGGTTTGTCATTGCTTTTCTCCCAAGAAGCAGGCATCTTTTAATTTCATGGCTGCTGTCACCATCTGCAGTGATCATGGAGCCCAAGAAAGTAAAATCTCTCACCTTCAAATATCTCAAGGGTTGTCACATGGAAGATGGATCAAGCTTGTTTTCTCCTGCTCTTCTGACAGTAAGAGTTGTTCGACAGTGAAATGGACTCCCTCAGGAGATTGTGGACTCTCCTTCCTATGGGGATTTTAAGCAGAGGTTGGATGGCCATCTATCATGGCTGGTTTAGTTGAAATTCCTGTATTGCAGGGGGTTGGACCAGATGACCCTTGTGGACCCTTCCAACTCTACAATTCTATGATTCTATGACTTTCTCATTTCTCAGTAGGGAATCGTCTAAAGCAGAGTTGAGGAGCATGTGGCTCCAACTCCCATGAGCCTCAGCCAGCACAGCCAATAGTTGGGGATCATGGAAGGTGCTGTCCAACAACATCTGGAGGGCAACAGTCTCCCCACCCCCAATCTAAATTTTGAAAAAATGGGGACATTGCAGGATTTGGCAGAGGATAATTTGGCATTACAGGATTTGGCGGGGGATTAGCAAAGAAGCTGTGAATGGTTGGTGCTGTTGTTGACATCAAGAGACAAGGCTGCGTGTTGGAAGTAATGTGAGAACATATGTCCAGCATCCCTTGGGTCAGAGATCCTACATACTTTATTCAAAGAAACCATGAGTGTGTCCCTTGTGGAAGGAATAGTGGATGCTGTGTTTTTTGCATCTTTTTCTCTGACTATAGGGCAAATCCTTTGACTTAAGGAAGGCTAACAACTTTCCAGAAGGGAGCCCAATTTGAGCCAAGCCACCCCCACAAATTTACTCTTTGTCTCACGTCACTGTCTGGTGTTTTGCTCGTGCAGCCATCATTCATTAAATGCTTCCACATCCAGAGCTATAGACAGTGAAATCGTATTAGCGGGTACTGTCTCCTACGCTTACTTGTGAAATCTGTTCTCTCAGCCACTTATGTCACCCAGAAGCCGGTACTAAAAATCCATCACAGAAGTCCTACCAAAACAATTTTGTCTGTGGAAGTGTGGCTTCAGCCCTTACCCGTCTTAGAAACCAGCATCAACAAGCTGCTAATAATAAACATTTGGGATTTGAAATGTGGATGAATCTATATCTCTATATATCTTACAATCTTTGGCAGGCTGATTTTTTAAAGGCGGTAAGCTCGATTTCCAATTTGCAGACCCAGGCTCAGCTATAAATGTGATAATATAACAGAGACAGAAGAAGCTGGTGTCTGCTGTACTTTGATAAGCAGGGCAAGGTTTTGTATCGCTGTTATGGTGTTTTCTGCATTGTTGTGTTCTCTGTTTTATTGTACATAAGCTGCGATAGCTCAGTCGATAGAGTATGAGACATTTAATCTCAGGGTCGTGGGTTCAAAAAGATGTTGGGAAAAAGATTCCTGCATTGCATGGGGTTGGAATAGATTACCCTCGTGGTCCCATCCAGCTCTACAACTCCATGATTTTACGACTTCATTATATGCAACCCATAATAAGTCACACTTAGAGCAGGCCCACTGAAATCCACAAGAAGCCTAATTGATTTCACTGGGTCTACTCTAAGCATCACCAAAACTGGATCCAACCAAAATATCTATATTCCTTTTTCTCCCCATCCTTGAAGTCTCCATTCTTTAAAAAAACACACACGTAAACAACTGCAGCATTGTCTCAGTTCAAGTTATGCAGCACATAAAGAAAAGAGGGAGCATCTATTCCAATTTCCATGCACAAAGGAAACACAGGAGGTAATTTTCCCTTACGTATTTACAGCTTTTCAACACGCACTGCTGACAATAGGCTGAGATGTCAAAACCACAGATTGTTTTACACCCATACAGAAGCATGAGGACAAAGCCTCCTGCCTGTGCACTAATAGGGCAACTTGAGGTTTCTCTGCTTTGTCAGTTTCCAGACACTTAGTAGGTGACACACACACCTCAAAGCATCTTCAATTATAGGGTTGATTTGCAGAAAATATATATAACCATTTGGCAAATGACTTTTAGCTCTGCTTCCACCCATGGGCCAAGACCCAATGAGTTCATGAAAGCTTAAGGAGACTCTGAACTGATCAGTCTCTGGAAGGAACACAAACACATTCACACATACTGGAGAACTGGATTGTGGCCTGGAGGATGAAGCCAAGGAGGAAACATGACAGAGATCCAGGGTTAGAAAATGCAGCATTACAATGAAGGTCTGTGCTTGGCTGAACCTCAACAGGAATGTTGGTAAATAAATTGTGTATGCAACAGGGATACAGTGGTACCTCGGGTTACAGATGCTTCAGGTTACAGACTCTGCTAACCCAGAAATATTACCTCGGGTTAAGAACTTTGCTTCAGGATGAGAACAGAAATTGTGCTCCGGCGGTGCAGCAGCAGCAGGAGGCCACATTAGCTAAAGTGATTAAGAACAGTTTCAGGTTAAGAACAGACCTCAGGAACAAATTAAGTTCTTAAACCAAGGTACCACTCTCTCTATCTATCTATCTATCTATCTGTCAGAAGTGCCAAAGCCTCCTCCCTCCTACCCTGCTATCTATCTAGCTCCTTGATAAGGTTCTTAATGCAGGCCTGCAGCAGGGTTTCCTCCTAGTTCAAGAGAGATGTTTTTAAGAGTACAGTACACAGGGACGCAGGTGGCACTGTGGGTTAAACCACAGAGCCTAGGACTTGCCGATCAGAAGGTCAGCGGTTCGAATCCCTGCAACTAGCTAACAGGACCAGTGGTCAGGGATGATGGGAGTTGTAGTCCCAAAACATCTGGAGGGCCGAGTTTGCCTATGCCTGCTCTATACAATCCTCAGATGAGCAGACCTATTCATGAATGTTCAATGCTTTCTCCAATTTAGGTTCCCATCTCACATTTTAAACAATGTGTGTGTTAAGAAACAGTGTTTTGTTTCGCTCACAGTTTCCCTCTTTGCAGTCGCAGCCAAAACATAATTTGATCAAACTTTATCCAGGAAATTGCCATTTCCTGAAACAGCAATCACTTAACACCCATAAAGAAGATCCTTAGGTCACGATTTCCCTCTCTGTATCCTGAAGTATTTATAAACAAAGGCTATGAGCTGCTCTTTGACCTGCTTAACCCTGTGGTTTTATGAAATTTCTAACCACCCGTGATTTGTGATGACTGATGTTTGCCTTTAATCACATGAACCTTGATGATGCTAGTGGTTCATGCATCAAACAGGTTACCATTTGTAATTAAAGAAAGCGACTGCTCTACATTTCAACATAGATTAATAAAAACTCCGTAATGGTAGTGTAGGACCTGGGAGATCCGAGTTCAAATCCCCCCTCAGTCTTGAAGCTGACTGGGAGACTTTGCCATCTCTCAGCCTAACATAAGAAAGAGACCAATGCTCGACTGATTAAGCTATTCCAGTCTGGGGCTATAACTAGGGTGGCACAAGCAGAACACCTACGTTGGCAGGGTGGTCTTCAAAACACTCTCTCCCTTTCACCCAAGCCCAACTAAATCTAGACCGCGAGAGCAAGTCTGAAGGTTAAGAGCTGCTCACAATTGTTCAGCAGAAATGGGGCAGTATCCTTGACTCCTTGCAGCTGCCAGGTGCTGTCAGAAGTGCCACAACATCCTCCCTCCTACTCTGCGTAACCATTTATTAGTGATAAGAGATGACCTTTCACAGGGCAGTGTGTACCTGGCGAAGGTAATTATCAGGCACTCAAGCCAGAGGGAAAGGGAAACACCTTGAGCAGGTGAGCAGGCAGTGAGGAATCATTGGAAACTAGAGGCCACTAGATGACTTCCTTTGGAGATAAATTATTCCCCTCTACTAAAATGTATGAGGCTAGTTTTCCGGCAACACTTGACTTCTCAGGTCCAGAGGATTATGGACTGGAAGCGCAAACAGCATACCTGGGACCAACTGGATTCGATGTAGTGGAGTGCACAGTAAAAATCTGTTTCTGTTTTACTGATGTGGCAATTGTGCATATGTATTTACACATGCCTGTTGTCTTTGTCCATGGAGTTTTCTTGGCAGGGATACTGGAGTGGCTTGCCGGTTCCTGCTCCAGGTAGATCACGTTTGGTCAAAACTCTCCACTATGACCTGTCCATCTTGGGTGCCCTGCACGGCATAGCTCATAGCTTCTCTGAGTTATTCAAGCCCCTTTGCCATGGCAAGGCAGTGATCCCATGAAGCAGAGACATCACCATGCCAACAAAGATCCGTATAGTTAAAGCTCTGGTTTTCCCAGTAGTGATGTATGGAAGTGAGAGCTGGACCATAAAGAAAGCTGATCGCTGAAGAATTGATGCTTTTGAATTATGGCGCTGGAGGAGACTCTTGAGAGTCCCATGGACTGCAAGAAGATCAGACCTATCCATTCCGAAGGAAATCAGCCCTGAGTGCTCACTGGAAGGACAGATCCTGAAGCTGAGGCTCCAATACTTTGGCCCCCTCATGAGAAGAGAAGACTCCCTGGAAAATACCCTGATGTTGGGAAAGATTGAGGGCACAAGCAGAAGGGGACGACAGAGGATGAAATGGTTGGACAGTGTTCTTGAAGCTACCAGCATGAGTTTGACCAAACTGCGGGAGGCAGTGGAAGACGGGAGTGTCAGGCGTGCTCTGGTCCATGGGGTCACAAAGAGTCGGACACGACTAAACAACAACAACATTTGTACGTGTGAGCACACACACACACACAACCCTATGACATCTGAGGCACTCCAAGATGTCCCCCTTGGATATTCAGTTTTGCTCTCCCCAGTCTCCCAGATCACCCCCCTTTCCCACCTGTCCTCTCAGTCACCTTGCTTTTCGTTCTACCGCAGGCCAGAGCCTTGTAAAGGACATAGAGATAAAAGAGAAAGTGGGTCAAAGTATCATTCTTCCAACTTCCTCCTTCAGCTCTATGTGCTTTCCAAGGGAGGAAAAGGAAAACCCTTCTCTCCATCTCGAGATGAAGGAACCAGAGGTGGGGGTCATAGGCTTTGTGGGCATCAGATAAAGGTCCTCAAGAGTGCGCCCATAGCTGCTACATTGACAGCCTCATCTCTATAGCCTCTTAAACTGCCCATTCCCTGTTTAAAGTAGGGATGGGGAACCTGCAGTCCTCCAAATCCCATCATCTCTGGCTGTTGACGATGCTGGCTAGAGCTGACGTGAGTTGGTACCCAACATCCGCAGGACCACTGGATCACCACATCCATGCAGAGGAGAATGGATGTGAGCAGAGTTACAGCACAAGGGATCTGTACCGCACGTGGAAATGTTCAGATACAATGTGGTCCAAATACTTCCAAGAAATCAGGCAGCTGGCCAGATCCAATCAGCTGTACCCAAATAGCTGTCGCCTGCCCTTCTGACTCACTGTTTTATGCCAGCTCGGACTATGACCCAGCTGATTTTCGCCCGAAGGAATGCTCATCATCAAAATACCTTCCCTTTGTGCTATAAATGCTTTTACCACCGATCCAGTATTAACTCCATTTGGTTTTCCTGTCTATTTGGAAGCACACACAGAAAATTAAGCAACAGCAGCCAATAGGCAGGGCATATCCTGAAGGTTAACAACAACAGGGTGTACCTAAATGAAACGAAATTGCCAAGCCTTTGATCCAACAACTAATTGCCAGGAAATCCCCAAACTGCAGATGAAAACTGATTTTGCCAGAGATCGCTCAGATGAAGAAGGAAACCACATCGAATACACACCCTGCTAACCCTCTGGGTGTCTGCTTGGGAGCTGGACTACTTGGCACAGGGGTGGGAAAGAGAGAGAGAGAGGAGAACAACATATCAGGGCAAAGTGGTAAGAAGCATAAACGTTCTGCAGCTCCTAACAAGCAGCTTGATCTCTTGTTCACTTTCAGAACAGCCCAGCAAGGAGGATCAGTAAAAGAGAGAGTGAGATTTATTCACGGATTTGATTCCTGGTGTTTTTACCTCATCCCTCGGTCAGCAGCTGGAAGGCACCAACTCTCAATGGGCCAAATTTTATTGCCAGTTGCTGATCCCCCACAAAAAATTAAGAACAAACCTTCAGCAGGGGTGGGGAGCATGATATATAAGCTAATCGCCAAATGGCACAACACCTTAAACCTAGGTTACGGTTGCCACAACAGTATATCTAGGCGCCTTTATTGCAAATGTGTTTATAATTATTACTATTCATACCATTTCTATATCGCTTTATATTTCAAATAAATAAATAAATCTTAAAGCAGTTTACAACACCTTTAAAACCTTCAATGATACAAACCAGAACAAAATAAATTCAACCTTCAAGGAAAGTTATTTCAGCTCCTTCTCTAAGTGACATTTTGCTTTCCTATATTTATTTGCCTACTTCATTTATATAGCTGCCCCACAGCAGAAGTATAGTCTAGGAAGCCAGTGTGGTTAGAATGTCAGACTAGGACCTGGGAGATCAGGGTTCAAATCCCCACTCAGTCATGAAGCTCACCTTGGGTCAGTCCCAGCTTCTTAACCTGTTTTGCTGGGTCACTGTAAGGATTAACTGAGGAGCTGGGTGAACTATGTGCTCCTTGGAGGAAAGGATGTGATAAATAAGCTCTTCTGCTTCCTCATTTTTAAGAAAACTGGAGGGACCAGCCAGATGGAGATGTCAGTCGCCAACCTGGCATGCAGAGATCGCCACGTGGTTGCAATTGGACCTGCACCAGTTGCAAAATGCGCCTGGCTAATTTCTAACACTGGAAGCGTGTGCCCTTCCAGATGCTGTTGAATCCAACGCCGATCCCCTCCAGCTAGCATGGCCAATGGTCAGAGAGGCTAGGAGTTGTACTCCATCCAGCAACATCTGGTAGGCCACAAGTTCCTTATCTCTGGTAAAGGCTTTCAAGATTACAGCTCAAACCTTCGTGGAATATAACAGAGTAGACCTAATTCCTAATTGAGCGATTAAAAGCAGAATGTGCTGCACATAAGCGATCAAAGCTTCTGTAGTCATGTCCCCTCCGAAACATACCTTTAGTTCCGTGACTAACAGGACAAAACAGAATCAGAAGAATCTTTATTTGCATCAGCCACTAGCCACAGCAATAAAATAAAATAAAATAAAATAAAATAAAATAAAATAAAATAAAATAAAATAAATAATATGTACTGATGATAGAGGTAAAAAACTTAACTATGCAAAATATATTCTGGAGGTTTACATCAATAATCAAATAATAGATTTTATTCTAATTGCTCCTGCTAATTTTTTTTTGCAGTTTTTGCTGTCACCTGATTATCTTGATCTGCTAAAAGAAAGGACAATGATTGAGTGACCTGGTATGGATAGTAATAGAAGGGTAATAACATCACTCCTCAAAAACAAAATAAGTATTTGCAACATTTTGCTTTCACTGCTCCATGAAACAAAAAGAGGCTAGGACATAGTCCGGGGCCATTCGGTGGATAAATTTGCAGCTAAGCCCGTCCCTTGTTAAGATGTGTTTCCCAGTACACAGATGCAAACTGGTCAAGTGGTTTAGCTATGAGCAAAGTTGCAATAGAATTATGACCAAACTGCCAGCTAAGCTTTCATCAGCTCAGCAGATTCTGGAATGTTGACAGAATCTGGCCATATCTATGGGGAAAGGCACTCCTACTTTTTTTTTAGGTTTTGCCACATTTCTGTGGATTTTAGAGGTTTGAAACTGACTTAAGATATGCTTGGCCTCTGAAGCAAGTGAACTACTATTCTTTGTGCTCTTGATGTTGCAACCAAGTTTCGAATGCCAACAGAAACCTGGTGTGGCATATCAGGCTCTTGGATGACATAGTGGACCTTTGCTGCTCTGGCAAGTGAGTCAGCTGACCCAAGGGCCACACCTTCTGGTTGCTATTGAATCAGCTGTTCCAATGCTACAACCTGTCATGTGAAGACTGCTTTGGGACAAGGGAGAAGCACTTTGATCCTATGTTCCGAGCTGCAACTCTCAGAGCGCTTTATCAATCAATTCCTCTTCCTGCAGACTCTGAGAATTGCAGCTCTGTGATTCTCAGCGCCCAGAATGAACTGCAGCTCCCAGATGTCTTTGGAGGAAAGCATAGCTGTGGAATCATAGTGCTTCAAATATATCGTGTGATCTCAGGCACAACAAAGTAAAATTCCTGACATTCAAACCCAACTTATCAGCTTCTCTCAGATACCAAATAACCTTTTTCTCACAAAAGGAGGTCGGGGTCTGGTGTCCTGGTACATTTTTCAATTACCGCTTGAAGGGTGTGAACCAACATTTCCTTTACACACTTAATAAAGTAAATATTTACTCTTCAAGTTGAGCAAGTCATACTTTGCTAGCGAACTGGGCAGCGCGACTCTGTGATAGGTCAGCAGTATCTCTCCAAGATGAAACATGGTTAAAGGTAAAAATGCACTCAGAGGAAGGCATGCTTGGCAAACCCTCACTATGATCATCTCCCTCCCGGAAACCTATGACCCCACTGTGGAAAGACGTGTGGATCCAGAACTGGCCTCCATAGTCACTTATAGACTCACCGTGAAGATCATGTTCATGGAAGACAATCTTACTTGGCTACGAGTGATCGTCAAAGAAGAAGACAACTTCTGAAAACTACCATATCTCCATGATAGTTTTTGTTATGTGAATGGTGCCACCATACCGCCCAACATGTCCCAGCACAAAACTGGGATGTGTATCTTCCTGGTCGTACTTCCACACAAGTCATGTGATCCACATGAGAGCATGGCCCCCTAAAATGGAATGTCCTAGACAGTTTGTGGGTCTGTGCCACGGACCTCCTGGGGCCTGCAGACCACCAATTGGGACTAGCACCAAAAGGCAACCTGGATAAGAAGCCATTAATTAACCCTGGGCCTGAGCTTCCAAGGTTGATCCAAGGCTTACAAATGGTGCTCTCCCCGACTGTTCTAGTCTAGCTGGAATGTGTGGCTCAACTCCGATAAAGCCTCTTGCTTGTCTGAATGAGTGGCAGAGAGAAGTCTGCAATGTGCAGTTGGAATCTCTGGTTTTCACATGGATGGAATGTAGCCTGTTGTGTGAAAGTTATGCGGCACATCACTTTTGTCTCACCACTGGAGGGGGAGAATGCAGGCCTTGGGTTGCAAAAGGCTCCCCACTCCTGCTTTAGACCTCAAGTACTGGCACGTGTGATGTGCAGACTTTGCAGAGCAACGTGGCAGATTTATCCTCATGAGGAGTTCAGGAATCAGTGGCGGTTGGTGTCCTTTAGGACTGGTAGGGCAGATGGAAGGGAGACCAACAGTAGGGGGCACCAGAGGCAATGACAGGCAGAGCCATCCCTTGATTGGTTGTAAGTAGGAATGCAAGCAGGTGGAGACGGGTTGAGATCTATGGGGCAGCGTCTCATTTCCCCAAAGGACCAGTCTCCACTGCCAGGAATTCAGGATGCTTGAGAACTTACACACAATGAAAAGGAAGCATTTCCAGCTCCACCCCACTCATGGTTACTTTATTTCCAGGACAGCAAAAATGACAGCTGTCTAAAGAACACAACATAGAAATCCAGGACTGAGCGTAACAGTGACTGAGAAACAATATGCTGTCCACAATTCACCAAGAGCTGGATTTCTGGGAAATTTTGAATTTTATTATTTCCCTATGCAAATTAATCTAGGTTGTGCATATTCACATGCAAATTACGATAATTTGCTTAGGATAGTTTACATCAGACCATTTTCTGGTGCCCCAGAGTGATCCAATTTAGCATCTTTACTTTATTTGTATTTATTAAACAAAGCTGAAGTGTAGCATACTAAATTCTGATGCCAATACACCACAAGCATTCAACTTGAAATATATGTATTTTCTTGCATACTTGCTAGGAATAAACACCTTAAGAAAATCAACTAAACTACAACTTTAAAACTACCCAGCTTGATAATATTGTATTTGAGTTGATGCTCTATTGAACTCTGGTCCTAATTTCAAGAGAGAGAGAGAAATGTGCTTTTAACCTTTTTTAAAATCACAGTGCAATGCATCTACAACCCATCATTACAGTATCATCCCCAAATTGCAGTTCTGTGGACCTATGGCTAAGGGAAGATTTCTGAAGTTTGATCCTGCAAGTGCATAGTTTTCTGTATCGCCAAGTCAGCAGATGCACAAATACGGCACAATGTAGGTCAGACACAATTTCCAGCATTTCATTCATAACTGAGAATTGGAGGGATATGCTGTCCTCTCACATTGATGACTTGACATGCCTCCAATGATACACTATGGCATGCTGTCTCTCCATATTCTCATCTTCCAAAGAATTTGTGAAGTGCAATGAAGAACTTTGGACACGTGCAAGATCCACGTTTCCAATTGCCACTAGTACAGAATTCCTTAGTACGAAACCAAACTCTCCATTAGTCTTCCAATAGGTACTATAGTTACCCTTACATTCCCAATTCCTTCCTCCTCTCTTGCTGATTTATTACCCTTTCCATTTCCCTCCAACACTATCTTGATTTAGATATAGAGTATCTAAAAATAGAGTATAAAAGCAAGGACCTACTTTCTGCATACACAATACATAAACTGCTGGAGCTACAAGGAAGCAATTATCACCGTCAATTGTACAAAAAGCAAAGACATGAACAATTTACAGTAAGGAGAAACTCCTTTTCACTCTTCTGCAGCCCTTAAGGGTAAAGGTAAAAGGACCCCTGACCATTAGGTCCAGTCGTGACCGACTCTGGGGTTGCACGCTGATCTCGCTCTATAGGCCGAGGGAGCCGGCGTTTGTCCGCAGACAGCTTCCGGGTCATGTGGCCAGCATGACTAAGTCGCTTCTGGTGGACCAGAGCAGCGCACAGAAACGCCGTTTACCTTCCCGCCGGAGCGGTACCTATTTATCTACTTGCACTTTGAAGTGCTTTCGAACTGCTAGGTTGGCAGGAGCAGGGACCGAGCAATGGGAGCTCACCCTGTAGTGGGGATTCAAACAGCCAATCTTCTGATCAGCAAGTCCTAGGCTCTGTGGCTTAACCCACAGTGCCACCCGTGTCCCTTCTCCAGCCCTTACTAACTTTTAAATCCATGCCCAGAAAGGGACAGCACCCTCAGGATACTTTCAGCACGATCATCAATGATATGCACATTGTTGGCCAGTTGCAAATATATTTCAGCCTCCATGTAATCAATAATATAATATAATATAATATAATATAATATAATATAATATAATATAATATAGCACCAACAAAGCATGAGCTTGGCAGGGGGTTGGACTTGATGGCCCTTGTGGTCTCTTCCAACTCTATGATTCTATGATTTTAGCAGCAAGTACTAGGTTGGCATCACAACAGAAGTGATGCTTCCTGGAGCGTGATACTTTGACCAGGCCTTTAAGCGGGCGTATTCCTTACAAAGTTAAAAGAAGGACTATCTCAATTTACTGCTAAAGCACATGACAACACACTTTAATGCTGTTGATTTAACTCTTAACCTGCAGCTGATGAAATAATTGCCTTTAAACACATAAACTGCAGGTCTAACAACTTACTAAGTTACAGGTAGTCGGATGCTGCGAACTCCAATTCCCATCAGCCCAGCCAGCACGGCCAACGGTCAAGGATGGTTAGAGTTCTAGCCCAAAACATCTGGAAGGCAGCACACTGGCTACCCTTGCACTAAGCTAAGTACAACCTCTGTTGGAAGATGGATGGCAGCTAACAGATTGGGGTGGAACCCTGACAAGACAGATGTACTGTTTTGTGGGGACTGGGGCGGGCGGGCGGGGGACTCCCTAGTCCTGAAAGGGGCAACTGTGCTTCTGAAGGACCAGGTGTGCAGCCTAGGAGTCATTTTGGGCTTACAGCTGTCCATGGAGGTGCAGCAATTCATGTGCTGCTTGCAGGCTTCCCATAGACATCTGGTTGACCATTGAGAGTACAGAATGCAGGAAGAGATGAGCCGTTGAGCTGATGTAGTACAGTTCCTCTTATAGCCTTATGTTCTTGTAAGTGCAGAGAGAATCATAGAATTGTAGAGTTGGAAGGGACCAGAAGGGTCATCTAGTCCAACCCCCTGCAAATGTGGGAATGTTTTGCCCAGTGTGGGGCTCAAACCCATGACCCACTGGGAATTATAGTCTCATGCTCTACCGACTGAGAAAGGCAGCCCCAAACATTCTAGACTCATATAACATTCTGCTGTGGTGGTTTAGGCAAAATGGGCAAGTCCATTTTAGTGCTTTTGGGTTGTTTTACTTTTTTTTTAGTTGCTAAGTTTGTGTTGGTTTCAGCTGTTTTGATTTATTTCTCATTAATATCCATGTTTTTAAATGTTGCATTGCATTCTGCGTTTTTAATGGTTCGGGAACTCGGTTATATGGCTGGTACACACGCCATAAAACAAATGCATCTTCTTTATTTTTTAAAACTACCAAGATGCTAGAAAGGAAGAATGTTTTTAAAAAATCTCATGCTAGCCATAATTGCCCTCGGGAAGGGCAGAAATTATGAAAGTTTATAATATAAGCAGAGAGAAACACAAAACTGCAGAAGCACGTTCCTCAGCATGTATTACACGATAAACTTCACTGTGGAACTTTTTCCGTTGTCCTGAAAGCAGTTTCACTTAGAAAATTAATTAAAATATCCAATTACTTCAGCCGACATCCGCTCTAATCTTTGTACATTCCTTTTTTTAAAAAGAGTTGTGTGAGGTAATTGCCGCAGTTGCTGCCAATTAGGTGTACAGGACTAGCTGATTCAAATCAAGCCTTGCTAGAGAGATGTTTCTACAATGGGCCCAGAAGGGATGTTTCAACACCACTTATAAGTTTTGAATGAAGATATGAAATGGCTTGTGGGTATTGGGGCAGAAAAGGAGGCCCAATTGCCTCTCCGCATCCTGATTCAAGTGTGGCCTAGATATGGCAATCATTATTATTTTTTACACCATTACAAGGATGCTAGTCTCTTGAAGAATGCCATAATTCATAGTAAATGCTGTTGCGCAGTGTGCAAAATTATGAAATTGAGTCGTACTCTTCTCTCACACTGTTGGCCTCGAAGCATTCCTAACAGTAGTTGAGCATCTGGGGGGGGCGAGGGGAGCCAGTAGAGAGAAATGACCAACCTGAATGTCTCATTGAATTCAGTCCCATGAAAGGTAACTGCTCTTACATGATGCTGACATGCTCAAATCCCGCATGCGAATTCTCGCTCAGCCATGAAAGTTCACTGGGTCAACTTGAGACAGAAACTACCATCTTCAACCTAACCTCGCTCACAGAGGGCGGGTGCGTGTGAGGATAAAATCTAGGCCAGGGGAACAGCTATGTACAGCGCCTTGGGCTTCTTGAAGGAAATAATCGTGATAAGTGTCTGCTCAAGCAGGAAGACACGGCAGGTCACATACGTACGCTCACATTTCAATACCCTCTTACTCAATATCCAAAATGTATAACTGGGTGTGTGAAAGCATTGTGGTTGAAGTGGTGTCAGATGAGACCAAGGCTTCATCCACGATGTGAGTTCTGGGGTGGCTGTTTCTCTCAGACAGATAATTCTGTCACTGAAAGTGATGCACAATGCAGACTGGGGTGAGCCTCACAAGGGAAAGCAGATATTGAAGACCCAACTCACATGTTTGTCATTGTCAAGGTGAAGAGTCGGCGTGAAGTGAATTTAGAGAATTGTACAGATGGAATCCAGGAACCACGGTTAAAGAATCCCTGGCATATGGTTATCTAACCTCTGGCTAAAAACTTCCTAGCAAGGAGAATCCACCACTTTCTTAAGAAGCTGGTTCCACTGTTGGACAACTCGTACCATCAGAAAGTATTTCCTAATGTTTAGTTATTAGTTTCTAGTCACTGGAATCCATTGGTTTGAGTGCTACCCTCTGGAGCAGCAGAAAACAAGCTTGTTCCCTGTTCCATGCGACAGTCCTTCAGATATTGGAAGATGGCTATCATATCACCTCTTGGTCTTCTCTTCTCCAGGATAAACTGACCCACCTCCCTCAACCATTCCTCATAAATTTTGAATTCTTGCCCTGAGACCGCCAGTTATAGGGAAATATATAAATTCAATAATAATCATAATCTTGTATGCCCTCCTCTGCATACGTTCCATCTTGTCAATATCCTTCTTAAATTGTAATGCTCAGAACTGGACACAATATTCCAGGTTAGATGTGAAGCCTTGTTGGGAAAATAGGTCCCAAATGAAGAATTCAGAGTGTACCACTTCAGAGAAAAATAGCAATGTACAGTCAAAACCAAGGTAGGGGACACATGGCTACACGCTCCTTGAATGCAGCAAGGCTGTTGTAGAAGACATATTAATGCAAAACATATAATTGACTGTGATTTTTATTTTTTATCTGAATACTGTCTCCTAAATGGGATTCTTCAAATTCTCAAAGTCACTTGCCTAAATGTGAGCCTTGGCAGTTTTGCCCAAGGAAGGAACACAAGTTGCTTACTGTTCCAGCACTTAACCTGTATTCCTTAGGTAAGCGTGTATCTCATCAAATTTCAAAGCACAACATACAACAGGGTCCTAGTTCACACATCACGGAAAGCTACTCAATCGCTCCCACTTTATTCCACCCTCTCTGCAGCCAGGAGAAACAAACCACAACGCTTGGTTCAGCTTTACACACGAACTAGTGCTCAAAGTTTGATTTCCTCCACACAAACCACAAGCAGGAGCCAAGGTTTATTTTCTGGCAGGAAAAACAAACACTCAAACCACCTAGTGCTTGCATAGGAAGCCCTTCACCATGATAACAGGCCACAAACCTTTGGTAGGGCAATTTTAGGAGATCAACACTGTAGTCGGGCTGCAGCCATTGTGGGTGTTGGTTCATTCCCGTTATTCTTGTTGGGCACTGCATTCAACTTATGAGTAAATGATTCTCTACAACACTGGTGGATCGCAACCTGATCCAAGGTGGGTCACAGCAGGAGCACGACCACCATGCAAATGTACAGTGAAATTGGTCCCCCAATGCATGCTCAAGTTAAAACTGGGTCCTGGGTCTGAAAGGTTGATGATACATGATGCACAAGGCAGGTAGTCAGTGTGGCAATGCTGATGTACTCAACAGATTAGTGCTCCCAGTATCAGCTCCTTCAGAAGAGAAGCCTGGGGAAGTAGTCGGGTTGATGGAACATCTAGAGCAGAGCCGTTTCAGCCCTACTCTAGATCAGGGTTTCCCAAGCTCCAGCTGTTTTGGGACTACAATTCCCATCATCCTTGACACTGGTCCTGTCTGCTAGGCTAGGGATGATGGGAATTTGTGGAGAACCAAGCTTGGGAAACTCTGATTTAGAGGAATTGTGGAGGGCTGAATCGGCTCTGCTCTAGACTCTACAATTTTGCCTAAGATACTTTTCTTCTGCTGAGCAATTTTATTTTTGCATGTTCTTTTCATTGCTATTTGCCTGGACAACAATGAAATGTGTGTGTCAGGAGAATGTGGATGAATTTTCATGAAGGCTAGAAGAAGAAGAAGAAGAAGAAGAAGAAGAAGAAGAAGAAGAAGAAGAAGAAGAAGAAGAAGAACAACAACAACAACAACAACAACAACAACAACAACAACTGATGTGGAGGGCTGAAAAACCAGAAACTGAAATGGAAAGATTCATCCTTACCCAGTGGTCACCATCAACTGCCATCACTGTTTCCCACTCTGGAACACACAGAGAGCTTGGGAGGCAGGGAAGGTATTCTCTTACTTGTGCCAAGTATATAAAAAAGTGGAGGGAATCCCTTGCTGCTCAAAAGGGGCTTCCACTGTATCTTACCTGCTTGGAAACTGCAGTGGAAATGAGATCTTAGGATCTGGAATCTGTTTGGCACTGTGTTTCCTGCTCAGAATGCTGGCAAACTGGTGAGTGGATCTGTACACTCCTAAGGCCAGGCCACTCTCTGCTGTGGCTGCTGGATGATAGAACTCCCTACACTGGGATACCAAACTGGACCCCTCTTTTAATGTAGAGTTGGAAGGGAGCCGGGGGTCATCTAGTCCAACCCAAATATGTTTCGCAATGACCAGGAATTTGTTTTCACGTGAGTGAGAACTCTCTGTTCTGACGCACCTTTGTTCTGAGCTGATTTCTTTCCTTCCTCTACCAGTTTGTTACTGGGCCGCTGCTGCCTGTTAGCTATGGATTTGCTTGTATTTTGTTTTTATTGTGTATGCGGCACTGCTTTGGATACATTTTGTGAGCCAACTTTGGAGACAGGGCTGTGAAAGGCTGATAAACAGGATATAAAATGTTTCAGTGCCTATGTAGTGTGTTGAAGAGGGTACTCCCAGGCTGCTTGAGGACACTAGAGACCCAATCCTTTCTTAGGAAATGTTTTCTTCAAAGCCATGATCATCCCCAAAACCCTTTCACCATAAGAATGTGGGATGTAACCCACTGAGAGCAGTCAAACACAACATTCCTTATTTTCCTAGAGTGGACATGCAGGGGGATGTTTGGTCCAGCCAGTCAAAACTTCCTTGTTCCTCCTGAGCTGGAACATCCTTCCTTTTGCATGTGACTAGAGGTGGGGATGACCTTACCTGCTGCCACTCTCTCTTCTTTTCCATTTTTCTTTCATCGTGTTAACTGCAGTGACTGCCGGTCTGCAGTCACTGGGATTAACCCCCCCCCCCCAAAAATGGGGTAGATCCACATATACATATTTGTAACTAAGTCTGCCTTCAGGGATTACACTGTGCTCTGCCTGGTGTAAGTAAACTTATTTTATTTACTTATGAATAAGACTGTGGTGTCTTTATTCTTTTAGGAGGGATTCAAGGAGTCTTACCAGGAAAATATTAGAACACATTTCAATCTGCACAAACCAGACTGAATTGTGTATAGTCAGAGGCTTACACAAGCCTGCAACCAGCTATCTGCTGTGCATGTAAAAGGGGAATGTAAACTCTGCTAAGTTAAAGAACTTGCTAGTGCAAGTTAGAAAGGATATTAATAAACAATATATCCTCTCTTGCCTCCCTGAACATTCTCACAAAGACGAGTCCCATAAAACACAGAGAACAGCACAATGTTCTGAAAGCAATTTCTTTGAAGACTTAATTGCTAAAAAAAATACACGTGGATATATTGGGGGACCCTGAGCAACATAGTTCTAAAAGCAAAAAAATTAAAATCTCCTAAACACACTTTCAATGTTCTGATCCAAAAATGCGCCGACACAGAAGCAGACGCCACTGAAGTCAAGGCGGTTGACTTCTAAGTAAAACATGCTCAGGAGCAAGTGTGCGGGTCTCTCTTACTAAAGGAAAAGGACACGTTACCTTTCACTGAACTGAACGCTTATTATCAGTTCCTTTCATTACTCACATTCCTCTCTGTTATGTAGCAAGCAAGCAACACGACGCATCAATGACTGTTCGTGAAATTTACAAGGCACGCAATGGAAAAATCTAAACAGTTCAACCGCACAGCCTGCCAGTAGCAAGAGGAGGCAAACCTACAGATGAGAGCGAGCCAATAATTAAAGCAGCTCAGATTACCCATTCTGCGTTCCGTTTATTATGACGATTATTTGAGCAGGGCAGGGAGGTAAATAACTTCCAGAGCAGCAGGCACACCGCATGTGAATGGAAACCGATGTTGATTGGGTCAGCCTTTCTACCTAGGAGAATGAGGACATGCACACATCTACGGAGCGGCTCATTCATCGCCATGGCAACTGCGCCAAACAAAAGAGGGAAACCAATTCAAGGAGCAGCCTCCTTCAGATGAAAAGAACACGAGGTGGAAAAAAATGCCTTCTTCCTGTATCTCTGGGAGGTTTGGCTGGCTTGTTTGGGTTTTTGATGTAATTAGATCCCAAAGGCCGTAATTGTAACTCCCTGGCATTACCCATGTGCCAAGTACGTTTTTATTAAATTAGAGGATTTACTTTGAATGCGGGAAATCTAATATAACCAAGCAGTTAAAAAAACAGAGGCATTCGCTGGGGCGAAGGCAAGGTCTGGAGGCACAAGACGCAGCCACCTTGCTGAAGCTAAGCAGGTCTGGGACACAGAAAGCATTCTGCTCCAGAGCCAGACCAGGGGCTAGTTCACCTAGCTGAGTATTCGCTGCACTCCCTGGCAGAAGGGTTTCAGACAAGGTTTCTACCTGGGGATGCCAGGGACCAGAGGCGTACCTAGGCTCCCTTGCGCCCTTGGCATGGAGCTGTATTTGTGTCTCCGAAGCTGGGAAAGATCATGGACCAAAAACTCAAAAAGTTTGCTTTTTGATGGCTTTCACGCTCTACCAGTGACTTCTTTCACAGCAATTGAGGTTGGGTCTGCTCTGCTCCTCCTTCCTCCTTCTCCACTGGTCTGTCTACCTTCCTGCCTCCATCCCTCCCTCCACTTACTGCTTTCCCTCCTGTCTCCTTCCTCCCTCCCTTTCTTTCCCTCCTGCAACTCTCGTCTGCTTTCTCTGTCCCTTCTTCCCTCTGAGCCCTGCTGGGCACTTCGGTTCACACACTGGCTGACTGGGGAGGGGGTCCTGCAGGGCTCTTGTGGCAGCCCATGCCAGTGACCGGATTCCTCCGCTGAGATACCCAGAGGGGCCTGTGGACCATGCCAGCCACCCAGAGCAGAGGAGGAGCATCTCTGGGAGTGTGTGGCTGGGCAGATGCACTCCTAGCCACTCCGAGCCAGAGTAGAGAGGTTTTGGAATATTCTAAATGCTGCTTGATGGAGATGGCAGGGCAGAAATTAATAATAGATTTTTTTAATATAAAAAATACAAACACACATACAATCATGATATGGTGCTTAACCTGCAGAGAGGAAAAAAACCTGTGGTCTACATCTGCACCAAGCCAGAAAAGTAAATCACTCTCTAAAGGTAAAGGGACCCCTGACCATTAGGTCCAGTCGTGGCCAACTCTGGGGTTGCAGGGCTCATCTCGCTTTATTGGCCGAGGGAGCCAGAGTACAGCTTCCGGGTCATGTGGCCAGCATGACTAAGCCGCTTCTGGCAAACCAGAGCAGCGCACGGAAACGCCGTTTACCTATTTATTTACTTGCACTTTGACATGCTTTCGAACTGCTAGGTTGGCAGGAGCAGGGACCGAGCAACGGGAGCTCACCCCGTTGTGGGGATTTGAACCGCTGACCTTCTGATCGGCAAGCCCTAGGCTCTGTGGTTTGCGTGGCAAGTCCCCTCCCCCATGTGAAATGAAGACACTGGACACAGTATTTAAGGCTAATGGGCATAAAAAGCCACAACTTTATTGATTACAGAATTGGAAGGTATTGGCCTTAGGCATTGGCTCCTATCGACTACCCGGCATGGGGACCGGGAAGGGTTGTCCACAAGCCGTGGGAGTCCTGTTGAAGTACGCCAACTAGGATCCCAACGGGTGTCACCGCTCTGGGGCATGCCGGAGGCCCTTACCTCCCTAGGTTTCGGACAAGGCAACACCCCCCGGAGTCCTCTACTGGACTACCCTTTACTTTTGGGGGAAGGTGATGGCGTTTCCTTCCCCCCTTTATTTGCATACCAATTGACCCCTGCCAATGCCTAACCACCAATACTGAATAAGTTGTGACGTTTGCTACGAGGTAGGCGAAAAAACCAAAAGGCTCGAAGTGTGCCAACTTGGAAAAATTCCTACCAGGCCCCTTGCGGCGACCAACCAAAGTCCATAGCAAGGTCAACGCTACCTAGAACCTAAGGGGTGGGTGGGATGGGAAAACCGCTCAGCTGGAAAAGGGCAAAGAGGGCGGTCCCCGGGCGTGCCTAGTCTTAAATAGGCTAGGCCACGCCTCCCCGGTCCACCGATTGGCGGGCCGGATCGCCGACACGCCCGGGGATTCCCTAATCACGTGGGGGCAATGGCCAGCCCCCGCGTGTGGGATGTGGGAGGGATTTCTGCCCGCAACCCCCTCTCCTCCCAGGTCAGAAATGGCTTTAACCCACAGTGCCACCCGCGTCCCTAAAAATCACTAAAATCTGTTTCCCTTTAAAATCATGTATTGTGCAGAGTAGACTAATCGCAAACCATGCCAGCCCTCTGCTTATCTGAAAGGGCAAAGGGATTTGCATTGCTGAGCTATGAATTTCTTTAGAAAAACATCTCACCTACCATCTAGTATTGCACGACCAAGGGCACAACGGGGTCACATCACCCAGCTGTTTCATTAGCAGCAATTCATCTTCATTACAAGCACAGGCTTATAGCCACACGCAGAAGGACACACACACACACACACACACACACACACACACACACAGTGCAACATGCTAGAAATGTTTCCTAGCATGGCATGAGCAGAGCTTGTTTGTTTAGCAAATGAGCATGCCAGGGAGCGCTACACTGGAATGCCCAGGGGAGAAGATGAATAAGAACTGCTGCTGATGATGAGATGAATGGGAACTGCTATAACCACCATAATAAACAACAGGCAGCAATCTGGAATCCGGTTGCCATAGACCAAAGTGTGCAGGGCTCCCCCACATGCACCTTAACAGTGAGCACTGCACTGACCCTGGCTTTTGATCCTAAAGGGATACTGATGCACCATGCAACTTTCCATGTTCCCAGGAGACTTTCTAGCTCCCAGGAGAGGAGGCACGGCTGGCTTATACTGCCTATCCCCCTTGCTTCCAGTCCTCCTCCAAAAGGGGAGCTACACAAAATGTGTCCCTCTGCCCAGAGAAGAGCCAGAAGCTTAGGGAAAGGAAGCACACAAGTCAAGCTGTGCTTCCCCTCCTCTATTTTCTGGAATTTCTGAAAGGGCTCTCTTTTCTTTTCTTTTTTATATATTTATTTGGTTTTTCAGATTAAAGTTTTACAACCAACTATCCAACATACGTCATAAAAACAAGATTCCAAAGAATCACCTGTCCTCCCCTCCTCCCCTTTGTGGGTCCTATTGTCAATCATTTCCTCCTGCATCTTTTATAATAATCCAAATCTTTTGCATCTCCATTATATCCAAAATTCACTATTGAACTACAAGTGTTATTCCAATCCTACTAATGCTTTTAACTGTTTACAATGGTATTTAAGATAAATTATAAATTTTCCCCATTTCTCTTTTGGTCTTCCTGATTTCTGATTTTTCTGGTCATTTTTGCCATTTCATGCTATCTTTTCCATTATGGAGTACAGTTTGCCTCATACTAGGTATCTGCAACGGGTGGTCTGAGCATATCCCCATTTGCTCCCCCAGCTTTAACCCTGAATTGTGCATTTTGGCTGTTTTTTCAAAGGAACATAGGAAGACGGCTGATACTGAGAGCCTTGGGTTCACCTAGCTCAGTTTTGCCTCTGCTGACCTGGAAGTTGCTTTCCAGGGGTTTAGAATAAGAGACTGAACCTGGGACCTGAATGCAAAGCAAATGCTCTGTAACTGAGGCTTCTCCTGAGCCAAGATGACTTTTCACCTCCTCCCAGGTGCAGACAACACCAGCAAAGGTCTTCCACCTTGCTCCTCAACTGCTTTCTGCTTTCTTGCACCTGCAAGCCAAAACTAAGCCAATTGGAAGCAGGCACCTGAGGGGCTTTGCCAGTCACATGGGGAAAGATTCTGCACCTGTGCTTGCAAGGGATTGAACACAAAGCAGGAGACACCAACAACAATCAACATCCCTTGCAGGTAAAGGTAAAGGGACCCCTGAACTTTAGGTCCAGTTGCGGATGACTCTGGGGTTGTGGCACTCATTTCACTTTATTGGCTGAGGGAGCCGGCGTACAGCTTCCGGGTCATGTAGCCAGCATGACTAAGGTTCTGGCGAACCAGAGCAGCGCCACGGAAATGCCGTTTACCTTCCTGCCGGAGCAGTACCTATTTATCTACTTGCACTTTGATGTGCTTTCGAACTGCTAGGTTGGCAGTTCCACTCCCCCAAATAAAAAACACAGTCTGAATTATTATTTTTTTATGCTTCTGGGTGACCAGGAAAGAAAGCTCGAAAAAGCTGGAACTTGCCCCCTCAGCATAGACAGCTTTAGGTATTTAATGTCTAGGTATTTATTTTGTTTGACAAAATTTGTATACCCCTTAACTGTAAATAAAACCTCTAAGCAGTTTACAAAGATCATTAAATAATTATTTAAAAGTTTACATTATTATCAACATTAAAATCAAGTTTATAAAAAACACACAAAATGAACAAAATCAAGAGTTCCAAACTGAAATTACAGATGAAGATACACATCAACGTAACATGTCTGGGTAGACTTGCCTAGACAGAAAGCATTTTAGCAGGCTCCGAAAAGGAGGCAGAGAAGGCAATGGCCTAGTGTCAAGAGGCAAGGAGTTTCAGAGTGTAGGACCTGCTAAACTAAAAGATTGCTTCCTTACAAGTGCAGAATGAGCATTATCTGGCACCTGTAAAACTGTTGGTTTCCCAGTCTGAAGTGACCGAGTGGACATATATGTTAAACTTGGCATAAACTGGAGAGAAAAAAACCAATCATGGGTTATTAACTTGGAAGAATAATTGGCAAGGCTAGCCTAGAAATCTGAAAGTGGAGATTTTTCCGATGCACAAGATATCATTGCTCTATTTACTTCATGTTTATTTTTGCGAGCAGGAGGGGTATAAACGAAAGCACATTATGTGCAGAAAGAGTTGGGATTTACCAGGATTAGCAAGCAACCCAGACGACTCTCCTATATTCAATTAATCTCTCGTTCTTTTGAAACAATCTAAAAAGCAGTTCCGTCTTTAGGATTAAGTGGTTGTTGTTTTGTTTCTTTCAAAAAGGGGAGGGCTGCTAGGTTTCCATAAACCATGAGCTTTTGCGCAGCACCATTACGACTCCAGAGGCCAATTAGCCAAATCCCAAACCACGCTGGATTGGATTGAGAGTTTGTTTGTTTGCACACCGATGGCATGCGCGTGTGAAAACAAACACCTCTCTCCCATAGCTAGAAACAGCTGACATTTATGTTCTAGCGGCTCTGTAAAAGGTGAGCGTCCCTGGAGAATTTCACAGCATGCCTGGTGGGGAGAAAGAATCTGGAAAATTGACTGTTGCTACACCAGCTCACTTTTCACCTGCTCAGATATGTATGTTTCCGCTGGGTTCACCTCTGTCGCTACAGACCTCTCTGGAAACTTGCCATAAAGGAGGTGTGAGGTGAGAAAGACACTCCGTGTAGATTTTTAAGGATCTCATACCCAGCTGGCTGGGCTATATTTGATAAAGCAGTGCATTTGATATCTCTACTACGCTAAAACTGGGCCTCTGCCCACATCACTTTCTTATAATGGGTGCTGTTCCAGCTGTGTTTTCCACACAGATCCATCCTCATTAAAAAGAAATACCTATGTTTCTGTCTTTATTTATTTAAAATATTTATGCACCACCAATTCATAGAAGATATTGAGGCGACACACAGCAATATAGAGTGCCGTCACAACTTAGGCAAGAGTTACGTTTCCAGAGCTTGCAGGTGACAGCAAAATCGTGCAAACTGAGAACGACCATACTGTCAGATCTCGCAGGATCCCAGACGCCCCGTGAAATCTTGTGCGACCCTCCCAGAGCTTGGTAAGCAAGGCAGAGAGGTTAGAAGCTCTTTCCATGAAGCCTCCTAGAGACCAGAAAACTAAGTTCTCCTGCCCAGTCTTTTTATTTATTTATTTATTAACTGGCCATAAAGCTGTGGTCGCAAAAGTCAAACTAAATTGTGATCCTACTGCATAGATTCATAGAATTGTAGAGTTGAAAGGGACCTCTAATCCAAACCCCCTGAGATGCAGGATTCTTCCACCTAACGTGGGGCTCGAACCTGAGATTAAGAGTGTCATGCTGTACCGACTGAGCTATCCCTGTTTACGTGCAATGAAACAGAGAGCACCACAATACAGAGGACACCATAATAATGATCCAAAACATTTCCCTCTGTATCAAAGTACATCAGTCACCAGCTTCTTCTATCTCTCTGTTACCTTCACAGTTAGTGGAATCTGTACATGGGCCTTTTCCCCACTGACTCATTGAACTTTAGGTTCCTACTCTGAGCTACCATTGGATACAACCCATGTAATTTCCTTTCAAAGACACAAGAAGAGCTCTACTGGACCAGACCAAAGAACAGCGTTGGCCGGGAAGCCAGGCCTCACGAGAAAGCCAAGCTAAACCAGCTGGTAAATACTTGGGAGAAAGTCTCCAAAATCTAACTGGGAAGAGCCATTCAAAGCACTCACAAACCAGTAAGCAAGAGTTCACTCTCGTAAAATCTTGTTGAAGAGGGCTTCTCAACACTGGCCAAATCCCAGGTTTGCATGTCCGGCTTGCCTCAGGTAAACAGCATTTCCTTCAGGCTCACATCCCAAGTGGAACATTTTGTAAGCGTGATGGATTTCTGTGAGAGAACGCATCTTGGGCTGGAGCTACACATTCAGTGGTAGACAGTGGGAGTGTGTGTCTCTGGGGGCACGAACCGCCACATTACCCTTGCAAAGCAGCAGAGGAGATGGCCCAGAAGAGAGCAATGGGCAATGACTGTTGCTTCCAGCCCCTTGCAATCCCCTCTCCTCTTCCCAGCTGCTTTTCCCCCAGAAAAGCAGTCCGGGGAGAAGAGACTGCAGAGGAAGAATAGTGCTTGAGCCACAATATCCCTTTCTAAGCACGATGCACAGTCACAGTTAAGCTAATCCTTAACCATGGCTTTCAGTATTCAGAGGTAATGCTGAACTATACCTGCCCGATACTGGATCTGCGAAACACAGATATGCTGAACCACAGTTATGTCTGCCTAGAACCACTGTCATATTATCTAATTTACAGCTGAGGCCAGTCTTGCAAATTCAAAATTGTGCTTATGCCTTTAAAATCTCCACTTGCCAAATATAGACAGACAGATCTGCATCCACATGTGTTCGCATTCCAAATCCTAAAGGTTTTATTATTAGCAGCTTCTTACATGGAAATCAAAGCTAATCTGCTTTCCAAAATGGTAAGGGCGGAAGCAGAACCCACGCTTCCGTAGACAAAATTGTTTTAGCGATGGATTTTTAGTACTGGGTTCTGGGCCACATAAAGTAGCTCAGAAAACAGATTTCACCAGTAAGCGTAGGAGACAGTATCCGCTAATATGATTTCACTGTTTATAGCTCTGGATGTGGAAGCAATTAATGAATGATGGCTGCACAAGCAAAACAGCAGATAGTAACGTGGGACAAGGAGTAAATTTGTGGAGGTGGCTTGGCTCGAATTGGGCTCCCTTCTGGGAGGTAGTTAGCCTGCCTTAAGTCACAGGATTTGCTCTATAGTCAGAGAAAAGGATGTCGGCCACATGGGAAGGAGCTTTAAATATATATTTGAGGATCATATGTTCACATTAGGGGTGTTTGCACATTCAGATGAATGCACAGAGAGGTTCCTGTTTTGTTCTTATCTGCAATGGAAGGAAAAAAGGTTCCCTGCTTAACTGGAGCTCTCTACCAGTTTCATGAGTGATAACCTTTACATGAGACAGCCTGAATTCGCTTGAAGGAGAGGAGAGCCACTGGCTACAATTCTGAGAGAAGCAAAACTGTTCACAGAAATGAAGCACCCTAGTTTCATCTACATGAAGCCACTGGGAGAGATCATCAGGGAGTTTGGGCTGGATGTTCATCAGTATGCGGATGATACCCAGCTCTACCTCTCTTTCAAATCAGAACCAGTGAAGGCAGTGAAGGTCCTGTGTGAGTGCCTGGAGGCGGTAGGTGGATGGATGGTGGCTAACAGATTGAGGTTGAATCCTGACAACACAGAAGTACTGTTTTGGGGGGACAGGAGGCGGGCAGGTGTGGAGGACTCCCTGGTCCTGAATGGGGTAACTGTGCCCCTTCAGGACGAGGTGCACAGCCTGGGAGTCATTTTGGACTCACAGCTGTCCATGGTTGTGCAAGTCAATTCTGTGTCCAGGGCAGCTGTCTACCAGCTCCATCTGGTACGCAGGCTGAGACCCTATCTGCCCGTGAACTGTCTTGCCAGAGTGATGCATGCTCTTGTTATTTCCTGCTTGGATTACTGCAACGTGCTCTACGTGGGGCTACCTTTGAAGGTGACCCAGAAACTACAACTAATCCAGAATGCGGCAGCCAGACTGGTGATGGGGAGTGGCCGCCGAGACCACATAAAACCGGTCCTGAAAGACCTACATTGGCTCCTAGTATGTTTCTGAGCACAATTCAAAGTGTTGGTGCTGACCTTTAAAGCCCTAAACAGCCTCGGCCCAGTATACCTGAAGGAGTGTCTCCACCCCCATCGTTTAGCCCAGACACTGAGGTCCAGATTCGAGGGCCTTCTGGCAGTTGCGTCACTGCGAAAAGCCAAGTTACAGGGAACCAGGCAGAGGGCCTTCTCGGTAGTGGCACCCACCCTGTGGAACGCCCTCCCATCAGATGTCAAAGAAATAAACAACTATCAGACTTTTAGAAGACGTCTGAAGGCAGCCCTGTTTAGGGAAGCTTTTAATATTTGATGAATCATTGTATTTTAATATTTTGCTGGAAGCCACCCAGCCAGCCAGATGGGCGGGGTATAAATAATAAATTATCGTTGTTGTTTTTAAAATTCAGTGGATGAAAAAGAAAAGAAAACCGCCAGATGTCTGTTGGTCCCTATATATTGGGAAAGGTGGTCGGGGGCATGGGATCTAGTATAGAGAAGTGGTTAGACTGCTGGACCGAGACCTGGAGATACCTGGGATTGAACCCACGACCTTCTGCACACTCTGCCATTGAACTACAATCCTTCCCCCTACATGGTTACATGCAACAAGTCAAAAGTTCCCATCTACAGAGGGTCTAGTTAAATCGTATAAGAAAAAAGCAGTCCACCCAGACTTGGAGGAAGTGACAAAAGAACGATTCCAAAAATGAGGGCGGAAAGAACAAAGAACTCAAGATAACTGTTCACAATCCAATTAAAATTAACAAAGAGAGAAGGGATTACACGCTGTAAAGCAAAATTTGCTGAGCATCTTCATCTAGGCTTTCTTGCCTGCAATTTGTCTAAGTTGGGCACTGCATTCTCTCCATTCTTCCTCATTTACTGAAAGTTTTTTTATCATGCCTCTTTTCATTTCCAACACAGCAAGGAGTCATTAAGGTGGTAATCCTACACATTCCTTGAGGGGAAGCTTTCCTCGGTGTAGATGGTGATACGATTGCACTGTCAGCACAGAAGAACCGTTTTCTTCTGCTGCTTCCTAAAGAGAGTGCTTTATTCCAAATTCCTCCATGTTATCATCTCTCCCCCCCCTACCCCCCAGCTTGCATTCATTTCAGACACTGGCCCGGTCAGCAACTCAAAACAGACCCCAGTGGCCTGCAATCCATTGAGATACCCACTATCAGTCGGTCCATATTGGAAGCCAGTTTGGGACATTGCCCCGTCAATGACCCGTGCTCAACATAACCTTGCCATATGTCTTCCAGCTATTGATTCTCCGGAACTGGGACCCTATCCAGTTCTCCCCCACCCTACCCCAAGGTGCTACTTTGCTTCCAGTAACCACACACACACACACTCGCCTTCGGCCACTTCTTCCTATTTGCCAGGAGAAAAAACAGCTGCTGCCCGTTCCGTAACTCAAAAGCGGAGCTGGTGAAAGGAAAAGCTCTCTGACACTGCAAAGCAGAACAGTCCTCTTTCTGTTTCTCCGGAATAACCCATGGTGGGAGTTCAGGAAGCACCACTTTGCATGCCAGCCGGAAGGTGCATTTGAAATAAAAGTACACACCAGTTAAAAGCGGGAAACCGTTCTCTCCCAGACATCTGAGAAGGTGCACTTTGAGAAATGCCGGGTTAACGTTATCAGCGCCCGAGATTTAGTCGTTTGCATGTGCCAATTACGTTGCACAGCCTGTGTTCCTTCAGCATGCTGATAAACCGTGCGCTAAATCATTGATTGCTTTGCGGGCACAGACAGTAACTGTTTTACAAGCTACAGACCAATGCACAGCATTGGCAGAACACACAGCACGTGAGCAGCAGGTTAATAAGCAAAGATCAATATTAGCACTGTCAACTATTTAACCATTTCTTGTTTTGTAAATTGATTAGCTGGGTGAAAACAAGACCATCAGTACCGCATTTTCCAAAATTGGTAGTATTCTGAGCACCTTGCTTGTAAGACCCTACTTACCCATAGAGCTAGGGCACTGGATCTCAGGCTAGGGACAAACCCTCTGATTCAAAAAAGCAGCAATTCTGGAGATTTAAAGTATGTTTCATTTACATGCGGTGTGAAGCATAAGAAAAGTGAAATAAGAATGCTTTAAATAAAATAAACAAATCCACTCAAGCTGTGTCACCAGCTGCCTGAAATCCAGAGTGAACAAACAGGATTTTGTGAGTAGATCTGATGTTAAAACTGCTTAGATCAGGGATGTTGCTGGACTATAACTCCCATCGGCATGGCCAATGGTTGCGGATGATAGGAGTTATAGTCCAACAACATCTGGAGGGCTACAGGTTCCCTGTCTCATGGGTGACTGCCAAGCGAGAGGCCATCTTAGACTGGGAAGTCCTGGGTGCAAATTCAGCCCAGTCATGATTTACTCTGGGTGTTCTTGCACAAGGTCAGAAAGGTAAAGGAACCCTGGACAGTTAAGTCCAGTCAAAGGCGACTATGGGGTTGCAGCGCTCATCTCACTTTCAGGCCGAGGGAGCCAGCATTTGTTCACAGACAGCTTTCCAGGTTATGTAGCCGGTATGACTAAAGCACTTCTGGTGCAACGAGACACCGTGATGAGTGCCAGAGCCCACGGAAACGCCGTTTACCTTCCCGCCACAGCAGTACCTATTTATCTACTTGCACTGGCATGTTTTCAAACTGCTAGGTAGGCAGGAGCTGGGACAGAGCAAAGGGAGCTCACCCCGTCACGGGGAAGCAAACCGCCAACCTTCCGATCAGCAAGCCCAAGAGGCTCAGGGGTTTCGACCACAGCACCACCCACATCCCAGCTCAATCCACCCCTTTGCCCCCTCACATGAACGCATTGGGGAATGGTATACGAAGGCCAAAACCAAGCCTCCAGTTCTGTCACAGCTACAAACTGGAGAGTCTATAAGGATCAGGCCAACAGTCCAACTACCAATAGTACTCATTTTTTGAGAGAAATCCGTCTGGCTCCCTGCTTGTAGCATTTTACTTTACTGTTGCTGCCACCCTGGAAAAAATCCTGCAGGTGTCCAGGGTCATGGTTAAAGTTTGAAATAATGGATGATTAATCACACCCTGTAACTGATGTGTGGTTTAGAGCCCATAAGATGGAAGAAACTCAGGGCTGCTGTTTTCCACTGTTGGGTGGCAAAGCATCAAAGCCTGAGGAATCCTGGGAGCTGTGGTTTGTTAAGGATCCTGGGAACTGTTAGGAGACCCCTGTTCCCCTCACAGAGCTCCAATTCTCAGAGTTGTTTTATAACCAATTATTAGGGAACCCAGTAACTAAAACCTCCAACATTTGTATAGCCGTTTCTATTTATTTGTATTATTTTGTTTCTTAGCTGTTTGTTGAACTGAGCTCCTTTGAGAGGAAGGGCAGAACAGAACTTTAATAAGCAATAATAACAATTAATTGGGATCAAGTGTTAAGAGAGTTAAAGCATCATCTCCAGCTCCCATAATGCAAAGAGGCACTGACCGACTCCCGTGGGTAGGAAGCTCATGGGACCAGAGCATATAGCAAGCTTTGTTGTTGTTATTTAGTCGTTTAGTCGTGTCCGACTCTTCGTGAACCCATGGAACAGAGTACGCCAGGCACTTCTGTCTTCCACTGCCTCCCACAGTTTGGTCAAACTCATGCTGGTAGCTTCGAGAACACTGTCCAACCATCTCATCCTCTGTCATCCCCTTCTCCTTGTGCCCTCAATCTTTCCCACCATCAGGGTCTTTTCCAGGGAGTCTTCTCTTCTCATGAGGTGGCCAAAGTATTCAAGCCTCAGCTTCAGGATCTGTCCTTCCAGTGAGCACACAGGGCTGATTTCCTTAAGAATGGAGAGGTTTGATCTTCTTGCAGTCCATGGGACTCTCAAGAGTCTCCTCCAGCACCAGAATTCACAAGCATCCATTCTTCGGCGATCAGCCTTCTTTATGGTCCAGCTCTCACTTCCATACATCACTATATATAGAAAGCTACCTTATACCAAGTCAGGCAGCCTGCCCATCTAGCTTAACATTGTCAACACTGACTGGCAGAGGCTAGCTAGTGATTCAGAAGCATGCTTTACTTGAGATTCCTGCATTGCAGGGGGTTGGACTAGATGACCCTCAGGGTCCCTTCCGATTCTATGATTCTGTTGCCAATCCTATCTAGAGATGCCAGGGGTTTAACCTGGGACCTTCTGCATGCAAGGCCGATGCTCGGCCACAGAGCTGCGGCCTCGTTCTGTAGAAGTATTCTGTTGTGCTTAATTTTATTTACAGTGTATTTTATATCCCACATCTGTGGCGCAAAACAGCTCTCCCGACAACCGTAACAAATCCATTTTAAAAACAATTTAACAGCGTGCTCTAATGCATTAAGAGCAACACCACAGGAAAACAGAAGTCGTATAAAAACAAGAAACAAACCTGGAAAAGTTGGTTTATTCAAAGAATTCTATCCATTTTTAAGAAGGACTGGGGGAGGGGGGGTATGTGTGTGTTTGCCTGTTGTCAGAAAACAAACATGCATGTCAGTGGGTGCCAAGTGAGCATTCCACAGTCCCCCCCCCCCGACTGCTACCTGCCTAATTTCAGATGGTAGAGACAACGTGCAGGTACACACATGAAATGATGGCCCTTCAGGGATACAGGTTCTTGCCATAAAAAGCTATAAAGCTGGGAAAGAGGGGAAAATCTATGACCCTGCAATGCTTTGGGACTTACACCCCCCTGACCACTGACTATGCTGGCTGAAGCTGATGAGAGATGAATTCTAGCAACACCTGGATAAGGCAAGCAAGGCTGGGGACAGCATCCCAAAGGGGATTCCCTGCTCCAAAGTTCAAAGAGCAGCTGAATTTCCCAGTAAGGCTTTCAGCAAGTTCTTCCCTTAGGACACCTTGAACCCATCCCCAGATAAGGATCTGGTCCTAATACCAGTCTACCCTATAAGGTCGTAAATGATGGTTGACAGGGGTGGCTAAAAAGGTTCCTCCTCCCCAAAAAAGGAATTTGTAAGTAAAGTTATGTACAGTGGTACCTCGGGTTCTCCTGCCAACCTAGCAGTTCAAAAGCACATCAAGGTGCAAGTAGATAAATAGGTACCACTCCGGCGGGAAGGTAAACGGCGTTTCCGTGCGCTGCTCTGGTTCACCAGAAGCGGCTTAGTCATGCTGGCCACATGACCTGGAAGCTGTACGCTGGCTCCCTTGGCGAATAAAGTGAGATGAGCGCCGCAACCCCAAAGTCGGCCACGACTGGACCTAACGGTCAGGGGTCCCTTTACCTTTACCTCAGGTTACATACGCTTCAGGTTACAGACTCCACTAACCCAGAAATAGTACCCCGGGTTAAGAACTTTGCTTCAGGATGAGAACAGAAACCATGCAGTGGCAGCAGGAGGCCCCATTAGCTAAAGTGGCACCTCAGGTTAAGAACGGACGTCCAGAACGAATTAAGTACTTAACCTGAGGTACCACTGTACTAGGCATTGCTTCCTATGACATCTCCATCTGTGCAGGGACTACGGACCCTGGGCAGGCAGGCAGCACTGGGCATTATTTTGTGGTGTGTGTGTTTTTTTAATATTGTAATTTTATGTTGTGAGCCATCCTGAGACCTATGGATATAAGGCAGTATATAAATTTAATTAATAAATAAGCACCTCCCTGCCTGTGCCTAAACCAAGATCCTTGGTTCTGTCTCCAGAGGCAGACTATCATCTTTCTCTCTTCCTTCTCCTCCTGTTGTTTTTGCTGCGGCAAAGTCGTTTTACATAATGTCTATGGAGCAGGGCGAGAGGAATCACAGAACAACGGAACTATTCATTGTGGGTTTATCTTTCCATTCTGTTTGACAAATGCGTAGCCTTTCCTTCTTCCTTGTAGGCCAGAGAAAACCTCGCCCTTGCTCAGGGTGCTGTTTTGCAGGACACCTTGAACCCATCTCCTTTGAACATTTAAAGCTGCAGCGCCCCACTTTAAACAAGTTTATTTGACACCCTTGGACAAAGTTCGCACCACACATTGAAGCACTGTTATACTACTTTAACAGTCATGCCATCAAATCCTGGGAACTCTGGTTTGTTCAAGGTGCTGAAAGCTGACAGGAGACCCCTGTTCCCCTCACAGAGCTACAGTTCCCAGTGTTCCCTAGGAAGAAGTCAGGGACAACTCAGCTGTCAGACTACAAGACTCTTAATCTTAGGGTTGTGGGTTCAAGCCCGACTTTGGGCAAAAGATTCCTGCATTTCAGGGAATTGGAGTAGATGGTTCCTTCCAACTCTATGATTCTAGAAGAGGGATTGACTGTTAAACCACCCTGGGAATCATAGCTCTGTGAAAGAAACAGGGGTCTCCTATCAACTCATGGCACCCATGCCAAACTACAGTTCCCAGGATTCTTTGGGGGCAGCCACAACATGTGGTAAAAGAGCGCTTTAATATTTGGTGTGAATGTGGCCAGTTAATAAACAATAGATCCAGAATGCCGGGCCACGGTGAGTCCAGTTGTGGGTCCAATTCAAGGCCACGCAATGAAACAAGGTGGGGGAGGGGGGCCAACTAAAAAAGGAAGCAATTTCAGGAACAAGCGACACAGATGCAAAAACCATACTTTGCTAGACTGCTTCTCAACAGTCCCTGCTTCTCATTTGAGTAGATGATGCCTTTCAGAACACAAGAATATTGCCCTTATACAGCACAGATAATTTGAATGTGGGCACGCATAATCAAATTATTTAGCCTGAAAATCTGGATGCAATGAAAAGGATCACAGGAGTTAATGTGGAGATTGAAAACATACACACACACACACGACCATAAAAGAATAAGCCGCAATAAACTAATTCAGGTTCTAATGTGTGACAAAGGACTATGCTGTTTTTGCTGCTGCTAGCTAGAGTGGTTACTGCATCAGGAAAAGCCGTCCTCCAACCGGGCGCCATCCAGGAGTCTGGGACTACAACTCCCATCAGCCCCAACAGTCTGGCCAGGGGTCGTGGATTATGGGGGCTGCAGCCCAACAACAGCCAGAAGGAACCAGTGTGACATAATGGTTAGAGCAGGGGTCAGCAAACTTTTTCAGCAGGGGGCCAGTCCACTGTCCCTCAGACCTTGAGGGGGCCGGACTATTTTTTTTTTGGGGGGGGGGGGAATGAACGAATTCCTATGCCCCACAAATAACCCAGAGATGCATTTCAAATAAAAGGACACATTCTACTCATGTAAAAAAACGCTGATTCCCAGACCGTCCGCGGGCCGGATTGAGAAGGCGATTGTGCTGGATCTGGCCCCCGGGCCTTAGTTTGCCTACCCATGAGTTAGAGGGTTGGACTAGGACCTGGGAGAGCAGGGTTCGAATCACCACTCAGCCAAGACGCTTACTGATCTCTTAGCCTAACCTACCACACAGCGTTGTTGTGAGGATAAAATTGGGGGCAGGAGGGGAACAAAGTGCACCTCCTTGAGATCTTTGGAAGATAGAGGTGGTATATAAACATAATGAATAAACAAACAAACAAACGTCCTCTCCCTTCATAGCAGGGGATGACAGAAGGATGGTTATTGCAGCTTCTGCCTGCAGCTGATACCAGAACAGAAATTAAACTAGTGGGTGGGCCGGGGCGTGATTAGAGGTGCCAAACCCAAATCCAGTTTTTGGGAATCCTCTCCTATGTACATCAGTGTGCATGCATAGCCCTTCCCCTAGCCTAGTGCATGATCGCCAAGAGGGGAGTAGGGTATGGAGACCAAGGCTGCACAAGAGTGGGAAGAGAGGATGCAGCTCCCTAAATCCTAAGCTTTCTGCAAAGAATCATAGAATCGTAAAGTCAGAAGGGAACCCTGGGGTCACCTAAGCCAACTCCCTGCAATGTAGGAAATCTCAACGCATGGTCTCGCATTCAAATCAAAAGCCGCTTAGCTTTGCAAATGTCTTAGCAGTTTTGCTTCAGGCTCTTCCCCACCTAAAACCTTTAAGCCCAGTCCCCCCCCCCCAAAAAAAAAATTATAGCTGGGAATTTAACACTGTAAAAATGTAAGAATTAAAAATTAAGATGCAGAGGTCACAGATTCAAATTTGGAAATGTTAAAGTTGTACACCTAAAATAAAATTAAAAAGCCAAAAAACAAAATCTGCTGTAGAAGTTGTATATACATAAAGTATCAAATGTGGTGTCAGTAATAATAATGCAACAAAACAACAATACCACAAACTGGGTTATAAGTATAAAACTAAATTTACTAGAATAATAAATAATAAAGAAGAGAGATAGACTTGCAACCATTCAAGCAACAAACATACTAAGGTGCCATGTGCAAAACAAAGCCTGGAGATACTGTAAACATGGAGCGGATAAATGTACAACTGTATCTTAACAAGTTACATGTGCAATAAACGTTATACAGACTGGATAAATGAACTGTTCAACAAGTAGCGCAAGTTTCTACACAACGATCCTTGATCCAGAAGATGTGAAATGCATGAAGACGTCAAAATATTAAGTCAGATCATTGGTTGGATTATCTAGCTGAGGGTTGTTTATTTTGACAGACAACAGCTCTACAATGGTGGAGGGAATCCTTTATAGCCGGGGAGTGAATTTGTAGCTTTCTGCATGCAAACCATGTGCTCTAAGCACTGAGGAACACTTCCTCTCCTGCAACTCTTGGGCTTCTCAGACCCCTGAGCTTACCTGCATGGCTCTTCAAAGCACACCTGTGCATATGAAGGATGACGCAGTTGAGTGAGCCATTATTTCACACACGGCGTTGTGTGCTATTTCAGGTCAACATCCAAGGGCTCTCATTTTAAGAAACAGAAACCGAGAGTGGAAACTTGTGTCTTTTCCCAATGCGTGATCAGCTTGGGAGGCCTCGATGCAGCTTAAGGATAAATTAAAAGGGATTAGATTTCACTCCTCAATTAAATAATCACGCTCTGCCTAAGATGCCCTAATGCATTCGCAGAGTGCCCTGACAGCCGCGAAATGACGTGTGGCGTTTTGAAAAGGCAAATATTGACTTGGCGGCACGCTGCTGGTTGCTCCTTGTTCCAGAGAGTCGACTGGTTCACCCCTGCTTAAAGAAGAAGAAAGGAAGAAAGACCCTTTGCACTGCCTACAGCCACCAATGCAAAACGAGCTCACAGAGAAGGAATGGCAAACTTAAAAGATAAAGGCGAGTCATGGGTGCTGGAAAAGAAATGTGCACTAGCGAGGCATCCATTCTCATGGCAGGAGTGTGTGCATTTGTACAGGGAGGGAGGTTTTATATCCTGCAAGAACTCCAGAGGGTGGAGTATCTTTAATATATAAATATATGGTTTTTTCCACTAGCCAGGCTCTGTGCCTGGAAAAAGGGAGCTGTGGAGTTTGCAGGGCTGGAGAGCCCAGGGCAGGGCTAAGCAACCTTCTTTCTCGCCAGTTCTCCGCTGAAAACGTCTTTCTGCCTTCTCCCCCCACCGTCAAAATACAGGTGTATTGTTAACAGGTAGGTTACATGCTTGAGTAAAGTGTATTTGCCAGTTTAAACATAGGCTTCCACCCTAGGTTTGCATAAGGAAATGAGGAGGCTCCTGAAAGGGGCCGCATCAATGTCCATCAATGGCTCCCTAAGAGGATTAGAGAAATTAATGGAGGGCAAGCTTATTATTGATCGATTGCTTTTATATCCCACCTTCCCCCCCCCAGGAGCTCAAGGTGGCATTCATGCTTTGTGCCCCTCCTCATTCAATCTCCACCACCACCCTGTGAGATAGGCAAGCCAGAGAAGTAGTGACAGGCACAAGTTCACCCCAGTGAGCTTCACAACCAAGTGGGGATTCGAACCCTGGGCTCCCAAGTCCTAGTCCGACATTCTAACCACTACGCCACACTGGCTGCTTAGCCATGATGGCTATTGCTCTGCCTCCACAGTCGGAGGCAGCAACACTTCTGAACACTAGGCGCTGGGCACCACAGGAGAGAGACAGTGCTCTCGTGCTTGTGGGTCCTGCTTGCGGTTTTTAATTCATAGGCGTCTCGTTGACCATTGTGAGAGCAGGATTCTGGACTAGATAAGCCTTGGGTCTGATCCAGAGGTCTCTTCCAGGAGTACCCAACAGGGTGGTTTACAGTACATGCATGGGATGCGGGTGGCGCTGTGGTCTAAACCACTGAGCCTCTTGGGCTTGCCGATCGGAAGGTTGGCAGTTCGAATCCCCACGACGGGGTGAGCTCCCGTTGCTCCTGCCAACCTAGCAGTTTGAAAGCACACCAGTGCAAGTAGATAAATAGGTACTGTGGCGGCAGGAAGGTAAACGATGTTTCCATGCGCTCTGGTTTCCATCACAGTGTTCCGTTGCGCCAGAAGCAGTTTAGTCATGCTGGCCACATGACCCGGAAAGCTGTCTGTGGACAAACACCAGCTCCCTCAGCCTGAAAGCGAGATGAGCACCACAACCCCATAGTTGCCTTTGACTGGACTTAACTGTCCAGGGGTCCTTTACCTTTACAGAACATTGCAAGGGGTTGGTCCAAATGACTCTTGGATCCCTTCCAACTCTAAAATTCTATTATTACGCATGTTCCAGCAAGCTGGAGGCATACTTGCGCTCAATCAGCATGCCACACACAGAGACGGTACATTTCTAATTATAACAACATTAATTATCGCACCTTTGGTCAAAGACGAGAACATTTAGAGAGGGGGTGGGGTGGAGGGGGAGGGAGATGTTTCTTCCCTGCTGCGATTTGAGTGCGCTAATGCACTTTCTCCCTTTCGCTTTCCACTTCTCTGTCTCACGTGGGGAAACCTTAATGAGAGAGAGGGAGGGAGGGAGGGAGAAGGGAAGCTTTGGGGAGGCTCGATAAGCTGAGGAAATTATGCAGCGTTTAAGCAGTGACTCAGAACCGCCAGATTAAAGGCCCCATTATAAATGCCGCCACATCCCTAATCTTCAACAAATTTGGATTAACCAGCTGCTTGACCTTAACTCTTTGGGTGAAGACACTTCTGACAATGGAGAGCGGAAGACTACATCTGTACCAAAGGCCGCAAGGCAGATCTATCTGCCGGATGTGTCAAGACGTCTCCTGAATCTCAGGTGGTTCACATAGGCCTCTTTGAAGTGTTGTCATGTCCACTTATGCACTTGCAGTTCTAAATGGGTTGTTTTTTTTAAGGGAAATAAATGGATTTATTGTTTAATAATTTGCCTAACTATTATACAGTGGCAACGACACAGCAACTGGAACATCTTGCACCCAAAGGGGATGCTGTTTTGTTCTGGGTTTGGGATTTTTTTTAAGCTGTCTTCCCTTCATCAGTGAACTGACAGTTATATGGACCTAAGGTGTGCAACTCCCCTTCAGCTATTTTCCACAGCACATCTGCAAGATACATCTTGCCAAAATGAGCAAGGAGAGGTTTGACAAGGTGGTTTATACAGAGGGCTCAAATGCATCTTCTTTTAATGAAGAGTCGCTCCTGACTTTTCAACAGGGGCACATCATTTAGAAATTCAATACTCCTTGCCGCTGTATGCCTATTCCAAAGGAGAGGGGGGAAATTGAGTTTTTAGATATGCAGAAGTTCTGCCAGAAACAACAAAAAGTGGCCACACAAACAAGAATGCCCGTGTGAGTGTTGTATATTTGTCATTGTTTTCATTCATACACACAGAGAGAGATTCTAGCAGCTAGGCCATAGACAATGTACAACAAGAGTCTTCTGCAAAATTAACTCAATACAGCTGGGAAAAACTGATGAACAAAACATATGCTCAATCACTGGAATAGATATTGTTACCCTCTTTCCATAGTGTAGTCCCCGGAAAAAAGGGATCTAATCCAATTGGACGCTGTTGCCTGCCGCAAAGTTAAACTATTAACAATGTTAAGTTAAAGCAGGAGTGGCAGATTTCAATCTTGTGTGGTCTCCCTTTCTCCTTTGCCCCCCTACAAAGCAAGAATAAATTATTATTATTTATTTATACCCCGCCCATCTGGCTGGGTTTCCCCAGCTACTCTGGGTGGCTTCCAACAAAATATAGCAAGAACCTATAGCAAGGATTCCTTAATAGCTAAGGTGCAACCAACTGATTCACCAACCTGATGTTTTGGATTACAACTCCCATCCCACCAAGTTGGCGAAGGCTGAATGAATTAGTAGCAATCCTCAGTTTGCATTCTTGCTTACGCCAAGTTTGTTGCTGGTTCGGACCAAATCTAGCACTGCAAGCCCATACGAATGATGCCATCTACAGAGTTAGACAATACAGCGTTTTACATCAGCTGAATGAGTTTTCCAGGATTTCAGATAGGAGTCTCTCCCCGTTCTCCTTGGGGATGCTGGGGATCCTATCTGGGAGCTTTTGCATGCAAAAATGCCTGCTCTGCCACCCAGGAAGTTAAGGAAGTTGGTCCATCGGAAATTGGCCAGCAGCAAATCGGCAGAACCGAGTCTATATTCTACCCGCTCCCAAGTTAGAAATCTCAACAGCAACAAATGGAAGACTACAAACACAAAGAATTAGTTAAAGAGACGGATATATACAACTGTGAAACTATATGTTCCCAAACATATGCTATACTACAAGCAGCAAATATTTAAAATGCAAGGTCTTCTTAGAAACCCCTTTGCCAATTAAGAGCACCTCTGAACTTCTGGATCAAAAGCCATACCTTTTACTTTTAAAATGTAAGATTCTTAAACAGAGACATTAAGAGCTCTGGAAGTCATTCTTAAGCCACAATCTCCCTGCCATAATCCAACAGTAACCAAACTGGACCTAGCAATAAGCAACTTTTGGGACAATTACACACACAGTAGGGCCTGCAATAAAATGTAGTTTATTCCTTGTTGTCGTTACTGTTCCCAGCAAACCTCAACAAACTACACTGCCCAGAATTCTTTGAGAGGGAATGTGCTTCAAATATGATTTAAAGGTACAGAATGTGTGCTGCCTTAGTTTTTTGTTTTGTTTTTAATTGCTCATTTCTCAGTGTGGGCACCAACTTCTACTTTCTCAAACGTGCCACAACACCTACAAATTCATTGCAAAAGCAGCCTCCCTCCTTACATACGCACAGCATGTTCTGATATTTTTCTTAAAGCCATTACTCAGTGATTGCTAAATACACACACATGACTCAAATGACAATTAATTTGAGTGCAAGAGCTCACGGGGCATACATTTTCTTATGCAAATGATTGCTCTGGGCAGAATAATATCTTTTCAATCCTAAAAAAAGAGATCTCAGCAACTTAATTCTCAAAATGTGAAATGTCACTTCCATCCCACTGAAAAAAAGGGGGGAAATACAGTAAATCATCTCTCTTCTTCTAATCATGACATATAGTTCATTAAGGAGACTGAATCATAATTAGTAGACGTGGAGGTGCAGCCTTTTCCAAGAAAGAACATATGCAATGTATTCGGTCCCAAAGAGGAAACAAAGTCCTCTCACTGCATATGATACACGCCAAGTATATAATGAGTCATTCTAGATAGTAATAGCTAGATCATTCTCCAAGGCAGGATCCACAGGCAGCCAAAACAGCACCATCCACCTACCATTCAAGCAGCATTAGAAATTCAGATATATAATCTAATCACCAAATGGCACCTTAAACCCAATTTACAGTCGCCATAATAATAATAATAGTAATAATTATAATTTATTATTTATACCCCGCCCATCTAGCTGGGTTTCCCCAGCCACTCTGGGCGGCTTCCATCAAAGTATTAAAATACAGTGGTCTGTTAAACATTAAAAGCTTCCCTAAACAGGGCTGCCTTCAGATGTCTTCTAAAAGTCTGGTAGTTGTAATTCTCTTTGACATCTGGTGGGAGGGCGTTCCACAGGGCAGGCGCCACTACCGAGAAGGCCCTCTGCCTGGTTCCCTGTAACTTGGCTTCTCGTAGCGAGGGAACCGCCAGAAGGCCCTCAGTGCTGGACCTCAGTGTCCGGGTAGAACGATGGGGTTGGAGACGCTCCTTCAGGTATACTGGACCGAGGCCGTTTAGGGCTTTAAAGGTCAGCACCAACACTTTGAATTGTGCTCGGAAACGTACTAGGAGCCAATGTAGGTCTTTCAGGGCCGGTGTTATGTGGTCTCGGAGGCCGCTCCCCGTCACCAGTCTGGCTGCCCCATTCTGGATTAGTTGTAGTTTCTGGGTCACCTTCAAAGGTAGCCCCACGTGGAGACATTGCAGTAATCCAAGCGAGAGATAACAAGAGCATGCACCACTCTGACGAGACAGTCCGCGGGCAGGTAGGGTCTCAGCCTGCGTACCAGATGGAGCTGGTAAACAGCTGCCCTGGACACAGAATTGACCTGTACCTCCATGGACAGCTGTGAGCCAAAATGACTCCCAGGCTGCACACCTGGTCCTTCAGGGGCACATTTACCCCATGTAGGACCAGGGAGTCCTCCACACCTGCCACAACAGAATGTCTAGGCACCATTTTTCCCTGCCCCCTGTTGTTGTTGCTGCTGCTATTGCTGTTGTTCATTTCATTTCTATACCACTTTAAATTTTAAATAAAAAAATCTCAAAGTAGTTTACAACACATTGAAACGTCAAACAAAACAATCCAGAAGAAAACAATTTCAAGCTTCAAGAAAGATATTTCAGATCCTTCTCTAAGTGATATTTTGCTTTCTCCATATTCATTTACCTACCTAATTTATACAGCTGCCCCATAGCAGAAGGACTCTAGCAAACCAATGTTGTGTAGCGGTTAGAGTGTTGGACTAGAGGACCTAAGAGATCAGGGTTCAAATCCCCACCCAGCCATGAAGCTCACTGGGTGACCTTGGGTCAGTCACAGAAACTGGAACAGGTCCAACTGCGACCACGTGGAGATCTCTGGATGCCAGGCTGCCATCCCATCAGCTCCAACCAGCATGACCAATGGTGAGCAGAGTTCGAAATTAGCCAGGTGCCAGGCGCCTTTTGCACCTATTGGCCACTTGTGATCAAGTGAAGATGCCCAGGATGCATGGCTGGGGATCATTGGATCTTGACAGTTTTCACACACTAATACCACGTCCTGTAGAAGTCTATCAGTTACGGTATATTTTATCCACACAATCAGAGTGAATTTTGGGGTGGGAGTGGGGGGGTGAAATGCTTTTGCTGTGCAGCCTAAGCAAGAGCAGTGAACGACGTTATAGTTAATTGTTGCAGCTTGTCCTCATCACACTGCCCTGCTCACAGTTGTCAAGAATATTCCCAAGTTGTGAATGGTCCATGTTACCATTAAGAAAAAGGGGTAGGAATAGGCCAGGGGTGAGCAAACTTTTTCAGCAGGGGGCCGGCCCACTGTCCCTCAGACCCTGTGGGGGGCTGGACTATATGCCCCACAAATAACCCAGAGATGCATTTTAAATAAAAGGACACATTCTACTCATATAAAAACACACTGATCCCCCGGGCCTTAGTTTGCCTACCCATGGAATGGGCCAATACAGTTGTACCTTGGATCCCAAAAGCCTTGATACTTGGGCGTTTGGCTCCCAAACGCTGCAAACCTGCAAGTGAGTGTTCCGATTTGCGAAAGTTTTTTGGAACCCAAACATCTGATGGGGCTTCTGTGGTTTTCGATTGGCTGCAGGACCTTCCTGCAGCCAATCAGAAGCGGTGCTTTGGTTTCTGAATGTTTTGGAAGTCGAACGGACTTCCGGAACGGATTCCGTTCGACTTCCAAGGTACGACTGTATATAAATATTTGGACTGTCCCTGGATCAAATGACGTTTCTTCTTTAAGTTCTCAAAGTTCTTAAACGAGCTCAAGGTTGTCATCTGAACTAGCCAGAGGTTTAACTGAGAATCACGGTCAGTCAAAATAAGACTTTGGAGCAGTCTTGCCCAAAAAATGGCAACTGGACACTTTATTTTGCCAACTGTAACCTTGGTTTGAAGAGCCATTTGGCGCCTAGCTTATACATCTGTGTTTCTAACACCGGATGATGGGCGCTGTAGTCCAACATCTCAAGGACGTTACTAACAGAAGGCACTGCTGATCAAAAGTGAAGCACAGAAGACCAATGTTAGAGCAAAACAGCCATCTCATCAAAGCAGCAGGAGATTCTCCTAATGATTATGGATTCCTCACTTTGGCAGGCGTATCCTTACAGAGCTGGCTTCTGTTTGGCAACAGAAATCAAGAATTGAAATCAAGAACCTGGAAGGTCATCTGTCAACAAAATGCTCTGATGTGCTGCTGCAGCCACGAGGAGCACGCTACTCTCTCATGCCTCGCTCACTTCAGGGCAGATTTGGCAGGTAGTCAATAAGTTGACGATAAAACCATCATCGCTTTAGCTCTAGCCTTTTCATTATAGTGAATGCTATACTCCAGAGCAGGGGTCAGCAAACTTTTTCAGTAGGGGGCCGGTCCACTGTCACTCAGAACTTCTGGGGGGCTGGACTATATTTTGAAAAAGAATATGAACAAATTCCTATGTCCCACAAATAACCCAGAGATGCATTTTAAATACAGTGGTACCTCGGGTTACAGACCCTTCAGGTTACAGACTCCGTTAACCCAGAAATAGTACCTCGGGTTAAGAACTTTACTTCAGGATGAGAACAGAAATTGCACGGGGGTGGCACGACGGCAGCGGGAGGCCCCATTAGCTAAAGTGGTACCTCAGGTTAAGAAGAGTTTCAGGTTAAGAACAGACCTCCAGAATGAATTAAGTTCTTAACCCGAGGTAACACTGTAAAAGCACACATTCTACTCATGTAAAAACATGCTGATTCCCGAACCGTCCGCGGGCCGGATTTAGAAGGCGATTGGGTCGGATCCAGCCCCCGGGCCTTAGTTTGCCTACCCATGCTCCAGAGAGCACCAGGAAACTCTTGTTAGGGGGCTTTACTCAACCCACCCCCCAAGAGAACAACAATCTGGACCCTCCCCTACCTCACAGAGTTATGGTGGGGGTTAAATGGAGAGAGGCAAACAATGCACCTTGGAGGAAAAAGTGGGGTATAAATGCAATAAATGATGATGATGATGATGGAAGAAGTGCAATAGCATTCAGTTCCTTCAAGGCAAAGGAAGCAGGAGCCTGTGGGGAGGGGAAAAAATACCTCGAAATCCAATGAACCAACCCGAAATGTCACAAAATAGTGGCAAGAACAGGGAACGGCCATCACACCTGTCCCAGAATTCCCTACTTCCATTCCCCAGTGACTCCCTGCTAACCATGGTTTGCACAATCTGGCTGAGGTGAGAATCCTGGATAGTCTTAACCATAGCCAAGATGGGGGTCAAAGAGGGAGGGAGCATTTTGTTTAAGAGGGGAGTCACTTGGAGGAGGGAACACACTATCACACAGTCTCAAAACCTTTTAACCCCGGTTAAGAGGTTGAGGCAAGACATCTGTACCCATCCGAAGCGAATCCTAACCAATTCCCTTCGGGCAGAAACGAAACAGTTTACTGTTTATTTCCGGTAGAGTGCGTAACAGCTGCCCTCTGGTGCTAGGCATATTTCTAAAAATCCTAAAAACGGGTACTTGAATTCTCCCTTTTGTACTACAATCTTCCCCACCCACCCTACAGAGTGTTTCTGATGGCTTGGGCTAATATAATTAGCCAATTTGAATGTCCTGTAAAATTAACATCCCTTTGCATTCCCAGCTGCACTGGTAACAGTTCAGAAATGGCTTAGGTCAAAAAGACTTCGCTCACAAATGAATAGCTCCTCTTTGAAACCATTTTTAATGCTTTTCACTGATGGGGAAAGGGTGAGTTGTTCTACCTGCATAGCCTGGTCAAATCAAAACCCTCCCCTTCTCCCTAACATCTTTCCTTCTCCTCCTCCTGATAGCAGTGTCTGTATTCCCTTTCAAGCAAGCTGTTTAGATGCGATAAGATGCCTGAATTTTAATAGAAAACACACTTTCTAAGTCAAAGGGGTGGGGTTTTTTTAATGGAACAGGTCTCTAAAAACACATAAAACTAATTGCAATCCATACTATGTATTTCCCCCACACTCTACACACAGAAAGCACACACCCATTTCCAAAAGGGAGAAAGAAAAGAGATGTCTCTTAGAAAATATCATGAACAAAAGTGCCGTTTATAGCCAGTGACCATAAAACAAATTTGCATGCCGATTGGTACAAATCACATGTCACTTGATGCTGTACTGGACTGATAGGGGAACATGAATGCATAAAAGATCCCTTTTGCATTACATTCTGGTAACTGGAGAGGTTGTTTGTGTACTATATAGGTAAGAAAACTCTGCTTCTTCTGCCGCTATCCATCCACATGTTGCTCAGACATGTACAGTTGATCCCCGCTTTTCAGCACATCACAGAAAACCATCACCTCCCAATGGCCAGCGCATAAATGTTTCCAATGAAGCGGGAGCACAACTTGCTCCCAAGGCGCATTGATCTATTTTGCACATCCTCCAAAAGTCCCTCAGCAAGGAGCATAATGAGCAGGCATCCCCAGGTCTATAGGAATGCAGAATTCAGCTCAGTGCAAATTGTTAGGTTCCCATTACAAAGAAGCAAAATTTGACAGCTCTTACAGCTGCCAAAATACAACGAGAGAGCAATGCAGAATGAAATCCTAGGACCCAGTGGGATGGCTGCATAGGAATGTATATTGCTTGCCTGCAGAGGCCCCTGTGGAAGAGAATTTGCCACATTGTTTGAAAGGTATATTGTTCTCTCTGCAGGATCCACTGGCGAGGAAACCATTCTGAATGTGTGGGTGAGCAGGCCACACAGGCTTGTAGCAGCGATCTACACATCGCAAAATGAGCAGTGAGCAGGAGAAGAATGGACCTACTCCACACAGGCTTCAAGATCCAGATGCAAAAAAACCAGGCAGCACCATATATACTCAGCCGCCAGATCTGTTTCTGCACACAGAGGTCTCTCCACCCAGCCATCAACATATGTATCCCAGCGACCACATCACACCAAGTAAGACAAAAGAATCATCTTGCACCTTCAACCAAATCCGGAATTTTCAATGGGGGGAGTGGGACTGCAATCCTGCAGTAACTGGCTCTTCCATACGGACTCTAGATTAACACATAATACTGAACCACAGGCTAGTGTGAAGTGTACCCAGCCCAGCAAATTAACCTATGCCTCCTCTCCTCTGGGCAGCTGCTGCCGCTGCCTCTAGTCTCTGATCTGTCTCTCCACACAGCCCCACATGGGCCTGGGACTTGTCTGTCCACTCCCAACTGCATGGGTTGGTGGACTGGCTGGGCTCCCTCACCCACTCACCTTGGCTCCTGGCAACCAGCACCCGCTGACCAGTCCCAGAGGCATCATTCGCCTGCGGAGCTTGTGGCCAGGGCAGCTGCAACAAACAGCTCTGCAAGCCTTGGGGAGGCAGAGATGTGAGAGGGCATCAGAGGAGGGAGGGAAGGAAGGAAAGAGGGACAGAAGCCAGTGTTGCCTACGGTACCCCTGGCCATCATTCAAGGCACCCCAGGGTGCCGCGGCACACTGCTTGAAAACCACTGTCATAGATGAACCAGGCCTGTGTGCAGACAAGCTATGTCTATGTAGACACTCTCCTGTGCCTTGTAAGGAGAGCATCAGCAGAGAGAGCTGAGCAACAGGTAGGTTGAGAACAGGTACAATTCTGCACACAAACACTGCCCCCTGCATCCTCCGATCCGATTAGCTAAAGAGGGATAGAGTTGTTACGGACATTGCAAGAGCAGGAACGCTCATTGTTCTGGCCTGCTATTGAGAAACGATGGGATAAAACTCTACTTCCTCTCCTCAAAGTGAAAGCGATAGGTGCTCCAATCGCACCCGTGCCAGAAATGCTGCACTTTTCAAGCAGACCAGGTGTAAGTCTCGATAAGGCAGGCACTGTTATCTCACAGTATCCAACACAGCGCTAGAGAATGGGTGCATTTTGTTTGGACTTGTGACATTTCCCGATCTTAGCTTTTCCTGAAGCCATAGTAGATGCAACTTAAGAAGAAGCAGCTCATTTTTCTAGTGCTGACGTAGATGTCCGGTGGCTGGAGAGATACCAGCTAGTATCGTACTTTTCTATCTCTTTGGCTGCTGTGCAGTTGGTACCAACAAGGTTGACGTGGGTGTCAGTTTTAGAAGCGAATTTGGGCAGGAGAAGGGATGCAATTTGTCATCAGCAACAATCCAACAGATATTTATTTACTTTTGTTTATTTTCTTTTATTTCATTGATATCCCACCCTTTTCTTCCAGGAGCTCAATGTAGAATACCTGGTTCACCCATATTTCATAAGACACTCTTGGAAGGAACATTGAAACCTCTTTGCCTACCTTGTAGTGTACAGATACCTTCCAACATTTCTCCAGTGAAAATAGGGATATCCTATCCTATTCAATTTATTTATTTGTTTGTTTATTATTTTATTCATATCCCACCCATCTGACTGGGTTGCCCCAGCTACACTGGGTGGCTTCCAACATATATCAAAACATAATAAAACATTGAATATTAAAAAAACCAACTCCCTACACAGTGGTACTTTGATTATTGTACTTAATCTGTTCCGGGAGTCCGTTCGACTCCCAAAACTGTTCAAAAACCAAGGCGCAGCTTCTGATTGGCTGCAGGAGCTTCCTGCACTCAATTGGAAGCCGTGTTGGATGTTTGGCTTCCAAAAAATGTTCACAAACCGGAACACTTCCGGGTTTGCGGCGTTCGAGAGCAGATTTGTTCAACAACTAAGTTGTTTGAGACCCAAGGTACCACTGTATAGTGGTACCTCTGGTTGCGAATGGGATCCGTTGCAGAGGCCCGTTCGAAAGCTGAAAGGAATGCAACCCGCACCTGCAGGTCGCGATTCGCTGCTTGTGCGCATGACATCATTTTGCATGTCTGCGCATGCGCGAGCGGCAAAACCCGGAAGTAACCCTTTCTGGTACTTCCGGGTCGCCGCAGGACGCAACCTGAAAATGCTCAACCTGAAGCAAATGTAACATGAGGTATGACTGTATAGGGCTGCTGTCAGATGTCTTCCAAAGATTGTACAGTTATTTATTTCCTTGGCTCAGGGGTCGCATAACTCCATACTGTCCAACATTTATCTGATGAAAATAGGGACGTCCTACCATATTTCTCTGATGAAAACAAGTGCATTCTAAGGAAAAGTGGGACATTCCAGGGTCAAATCAGAAACTGGGACTGCTTCTGTAAATCTGGGGCTGTCCCATGAAAATAGGGACATTTTGAGGGTCTGGTGTACAGCCCAGAAAAAGCTTTATTGCTCCGTTTTGCTGAATGCTAAACAGGCTCTCAGGAAATGAAGGGGGTTTGGGGGATGGGGGAATCCAGAGGCAAATTGTTTTCATGTCCAGGTTTGAGCTCTATAAAGAAATTGGCCCAGACAGACGTTCTATTCAGGATCTCCATATTAAGGGAATCAAAACCCAGGAGATGAGAGCTAACACCATTCATTCCCTGACCGATCAGAAGGATTCAGATGGAGTCAAGCGTGTGACCCTTCCCTGTAATGGGCTGCAGTTCAAAAAGTGTCAGGATGATTTTCCTCCTGGCTGGCAGCCACAGGCAGGTTGAGAAGAGAGATTCTGCTACAGTTGGAGAAAGAGCTTTAGAAACCAGCAATACAAAAAGTCTCCATTCAGCTTGGAGAAACCAGAAAGTCATTCCACCTCTTAAAGGGAGATCAAGTAACTTCTCTGGGATCTTTTGCCAGCAGCAACAGGCAAGGAAAATGTGGGAATTTTGATTCTCAAGCCCGATACCAAAGCAAAGGCTGACCCTGGGTTCACTGTACAATTGCTAACTCAACCAAGGCAACATTTAATACGGAATCGAGCATCTATTTTAAGTAATCGGGAATAAAAAAGCTACAAAGTATCTAGCCGTGGCATGTGCTCGTATTCCTGTTTAAAAATCTCTATGCAACGTACAAAAAGAAAGAAACGCAAACACAACAAAATGATGCCACAAAAACAGAGATACAACACTAAACCTGGTAAAGCAAAACTTTAAAGATGTATAAACATATGCCAAAAACAGGAAGTCAGTACTGGCAATATCCCGATCTTGTGGGTCAAGGGAAAAGAGATACCTTTGCAAGACAGCTGAAGCAACTGACAGATTCTGCTTTGGGGTTTAGGTGTGGACAAGACATCAGGACAACTTGTGCAGCCCAAGCAAAAGCGGTCTGTGCTCAAATCCAGCACGGTGCAGACTGCCTCTGCTCCACCTGCAATGCACTGATTTGCACCTTTCTGAGTTTGCACAAACGTAGTTTGGCAATAACAAGCATGCTCAGCCCCCCCCCCCCCCGTGACAGTCCGGAAGAAGCACCCTAACATTTCTACTGGAAAGAAACAGAAACTGCCTTTTACAGAACCACCTAGAGCAAGGGTCAGCAAACTTTTTCAGCAGGGGGCTGGTCCACTGTCCCTCAGACCTTGTGGGGGCCGAACTATTTTTTGAAAAAAATAATGAACGAATTCCTATGCCCCAGATATAACCCAGAGATGCATTTTAAATAGAAGGACACATTCTACTCAGGCAAAAACACGCTGATTCCTGGAACGTCCACGGGCTGGATTTAGAAGGTGATTGGGCCGGATCCAGCCCCTGGGCCTTAGTTTGCCTACCCATGACCTAGAGCACGGGTGTCAAACACAAGGCCCGCGGGCCGAATCCGGCCCGCCAGACCTCGTCATGTGGCCCGTGTAGCCGCCGGCGGCCGCCAGCCTTCACCTTTTATTCTCACTTTTTTGGGGGGGACACAAGAAAGCCGCCTCTTCAGCGCATGCACGGCAGCCTACAAGCCAGAGAACGTCTGCCCTCTAAGCGGCGCCGGCCGTTCTACACAGGAAACCTCCACTTTACATGTCCTTTACATAGTGCTACAGATACAACCGGCCCTTTGAGGGTGACCAAACTGCTGATGTGGCCCCCGATGAATTTGAGTTTGACACCCCTGACCTAGAGTTAAGCCTTGGAGGCAAGCTTCAGAGATACTCAGGCTGAACTGCCAAAGTAGCAGCAACCATAGTTGTTAAGTAGAGCAGGAACATTTCACCTTAAGTGCTAGAGACAGAAGCTGAGATGGGAGGTCACAGGTGGAAGCATCGGTAAGATGCATTCATCTGACCCCTCTCAAAAAAGATGGATAATATCATCCAGCCAATTCAACAACGGCAACAAAAGCCAACAATTGTGTGAACTGTCCATAGCAAAACCGGTCCCTTTATTTTGCATTTGTTCTGCCCCGATTAAAAAGTGCTTGCTGGTGCACGAAGAGTGATATCCAACGTTAGAGTAAGCACAGTGGTTTCCAACAGGTCTACTCCAAGCATGTATTAGTTGGCTATCACTGCAAAACATTTTGCAAACTCTTAGGCACAAACTGAGGAATTGAAGGGATGCCCTTGCCTACCTAATTATTGTCAACTTGTGGTCCCAGGATTTAACTTTTTGCTTGTGTTAGTTCAACGGCAAAGAACAGAAATACTTAGAAAGTTAACTTTCCATTTATTTTTAAATCAGAAAATTCACGCATACTATAGCAGGCTCAAGAATGTGACAGAAATCTTGTCACATGTTTGCGTGACTCACCTTTTGGCCTGAGTGCTAAACACTGAACTGCAGTCTGCAAGGAACAACAATTTGGCATATAATAATAATTTTTTTTTATTGCCTTGACTCCCTCCATCATCTTTTTTTGGGGAGGGCACTACCTTCTTGAATTAGACTCCCTGCTACAAATCCATCAGTTCCACCCATGGCAAAATATCAGGCTCCTGCTTCTAACATTGCCACATGTTAGCATCTGACGTTCTGTGATAAAGTTCAAGGTTGAAGTTGGTAGGGCTGCCTGTTATTACATATCTACCGAGTAGATAGAAACCACAATTGTAAAAAGACGCCCTACACAGTATATTTAACAATAATTACCCATGGGTATTATTACTTCCAGCTCAAGAGGCAGTGACTAAGTGTTGCTAAGCAGGCCGATAACCAACAGGTACCACATCATAAACTGGAACACAATAATCCACTAGATAAGTCCTAACTCGGTCCAGTATACCTGAAGGAGCATCTCCACCCCCATCATTCTGCCCGGACGCTGAGGTCCAGCGCCAAGGGCCTTCTGGCGGTTCCCTCACTGCGAGAAGCAAAGCTACAGGGAACCAGGCAGAGGGCCTTCTCAGTAGTGGCACCCGCCCTGTGGAACGCCCTTCCAGCAGATGTCAAAGCGATAAACAACTACCTGACATTCAGGAGACATCTTAAGGCAGCCCTGTTCAGGGAAGTTTTTAACGTGTGACATTTTACTGTATTTTTGGTTTTTATGGAAGCCGCCCAGAGTGGCTGGGGAGGCCCAGCCAGATGGGCGGGGTATAAATAATAAATTATTATTATTATTATTATTATTATTATTATTATTATTATTATTATTATAACTAACCATCACTTATCCAGCCTGCTATGGAGACGTTTCCCTGGCGCTTTTCCTTGACAGAATAAGCAACTGCTCTCAGCTTTGTACTCACAAACACTAATGCAGATTAATAAACAGACAGAGAGATGGAGAGCTCACCATGGGCTGAAAATGGGTCATGCAGGAGGTCATGCACCTTAGTCAAAATGGGCGGTGGCTAATTGTGGTTAAGAGTGACCATGCATTTAAAGTGCACCCCCTCAAAAATTCTGGGAACTGTAGTTTACCCCCCAACAGAGCTATGATTCCCAGCACCCTTAACAAAACACAGTTCTGGTGATTCTTAGGAAGCGAGTGCTCAAAATAAATGGTGTGTACACAGCACACTAAGACATTCCCTGGGATTAGGAGCGGGGCAGAAAAAGTAGCAATATAGCTAGTTAGTTACTATTACATTTATATATAAATGTAAATAAATATTCTCTAAGAAATTCCAGGCAGTATCTCCACTCACTCACACAAACACACACCACCACCACCACCACAACAACAACAACCCTGCAAGGTAGGATAGGCCAAGAGATAGCAGCTGGCTCAAGGTCACACTGGCCAAGTGGGGATTTAAAGTTTAACCTCCCTGTCTGTTGCTCCAACCACTACACCACACTGCCTCAGCTGAGAAAGAACACACGGAGGTATACATCTTTGGGGCAGTTTTTAATGCCCCTTCCCTGGTTCTGAGAAGAATCTGGAGCACTAGTTGCTGTTAAAAGGCAATGCAATCCCCAGAGTTTATAAGCTGCAGTCCTATGTCTACTCAGAAGGAGGTCCTGTTGCATTCAACGGGGCTTGCTCTCAGGTAAGTGGGGTCAGGACTGCACAGCCTAATCGTGGAAAGCTATAAAAGCTTGGGGGCGGGGGAGGAAGCTGGGATTTCCTCCAAGGAGCACATTTATCTACTCCAGGAAGCAATAAAAAGCCAGCAACTACAATCCTTCCCTAGTTGTTTATATATATATATATATATATAAAACAAAACCAGCTGACAAGATAGATCACAGGTGTGGTAAGTGAGCGAGCGCTCAGGTTACAGGGGAAGGGAAGCGGAGCAGCGCACGTCTCAGCTGGACAGGGCGGCGGCGGGCGGGAGCGCCTGTTACTGAACCCGCGCCCCCTTCCATCTTTCACAAACACGCGCGGCCATTTCACACGTTACGCTTTTCACGAGCAGTGGAGAAAGAGAGCAAAGGCTTGGGCCTCAGGAGCTCCAGGGCGCAAAACAGACGGGGGGGGCGTGGGTGTGGCACCGGCTCCCCCCCGACCTCTTTGGAAAAAGGGGGAAACCCACCAAGAGAGACCCCCCTCCAAAATCTTCCAGGAGAGCAGACGGCGCCCCCCCCCCGCAGACGCTGTACTTCGCACCCCCTCGAAGCCCAGCGGGGAGCATGAAAGCAGAGGAATGTGGGTCTGGGCCCCAGCGGGGTTAGGGGCGACCCCCCTCCCGCCTCTCCCCCCCCCCGATTGTGGGGGGAGGGTGGGGGAGAGCGACCCTTCCACGCTTCCCCCGACGCCTTTTGTGCGCCTCTTACCGCACTGCTGGTTCCTCGCCTCCCGTCTCTCCTCTCCCTTCCTTCCCAGGGAGGACGAGAAGCGCCTGGTCCGCGCAGGGCGTCCGAGCCGACGGGCGGGGAGAGCGGCGAGGCTGCCGAGAGACGAGCCGCCGACTGAAGCGCCCTCCGCACGGCCCGCTGCCGCTTCCAAAGTGCCCGCCTCTGCCTCGGCAGCTTCGTGCGCTCCGGGCTTCCCGCGGGCCGCAGCGCCCTCTCCTGGACGGCCCGGGCTTCGCTCGCTGGTGGAAGAAGCCCCGCGGGGGGGGGGGAGAAGCGGCGAGGCGGTTCACACGTGCAGGATGCGCGTCGCGTGGTCTCGCCGCCGCGCTGAGAAATGTGGAGGATCCATGTGTGTGGAACTAAGTAAGAGGATTAGGGCGGCCGCCAGGGAGAGAAAGTTACCCTTAATGATAATTAGCAGAGTGCTGGATTTAAAATTGAGAAGATCCATGGGGGGGGGGGGGGAGCATGGGCGTAGCCAAAGGGGGGCAGCTGCCCCCACTAAATCAAGTAAATAAATAAAAATATTTAACTAACTGACCAATCGCGTTGCAGATAGCTCGGTTCTGCCCCCGCCCCAATATAAATCCTTCCCCCCACACAACATGAAGGCAACCCTGTTTAAGGAAGTTATTAATGTTTCGTGTTTTTAATATTCTGTTGGGAGCCGCCCTGAGTGGCTGGGGAAACCCAGCCAGATGGGCGGGGTATACATAAGAAACAACTACTACTACTACTACTATTCTTTTATATAGAGAAAAATTTATTAGTTTTTTAACATATTATTTTCAACAGTAATTAAACATACTTTTACATCTTATTCAATTTTTTGGACTTCAATCAGTCCTGTCTGAAAATCTCCCAATCTAATCTCTTAGTATGCATTTCTTATTTTCCCTATCAAACTCATAGCCAATATCTCTATCTTTTTCTACTTTGTAACACTTCGTCTATTTCTCCTTACAAAACTTCTTGTAGTCCTACTAGCGTAATTTGTTGATTACAGTTGCTCTTCAAATAATTCATATACTTCTTCCAATCTTCGGTAAGTCTCTGGTCCCACAGGTTTTGAATCCTTCCTGCCATTTTGTCCAATTCTGCATAGTCCATTAATTTCGTCTGGCATTCTTCTTTCGTCGGAATTTCTTCTTGCTTCCATTTCTGGGCTAACAATACTCTTGCCACTACTACTATTATTGTTGTTGTTGTTATCATTGGTGCCATATTATAAAAGGTGAGCCAACTCCGCCTCCCCCCGCCCCCGATTAATACCAGCTGAAACTGAATGTGTGGCATATGGAAGAGAGGGCTGCTAAGGGCTTCTCAAGGCCAACTGTCCCATACCACAAGAGGGGAGACTGCTCTGATGGTCGGATCCTGCTTGCAGGTTTTCTGCAGGCATCTGGTTGGCTGTTGTGAGAACAGGATGCTAGACTAGATGGGCCCTTCTTGTGTGAATCCTGTGACAGGTGAATCCACTGAAAGGTGCTGGGTTTAATAATAATAATAATAATAATAATAATAATAATAATAATAATAATTTATTTGTACCCTGCCCATCTGGCTTCCAACAAAGATTAAAAATGCATTAAAATGTCACACATTAAAAACTTCCCTGAACAAGGCTGCCTTCAGATGTCTTCTAAATGTCAGGTAGTTGTTTATCTGACATCTGATGGGAGGGCGTTCCACAGGGCGGGTGCCACTACCAAGAAGTCCCTCTGCCTGGTTCCCTGTAGCTTTGCTTCTCGCAGTGAGGGAACCGCCAGAAGGCCCTCGGCGCTGGATCTCAGTGTCCGGGCAGAACGATGGGTGTGGAGACGCTCCTTCAGGTATACTGGGCCGAGGCTGTTTAGGGCTTTAAAGGTCAACACCAACACTTTGAATTGTGCTCGGAAACGTACTGGGAGCCAATGTAGGTCTTTCAAGACTGGTGTTATGTGGTCTGGGCGGCCGCCCCCAGTCTAGCTGCCACATTCTGGATTAGTTGTAGTTTCCAGGTCACCTTCATAGGTAGCCCCACATAGAGCGCATTGCAGCGGGAGATAACTAGAGCACGCACCATGAGGCTACCTCAGCATTCTGCTTGGGGGGCTGTATCCATGGTCCCCCTCCCCCATCTAGCCTGGTGGTCCTCACACGAGGGATGTTGATCGGTCCTCAACTGCCCCCTTTGCAGTCATGTATGGCAATGGCCCTGATCCAGGCCTCTTCACTGCACCAGCCTGGGAGGTAGCGCAGGGAAAGGGCATTTCTTGCCCCTTTCTGCCTTGCGTGGTGCAGTGGGTCTACTCTGAGTGTGACTGACTTTTGATCTCACCTTAAGATTGCTGCTACAATCCAGTGAATGCTTGCATGGGAATGAATCCCACGGAACATTTACTTCTAAGTATACAGACACAGGATTTCCATGCTAGAACACTAGGCTTGACTGGGCTTTGGCCTGATCCAGCCTGGCTGATATTATGCTCTTGGGATGGAAAAAAACAGAAGAGCTTGCATTGAAAGCAATTCATTCAGAGCATGTGATTTGCTGAGGGAGTGGAATAGGGACTTTTGACAAACAGTCATAAAATCCAAAGTCCTTAGGGGCTGCTTTATATACTTAAAGCTACCGTATTTTATTGGGCTCCAAAGTGATGGTTGGAATGTACGACTTCCTGCAAATCAGGTGTGGGGAACCTGATGCCCTCCAGATGTTGCTGGACTACAACTCCCATCATAGAATTGCAGAGTTGGAAGGGACCCCAAGGGTCATCTAGTCCAACCCAGGAATCTCAACTAGACAATACATGGCAGACCGCCACCCAACCTCTGCTTTAAAACCTCCAGTGAAAGCGAGGCCACCGCCTCTCAGCCATTGGTCATGCTTTCTAGAACCGATGGGAGTTGTAGTTCAGCAGGATCTGGAGGGGGCCAGGTTCCCCACCCCTGCTATAAATCATTGGATCTACCTGGTCATTGTTACTTGAGATGTTGCCACACGTTCTTTTGCTGTTGATTCATAAACTGTTGCATATATCCAAAGTGGTGATGTCCAGCCCTTCCAGATGTTGGTAAAGGTAAAGGGACCCCTGACCATTAGGTCCAGTCGTGGCCAAATCTGGGGTTGTGGCGTTCATCTCGCTTTATTGGCCGAGGGAGCTGGTGTACAGCTTCCGGGTCATGTGGCCAGCATGACTAAGCCTTCTGGCAAAACAGAGCAGCGCATGGAAATGCCCTTTACCTTCCCGACGGAGCGGTACCTATTTATCTGCTTGCACTTTGATGTGCTTTCGAACTGCTAGGTTGGCTGGAGCAGAGACCGGGCAACGGGAGCTCACCCCGTTGTGGGGATTCGAACTGCCGACCTTCTGATCGGCAAGTCCTAGGCTCTGTGGTTTAACCCATAGCGCCACCTGCATCCCTCCAGATGTTGTTACTGGACTACAATTCCCATCATTCCTCACTGTTGGTCATATTAGCTAGCAGAGCTGATGGGAGGCAGACTCAAAGCTTTGCAGCACAACCCTATGCATGTCTCCTTAGATGCAAGTCCTGTTGGATTCAATGGCGCTTGCTTCCAAGTAGGCATGCCATAGGAATGCAGCCTAATTTCCTCTGAGATCAGAGGGATTGACCTCTAAATGCCCAGGATCATACCATAAAGCAGACAGGAGGAACCTCATTCAGCTTGAGGGCCACATTCTGAGCATCCCCCAGGGGCCACATGCTGGTGGTGGGCGGGGCCAGAGGTAAAAGTGGGTGGAGCAATGACTATAAAATTTACCTTTACATAGCAGGCTAGCTTCTGCAGGCACTCAGAAATCCCTCTCTTCTCCACCCAGGCAAACAAGAGGTGTTATCAGAGTTCTAGGCCACCTTCCAGCCAGGCGAAAACATATATTTATTTATTCATTCGTTTATTTCACAACATTCATCGACTGCTTGATTGTAACAAAACCTCAAAGTGGTTTACAAAAACAATAATATTATCAACGGGGGGGGGGGGAGGATGGACCACCGGGAAGTATTTAAAACATACAAAAATAATTAAAATTAACAGTAAGCAAAAAAAAAAAAAAAGGTAAAAGATGCAACAGTTTCTTCCTGTCTGAATTGGCCAGTGTGGTGTAGTGGTTAAGAGCGTTAGTCTCGTAATCTGGTGAACCGGGTTCGCTTCCCCGCTCCTCCACATGCAGCTGCTGGGTGACCTTGGGCCAGTCACACTTCTTTGAAGTCTCTCAGCCTCACTCACTTCACAGAGTGTTTGTTGTGGGGGAGGAAGGGAAAGGAGATTGTTAGCCACTTTGAGACTCCTTCGGGTAGTGATAAAGCAGGATATCAAATCCAAACTCTTCTAATTAAACAAACATGATTCCAGCAGTTGCCAAGAAGAGTAGAGTGAAGGTGCCTGGCTGTGGTCAATCGGCAGGGAGTTCCAAAGTGTGTGCAGAGCCAGTAAGAGGTATCTGGCCAAGGGACTGTGTGATCTGCGGTACAGTTTGAGGGTCACTCCGAAAGGCCTAGAAGGCTGCCACGGGCTTGAGACTCCTCGCCCCTGCTGTAAAGCGTCCATATTTTTTCCTCTCCCAATATTTATATTTGCCTTTCAGTTTTCTGCCGCTGCTGTGTTGTTGTTTTTTAATGAATCTAGATATACATAGCGGTAAAGTTATCATATTGGTGTGACAGTTGTAATGATTAAAACCAAGCCAGGAACAATAGATTGCTTTCTCCTGTCTGCAAGACGGGGAGGGAGGTGAATGGGAAGAGCATAACATGCATTAAATGTGACAGTCACCCAATCGAAAGAAGGCTCTGGCTGGGCTCTTGTACACGATGAGAGCAGTTTTCAATTAACCCCTCTAGTTAGAACTATGGAGCTGGTACGGCTCTTCATAGAGGAATTCAAAACACTTCCAAATAAATGGGGTGGTTCCCCCCTCTTTCAACTAATTTGACTCTCTTGAAGACAGAAGGTCAGCCAGTGGTGAAGGTAGATAAGTTTGGCAGCTTCTTTCTTCACTGTGTGGATACGCTGCTCATATATGGCTTAGCCTTGGAAGTATTCTCCCCTTCATAGGAACTATAGCTAAATAGGAAGCTGTACTCCAGGTGAGTATTCTGATCAAGGCAGAATAATAATAATAATAATAATAATAATAATAATAATAATAATAATAATAATAATTTTATTATTTATACCTCGCCCTTCCCGGTTCAAAAACCAGGCTCAGGGCGGCTAACAACAAATTTAAAGCACTTTAAAACACTTAATTATAAAAACAGCATAAAATACAGTATAAAAATATGAATGACAATAAAATAAAGAATCAATTAGATAATCCCCAGGGCTAGCTGGCTGAGTTGGTCCTACTTGGGCCAGCGAGGAGGCTAGGGGAGAATTAGCTGTGGGGTCTCAGAGCGGGTGGTCTTCATAAAAGGGGAGGGGGGGAGAGAAGGGAAGGGAAATAAAAGATCAGGCTGAATTCAAATTAAAGGCCAGGCAGAATACAGCAGGACTATTGCTTTCCTTGATCTGGACACTGATGTAACCTGGAATAGCATTAGCTTTTTTTTGCTTCAGCATCACACTGTTGGCTCATGCTAAGCTTGCGGTCCACTAAGACCCCCAGATCTTCTTTCATATGTTGTACTGTGTTCCTCGTTAAAATGGGCAAGGGCTGTTTTCATCAGTGGGCCCTGGTACCCCCTGAGGGTGCTCCATATTGACATCGGCCACAGTGCAGATTCCACAATGGGGAGCCTTTCAGATAACTGCAACATAGCAAGGCACACAACTGGAGTGAGGTTCTGGTCCATAGCTTCCTCAGCTAGGTGGTTTATCCTGCCAAAGCTACTTTTACGACATTTGCCATCAGGCTGAGGATTTCCATCCCTGAAGAGGAACATTTCAAAATATATTAGGGATTCTGCAAAAGGTATGATTGATTCACTGCACAGCAGTGGCAATAACATTAGTCAGGAAATAAAACCTTCACATTTACTCATCTTGATGTTCCAGGAGAGCGATTTGCTGCCTCTTATATTCTCATTCGTACATGCCTGGGAGTTTAACTATATTGTATTGACCTTATTCCAGCTCTATTCATCAGCCGCTCTCCTTCAGCGTGTAATGCAGGTCTGCGTCTCTTTCCATAATTTAGTATATTTGTCTCTTTCCAACGCCCTGTTGTACATTAAATTAACACTGAATTAATTAATTGGTGCGATGTTGATTAATTCACAAATCGCAGATTAAAATGTGGATTTAAAGACCAGCTCTTAATTAGAGCCATCTTTTTGTGGAAAGGTTTTTGAACGCACTGTGAATTGTTGTAGGTGATGTAGGGACACCTCTTTTTTAAATTAAGGTGATGCTCTAGAGAGCCAGTGTGCGGTGAGGTGGGATGCAAAATGCTGGGTATGGATTTGAGAAAGCTAGACAGGCTTGAGATGGAGTAGGAAGAGTCAGCAGCTGGCAGCCTTGATGCAAAATCCGGCCCCCTGTGGGGCAATACCCAGACTCCCAGGTGGCAAGCCAGGAGCAAAGGAGAGCTATGGATGGAGCACTGGCTTTGGCAACATGGCAGGCTGGCAGGCTATTTTGGAGGAATAGTGTGTTAGCCATCCCCACCCTGTTCCTTTCTAGGGTTGTCAACTTTTGATCCTGCTCCTGTAGCTATGCCTTTAACACCAGCTAAGAATTATAGAATTGTAGACTTGGAAGGGTCAGTGTAGGAAACTCAGCTAAACATCCATGACAGATGGCCACCCAACCTCTGCTTAGAAACCTCCCAGGAAGGAGAGTCCACCACCTCCCGAGAGAGCCATGGAACAGCTTTTACTGCCAGAAACGTCCTGTTTGGTTGGAATCTCCTTTCTTGAAACTTGAAGCCATTGCTTTGTGTCATGTCCTAGCCTCCAGAACAGGAGAAAACAAGCTTGTTCCCTCTCGACAGCCCACATAGTTACTTTGTATTAATGAAATATACTCTGAGTCAAGTGTGAATTTCATGCTCTTTATTCAGTCACAGTAGCAATGAATGAAACTTTCCCCAAAACGTCTAGCTACATATACATTATTTACACAATGGGCCCCACGTGATTGGCTAATTCCGGGCTGCTCTTGCAGGCCAATCAGGTTGCGGATTCACCTCCTCCAGAAGCCCAATTGGCTGCTCCTGCAGGCCAATCAGGTCGCTGATTCACTTCCACCTGGAGCTGCATTGGGTGGCTCCTGAGGACCAATCAGACTGCTGCATTCTGGATCCTACTGATCTAGGGTTCAGCTCAGTACATACCAATCAATATAACATTTTTATGTGTAACTTTGTATTTTTGTAACATTTTTTGTTTAAGTTGTCTGTTGTTGCTTTGGGGTTTTTTTTTGTTTTTTGTATACTGCTTAGATATATATATGATGTATGGAAGTGAGAGCTGGACCATAAAGAAGGCTGATCGCCGAAGAATGGATGCTTTTGAATTATGGTGCTGGAGGAGACGCTTGAGAGTCCCATGGACTGCAAGAAGATCAAACCTCTCCATTCTGAAGGAAATCAGCCCTGAGTGCTCACTGGAAGGACAGGTCGTGAAGCTGAGGCTCCAATACTTTGGCCACCTCAAGAGAAGAGAACACTCCCTGGAAAAGACCCTGATGTTGGGAAAGATGGAGGGCACAAGGAGAAGGGGACGACAGAGAATGAGATGGTTGGATGGTGTTCTTGAAGCTACCAGCATGAGTTTGATCAAACTGCGGGAGTCAGTGGAGGACAGAAGTGCCTGGCGTGCTCTGGTCCATGGGGTCACGAAGAGTCGGACACGACTAAACGACTAAACAACAACAAATAGATATATATTTAATATATAAGGAGTTATTGAAATTAAATAATCAAATCAGGTGTTGAAAGTGTCACCTATTGAACCAAGAGGTATATCTCCCCCCCAAAAAAAAAAAGATATATTGGGATTGGAAGCAACATTTCAGTGAGAGGGAGACTTGAGTCATGAAGGCCTCCCATATCAGGCCCAGGCAGCTTACAGTGTCCTGGTACCCGGCAGGGTCTAATACTGCTAACTTAGAAAGGGGAATATGCTTGCGGGGAGGGTAGACAATTGTTATCCCCCACTTTCCAGTGTAATTTCACATCGTTTTCCTTATTTCTAAAATCCCAGTGGGAGGGTGAGGGAGGGGATGAGGTTCGTTGCATAAGAGCGCCAAATCAACTTTCTTTGCTCAAGCAGAATTTTCGGTTTGTTATTGAATCCTGCTCAGAAATACAGCGGTACCTCGGGTTACAGACGCTTCAGGTTACAAACTCCGCTAACCCAGAAATAGTACCTCGGGTTAAGAACTTTGCTTCAGGATGAGAACAGAAATCGCGTGGCGGCAGTGGGAGGCCCCTTTAGCTAAAGTGGTACCTCAGGTTAAGAACAGTTTCAGGTTAAGAATGGACCTCCAGAATGAATTAAGTTCTTCACCTGAGGTACCACGGTAGCCTAAAGAGTTTTAAAAAGAGAGAGAGAGCAGTGGGGGGCAGGGCAGTAAAGGACATGGAAAAGCCAGTTTGTTTTTAACACACCAGAGAAACTGATGGAGCGCAACACAAGTCATGTGAAATCATAAAATGTTCTGTGCTGCCAAGGTCAGATTGCTCAGCAACCCTTAAACTCTTGAGGACATTCTGCAAGATTAAAAAGGAAAAGCAATGTTTGCATTAGAGAAGACTGGGTGTTCTCCCCCTTCTTTTCCCGGTTGGATGACGATTTGTTTGGGATTTTTTGAAAAGCATCCCCTCATTTCTTACTAATCTGATTTAATTTCAGAGGAAGGGGGAGAGATTGTAGGGAGGAGAGTGATCTAATCAGGCACAGACCCCTGTTCTGGGAGACTGTCCATGTTAAACTTACTGCAAGCCTCATGGAGACATCTATGCAGAATTGATCAGAGGAGGAAGAATGGGAAGAGATTGGGGAGCCAGAAGGCTATGGCACAAGGGAGGACCCCAGTGGGCTGAGAGGCAGTGGGCAAAAACCAAAGGAGGACACTCAAACCCTACAGAGGGTCCCAGGTGGTTGGGAGTTGGGACTCAGATTCAAGGGATGATGATGATGATGATGATGATGATGATGATGATGATGATTAATACCAAGCCCATCTGGCTGGGTTTCCCCAGCCACTCTGGGCGGCTTCCAACAGGAGATTAAAAATACATTAAAACATCAGTCATTAAAAAACTTCCCTAAACAGGGCTGCCTTCAGATGTCTTCTAAATGTCAGATAGTTGTTTATTCCTTTGACATCTGATGGGAGGGCGTTCCACAGGGCGGGAGCCACTACCAAGAAGGCCCTCTGCCTGGTTCCCTGTAACTTCGCTTTTCACAGTGAGGGAACCGCCAGAAGGCCCTCGGCGCTGGACCTCAGCGTCCGGGCAGACTGATGGGGGTGGAGACGCTCCTTCAGGTATACTGGGCCGAGGCCGTTTAGGGCTTTAAAGGTCAGCACCAACAGTTTGAATTGTGCTTGGAAATGTACTGGGAGACGTAGGGAAGTGGAACGGCCCTCCTCAATGTCACTGGATAACCTGAGTGCTGCTTTCTAGTCAGTGGATGTGCTGCTGGCATCAGCCTCTACTAGTGAAGAGCCTATGGGGTTCTTCCTCAGGGGAGGCTCATAGGGATAGATCTGAGAGTGCACTACCAACATGGTTGGAGGACAGCAGTTGTGATGCTGGCATATATACATACCTCCACCCATTCCTTCAACTGAGGTCGTTGTCTGAATAGAGTTCAAGTCTGAACGGGCACAAGATCGGGGTGATTTAGGCCTATGGAGTTCACTGAGCTCACCGCTGCCATTATTCTTTATATAGTAAAGGTAAAGGGACCCCTGACCATTAGGTCCAGTTATGGAAGACTCTGGCGTTGCGATGTTCATCTCGCTTTACTGGCCGAGGGAGCCGGCGTACAGCTTCCGGGTCATGTGGCCAGCATGATTAAGTCACTTCTGGAGAACCGAAACAGCTCATGGAAACACAGTTTACCTACCCGCCAGAGTGGTACCTATTTATCTACTTGCACTTTGATGTGCTTTCGAACTGCTAGGTTGGCAGGAGCAGGGACTGAGCAACATGAGCTCACCCCATCGCGGGGATTCAAACCGCCGACCTTCTGATCAGCAAGTCCCTGGTTCTGTGGTTTAGACCACAGTGCCACCCGCGTCCTAATTACCAGGAGGAAGCTATTTGCTGCCTGCCAACGAACTTCAATGCTCCCAAAGCACACTGCCTGGAAACAGAAAAGAAACAAAACAAAGCATCAAGGACGTAATTATGCATAATTAATATTTTTAAAAACAAAAACAAAAATAAATAAATGTCAGATTATATACAGCATTCTCCAAGTTGATAAATCATTTATGATAAAGCAAGGCAAAGTTCTCAAAAAGCTCATCTCGTTCAAGATATGGGAATACAGTGGGACAAAATAAACAACTTTCCCTTGTGTAAAAATCCTATATAGAAGAAAATCGCTCGGGAGAAAATACGGCAAGGTGGAATGTAATACCCTACAAAATAGCATAAAGTTTCAAGGGCAAATGGTTTAAGGTATTAAGAAGTGTTAAATAATAATAGAAATACTAACTGTTTGTTTCCATATATGGAAGGGCTGTCTGTATGTAAAATCAAATTAAATAACAGAAAAAATATTTGGAAAGCATAGGAACAACCAGGGCTTTTTTTTTCAGGGAGAACTCACCAGAACTCAGTTCTGGCACCTTTTAAAATGTGTCATGGGGGGGGTTATTGGGTAGCTTTTGTTTTAGTTTTGATTATGCATTTTATGTTTTTATATCATGATTTTATCTTGTGAACCGCACTGAGACTGGCGGTAAAGGGCGGTATACAAATTTAATAAATAATAATTATAATTATTGTAATTATGGGAATGATTGCTACTCCTGCTTGAGTTGCTTGCCAACATCATTTATAATAATAATAATAATAATAATAATAATAATAATAATAATAATAATAATAATAATAATAAATTTATTATTTATACCCCGCCCATCTGACTGGGCTTCCCCAGCCACTCTGGGCGGCTTCCCACTCCCCTTAAAGCTCAGTAACACTCTACTTCCCTATGTAGTTCATTAAAATTTTCGAACTGCACAGACAGTGGGAACCAGGTCACGCGATATCATTGAGATTTCAGCAGGCACATAGCCTGCCCACCTGTCAACATTAGCTTGGGGTGGGTGGAGCAGGTCAGGATCCGGCCTACTGGCTGGTGCTAGTATGGTTCTAAGGATTGCCCTAGGGACCCAAAGGAGGAGACCGAAAGCTGAAGAAGCTCACCCCTTTTATAAGTGCACCCATCCTGACCATGAAAGGGGAGCCTATAGAGGACGCTGGACACCTGCCTTAGTCAGGAAACAGGGAATGAGGCTGGCGTTGCAGGACCTTGGATAGCTCCAAGCAAAGAGCTTGCTGCAAGGAAGTTTGGAGCTCAGTTTGGAGACCTTGCATGGGGTAAGGGGAGAGGCGGGCTACCCTTCCCAGGTCCCGCCCCCCTTCCAGACCATCAGAAAGCCTTAAAGGGGCAGGCCCCTGGGAGTGGAGCCTAGTACTCGGGTCCCACCTTGTGCACTGCCTGAATACCCCCTCCCACTGTCATGTATTTCTCCGATGTAAAGTGATCAAGCTCCTCAGGGAAACTTGGGTCCAAAAGTGCAATTTCAAGTTCAAGCGCCTCAGGTTCCCGGCTCAAGCTTGGTGTCAGGGCCTCAGTCTGTGTTAAGCAGCTGCCCTGATCTTCCTGATCCAGTTGATCCGTCCATCCCCACCCTCCGCTCTGTGTCAGAATCCAAGACACTGCTTGCAATTGAGGATCGTAATTAGTGCCATGCTGAAATCTATCTTCAACTTTATCAAAAAGTGTTATTCCTCAGTGAAAGAGGCATCCCCTTTTGTGCCTCATACACAGGGTACTTGAGAATTTATTTCAAACGTTGGTGGTTGCAGGGTTTTGTGCTTACCTTATTTTATTTATTTATTTATTCATACATACATACATACATACATACATACCCTGCCCATCTGACTGGGCTACCCATCTGGCTGAGTTTCCCCAGCTACTCTGGGCGGCTCTCAGCAGAATATGAAAAACACGATAAAACATCAAACATTAAAAACTTCCCTAAACAGGGCTGCCTTCAGATGTCTTCTAAAAGTCAGATAGTTGTTTATTTCCTTGATGTCTGATGGGAGTGGGAGCCACTACCAAGAAGGCCCTCTGCCTGGTTCCCTGTAACTTCACTTCTCACAGTGAGGGAACTGCCAGAAGGCCCTTGGAGCTGGACCTCCATGTCCAGGCTGAACAATGGGAGTGGAGACGCTCCTTCACGTATATTATTATGAGGTGACTGAGGGAACCTTTTAAACCTGAGGTCCACCTTCCATTCTAGGCAAACTGCCAGGAGCCACACGACAGTGGTGGGTGGGGCCAGAGGCAAAAGTGGGTGGAGCAATGCATGCAAATTTCACCTCGGTGCAGTAGACTAGTTTTTCACACACTCACATCAGCCTCTTTATCCTCCATCCAAGCAAGTGAGAAGCACTATCAGTGCAGGGTATGGCCTGGGGAGAAGGGCTGTGACTGGATAGGAGATATGGTACGAGGAGGATCCCAGGGACCAGAAAGAAAGAACTGGAGGGCTGCATTTGGTCCCCATTAAACATTTCTCCAGCACGCTGCAGCCTCCCCAGGTGCTGATTGAAAAAAGCACCCCAGGAGTCTGCAGAGTGTAAACCATGGGTAGGCAAACTAAGGCCCAGGGGCCGGATTCAGCCCAATCACCTTCTAAATCTGACCCACAGATGGTCCGGGAATCAGTGTGTTTTTACATGAGTAGAATGTGTCCTTTTATTTAAAATGCATCTCTGGGTTATTTGTGGGGCATAGAAATTTGTTCATTCCCCCCCCCAAAAAAGAAAATATAGTCTGGCCCCCCACAAGGTCTGAGGGACAGTGGACTGGCCCCCTGTTAAAAAGTTTGCTGACCCCTGGTGTAGACCACCAGGGAGATGATTTGTAGAATTAAAAGACCCTCACAAACACCCAGTCAGCCACCTCAAAAATAAGTGTGACAAAACCCCACTCATGAAAATTTCAGTGAATTTCTCTCTCCCCCCCCCCTTTCATAGTTTTCAAATGGAATGGCAGAATGATGATGAGTGATATGGAAAAAATCCAGAAGAAATGTTTGGCACAGCCCTAGACACGATAGCATCTTCTCAAAAGAAACTCTTAAGGGTGGAGTGCTACCCAGAAATTGTACAATTGGGGGGGGGAGGCATTTCCTGGTACTGAGGGACACTTGATCTCACCACTCACCACAGAGGTCTCCCCCCACCCCCAGTGGCGTAGCGTGGGTTGTCAGCACCCGGGGCAAGGCAAGTAATTTGCGCCCCCTAACCCATGGATTTGCGCCCCCTAACCCATGGATTTGCGCCCCCTAACCCTAACCCCCAGATGTTGCACCCGGCCCCCCTGCACCTCCCACGCTACGCCACTGCCCACCCCAATGACAACAACTCAGTTACTTTGGACTAGGCCAGAAATGATTTGTTTCTGCGTCAATTATGTCTATGGTTTTCAAATTCTCATGACACCAAGATCATGGGAACGGGTGAAACTGTTTATTTTCCTGAAGAGTCATCCCAAAACATTGGCCCCAGCAAATAGCATTGTCAAGTACTGAAAATGGAATCTCCCTGGAGATCCATTCGAACTCTTTAGCCTCAGCTTATCTGGTTTATGACCATTTGGGCTATGAAGCAAATCAGCTTTGCCAAACTTTGGGATAACAACCGTACATTCTTTCCATTACCCAAAATAGCTCCCATTGATTGTGACTGGGGGAGGGGGGAGGAGAAGCGATTTACCAACTCAGAGAAAAGGGCCAATGGAAGGAACATTTTTAAAGGTGTTATATATATCCCGCAGATATAATCACTCCCTGTAATAGTGAACTCAGCTGAAAGTTGTTTTCCTGCGTGAAGCACCTTCCAGGAATATATTGTAACCTGGCAGGGGGTGATTAAAAAAGCAAACCAGTGGATGTAGCCCCCTAGCCAGTATTTATTTATTTGAAACATTTCTACAACTGCCCTTCATTGGATCAGATTTCAGGGTGGCGTGCAACATGATAAATCAGAAATTATAGTACAATAAAATAATAGCAGCAAACATAATAACTGCCAGCAGTTAACACCACAAAACACACTGCGGTGTGCTGTGTATGTTTTCACCTGGCATCTAAAGACTGTGAAAATAGACATCAGGTGCACCTTTTTGAAAAATGCATGAGATACAGCCTTTTTAAAAAAAACTAGTAAAGGGACAACAATCTAAAGCTGTGTTAAAACAGCTGGAAAAATAAACGTGGGGGAGGGGGAGGGGAGATGATCATTGGTAGTTTTGCCAAGAAAAGAAAGGAGATGGTGATTTATTTTCGTTATGAATCACTTCCCATGAGGCATCCCGAAGTGATTTACTATATAATAAAAAACATCTATAAAACAGTTACGCACATAAGAACAGTTTAAACAATTGCATCAAATTAAGTAATTTTCAAGAAAAAATAAACAAACACCAATATATGTACTCCAATGTGCTCTACGTGGGGCTAACTTTGAAGGCGACTCTGAAACTACAATCCAGAATGCAGCTGCCAGACTGGTGACTGGGAGCGGCCACCAGGACCATATTACACCAGTCTACGTTGGCTCCGAGCACAGCTCAAAGTGTTACCTTTAAAGCCCTAAACAGCCTTGGCCCTGCGTACCTGAAGGAGCATTTCCACTGCTGCCCTACAGACCACAAATTTGTTAAAGCACCTTGAACTGAGCCCTGAAACAAATAGGTAAGCCGCACAGATTTTTTAAAATTGGAGTCGCATAAGAAAACCTGGCTGGACAAGTTCAAATGCCGATGTCCCAAAATTCTGCACTACTTGGAGCATTATGGGTGAAATATACTCGGAGTCGAGTGTGGATTTCATGCTCTTTATTCAGCTCATAGCAGTGAGGAAAGGAAGTTCCCCTGAAATGTCTGCTTTATATACATTATTTACACAATGAGCCCCACGTGATTGGTTGGTTCCGGGATTCTCCCGTAGGCCAATCAGGCTGTGGATTCACTTCCCAGCTCCTGCGGACCAATTCTGAATCCTATTGTTCTAGGACCAATCAGACTACTGCAAGTTGGATCCTATGCAACTCAGTACATAACAATGGGTCACCCCTCATTGCTCCCCCCCATTGCTTCGCCCCTTGCTCTAGGTCTAGGCTAAGGACACGTTTTTAAAACAGGTCTGGCATCAGTGTACTTTGGCCCTGAACTCCACTCAGCTGGAGAAGGCAAGCAGCTTTAAGAGTGCCGTTGCATCTGTATTTACGAGACCTGCAGACATGACTGAAATCAATGGCCACATGCCAGCTGATTTTGATTAGAAGCAGACATGGCCTCCCATCTGCGGCCGCTGTAAGCAAGCAAGTTTATTCGACAAGGGGCTTAAGTTCCAAAACATGCCCGTTTTTGCATACAAGAAATCCACGCTCATGGGAATCTTTCTTTTCTTCACACATTAGGTAGTTCTTTAAAAATCCAGTGTGTCATCCGTTCTCTAGTATATTAGATAATCATAAATATGCGGCCCGTGAGGTCAACAAACATATCCCCAATTCAAGAACAGCTGCAAAGACATTTGGGCAGATGCCAATAAACAGGGAGGGATTCTCCCCCCCCCCACAAAGAAAGGAACAGAAAACCTCTTTTGTTAAAATAAGTTTTGAACGGGATGACCTCGTAAAGATGTATTGCATCATTCCCAGTGGTATTTAGTGTTGCTAACAGATGCATCCTTGGAAAACTATCACCTCCTGCACATACAGGTCAGGTAAAATATGGCCAAAACGTTCAATGCAAGGTAGATGAATCACCTTCCAATTGCCAGAGGTCATTTAGGAGCCAAGGTTGCATATGGAGGCTCCAATGTCCTTGCAGATGTTGACCGCACACCCCTTCTTGACACGTTTAGCGTGGAAGTCTGAGGGGAGTTTAGAAGCATGTTTTTGGCTTCCCCAGCATTCTCAGAGTTTCTGGTCATGAAGAGGCTCATTTAGAGCCTCAGTATTGAGCTAGAAACACCTACAGGCCTCGGTCCAGTATACCTGAAGGAGTGTCTCCACCCCCATCGTTCTGCCCGGACACTGAGGTCCAGTGCTGAGGGCCTTCTGGCGGTTCCCTCGCTGCGAGAAGCCAAGTTACAGGGAACCAGGCAGAGGGGCTTCTTGGTAGTGGCACCTGCCCTGTGGAACACCCTCCACCAGATGTCAAAGAGAAAAACAACTACCAGACTTTTAGAAGACATCTGAAGGCAGCCCTGTTTAGGGAAGCTTTTAATGTATGATTCATTACGGTATTTTAATATTTTGTTGGAAGCCGCCCAGAGTGGCTGGGGAAACCCAGCCAGATGGGCAGGGTATAAATAATAAATTATTATTATTATTATGACATGCTTAGCTCCTGGCAGACCTTTCTGCTCAATGCAGGAACCCCAGGGGAGCAGGGAGCAAGCCAAGATAACTCAGTTGGTTACAGCATGGTGCTGATAATGCCAAGGTTGCAGGTTTGATCCCCATATGGGACAGCTGAATATTCCTGGTGTTGGACTAGATCAGGCTTCCTCAACCTCAGCCCTCCAGATGTTTTTGGCCTGCAACTCCCATGATCCCTAGTTAGTAGGACCAGTTGTCAGGGATGATGGGAATTGTAGTCTCAAAAAACATATGGAGGGCCGAGGTTGAGGAAGCCTGAACTAAATGATCCTCAGGGTCCCTTCCAACTCTACAGTTCTATGATAAAATACCATGTGGGGACATTAAAGGCAGAACTAGCAGGGCAGAACTAGCTGGAACTCAACAGAACTCAATTCCGGCACCTCTCAGGTGGGCGCTGTTGCCATTATGAGAAAACAAGGGAGGCGTTCATAGAGAGTTCCGGCACCTCCTTTTCTAGAAAAAATAGCACTAAAAACTAGCATATGGCACCTGGCACCCTAAAAATCTTTCATCCTCACATGTTCAAGTGAACATCTGTAAAGGGATGGTGGTAGAAACCTGGATTTCTAGGAAGATCTAAAACTAGAGGGGGAATTTGGGAGGGATAACAGTCAGGCAGCGTGTTATGTACTGAGCTGAATCCTAGACCAATAAGATCCAGAATGCAGCTGTCTGATTGGCCTGCAGGAGCAGCCAATCAACCCCCTGGATGAAGTGAATCAGCGACCTGATTGGCCTGCAGGAGCAGCCAATCAGGCTTCTGGAGGAGGTGAATCTGCAACCTGACTGGCCTACAGGAGCAGCCCGGAATTAGCCAATCACGCGGGGCCCATTGTGTAAATAATGTATATATAGCTAGACGTTTTGGGGAAAGATTCATTCATTGCTACTGTGAATAAAGAGCATGAAATTCACACTGGACTCTGAGTATATTTCACAGCGTGTGGTAATATCTCATATGCCGGGGTGGCAGAACCTCTTTTCAGGCTGAGGGCTGCATTTCGGACAGAGAACTGCCCAGAATGACTGGGGCAACCAGTCAGATGGGTGGGGCATAAGTAATAAATTATTATTTCCCTCCAGGCAAGCAAGAAACATCATTGTTGTCTAAAGACACAAATGTTACCCACCAACACTTCGAAGCCAAAATCCTGGATGCCATCTTCCCGGACTCCATCCTCCTGTTGTTTTATCGTGAGAGCACAGTGGCCATTTTGGCTACCACGTGCTTACGTGATTTGATTACATAGTCCCCCCCCCCACAAAAAAGTGCTTTTCTGGGCATGGCGCCAAAAAATGCATTTTGGGGCAGCACAAAAGATCACGGGCCCCCCAAAAGGGATTTTTTTCTGGAGGAAATCATGTCTCAAAATTGCACAAGATCATGTCAACCAAAATGGCCACTGTGCTCTCATGACAGAAGGAATGTCTCAGTTCTTCTGGGACACTTGTGGGGTATGATCATCTAGCTTGGCAAGAGCACTCAAAGACAGTACACAGCAGGGCCTGTGAGAGGTTTGGTCTGTGACAAAAGGGTGTGATTGAGGAGGGTGTGTGGCCTTCTTCTTCCCTGAATTTTGCCTCCCCAGCTATGTATTTTCTTCTGGTGTAGCCTTATTGGAGTTCACCAATTGGGTCTGCGTTGCTCCGTGACAGGAGGAAGGAAGTCAAAATGACACCGAGTTGGTTCAAAGAAAGAGTTTATTCTGCTCTCCGGATAGCAGAAGGCACTTGCGTGGTGAGTCCACAGCAAGTCCAAAGAAATGACAAGTTTCATGCAGTATATATATCCTCCAGGCACCCTCTCCCTCCTTCCAACCACGTCAACTTGTATACGTAGGTTGACATCACATATGTTCCTGCTCTGGTACTCTCAACCATAAAAGGGATTTCCTTCCTGCACTCCTGACCATAAAAGGATATTCCTGTTCCTACTCCTATCTTGGAGCAAGAGGTCACTACTTCTAAGAACATGCTCTGGCGTTAGTCCCAGACTTGGGTCTCTGCGTCATTTGTGGTCAGGACATAAGATATGTCTGTGTCTGTTCTACTGGTAAAGTCAAGGCCAGTCTTGCCGTCAAACTGATAAGGGAGAGAGCTGTGTTCTTGTTTTGCATTTGCTCAACGGCTAAAGTTTATGCATTTTAGCTAAGGAGAAATGGGGATTTTGGTGCAGTTTAAAAACTGCCTGCACAGTCAGTTTTGGGTTTTGGAAACCCATTCCTTCACTGGTAAGTTTCTCAGCCACGTTTGCTGAAGCTGGAAGAAAATTATCTGTAAAAGAAGCCGAGTGCAAGGCAGAAATGAATTACGACCCAGTTCTACCATCCGACATCTAGTTTGGCTCATAGTGGGTTGCAGCCAGTGCAGTCCTAACCATGTCTACTCCAAAGTAAGCACCACTTAATTCAAGGAGGCTTACTCCCACGGAAGTAGGGTGAGGCGTGTAGCCTGCTGTTTGCACACATAATTCCCACTGAAAACAACTGGACTTAATTCAGGACTGATTTTCCCCACTGATTTCAATGGGACCTGACAGCAACAAAATGAAGTATGGATCCAACCCATAATGTCCACCAAAGATTGCACAAAGCAACATACCTTGGAACAAAATCTCACATGTCTGAGAAATTTCAAGGAATGCAAGAAAAATTGCTTTGGGGGAGACAAAACATTTCTTAAAGAAAGCATCTCTCTTGCTATAGTTTGGTTTCTTGTGATAACGTCTTGGTACGTGAGGAGAACAGAAACAGGCATGCTAAGTTTCCATCCACTTCCCAGCATTAAAATGTGAAGCGGTCAGTTTTAGTTATTTGAGGAAAGCTGGAGAAGGAACACAACAATCTGGAGTGCAACTTCTGCATGGAATAGTAATTACTGCAAGTTAGAAGGAGCTGTGTGGGAGCAAAGTTACAGAAGATGGAGCCGGGGGATTGTAATCAGCAGAACAGATCGAAGCAATTTATCAACCTGAGAACTTGCTGTCTTTCTCCGTGGCTCTTTAAAAAGAGGAATCATATTGATTTAAAAACCATACCACGGCAATGCATTTATTAAGGCAGTCAAAATATCACAAGCTTTTGAGTTCTCTGGGACATCTACACGGTCAACAAAGCGGTTGTTATGTGTGTGCGTTGATCTTGGCCGATGGTAGCACCATGAGTAGTGCAGTATGCTGCTTTTTGTATGCATTTTCAAGGGACATTAGGGGCCAAGGCTGTAGCTCAGTGGCAGAGCATTGATCTTGCATGCAGAAGGTCCCAGGTGTTATGTACTGAAGTTCTCACCCTGGGCCAGCAGGGGGATACTGTAGATAGTTCAGGTCCACATATGCAAATAAGGGATCGAAAGTGACGTTCAGTGATTGGATAGTTACAGAAAATGGTTACTGTTGCGTTCTAGTGGAGCTCTATGTAAGCAGGCTGGCAGAACCCTTCAGTTCAGTTCTGTTCTGGCCTGTGAATAAACAAGAGCTGTTTGAAGAATCGCTGTGTCGTCTGATATGTTCACCCACAACTAAACACCAGGTTCATTCTCTGGCATTTGCAGGCAGGCCTGGGAGAGATTCCCTGTCTGAAACCCTGGAGAGATTCTGCCAGTCAGTGTAGACAAGCTACATGGACCAATGGGCCATAAAATGGAACCTGTGTTCCATAAGGGGCTATACACCTTTTGCCGTTCCACATTCATGCAGATGCAATACCACAAAGCTGCAGCTCAATCTGATGCAAGGCATAAATTTGGGGTTCGTCTCTTTCCAACTGAGGCTGAAATCGTGCAATACCTTTAACCTTTGCTGTGACTTCAGCAGAAAACCACAAGCTGACCTGGCTTTTTCTTTGATGTGCCTCTCTTCTAGCTGTGCTCCAAGAACAGAATACAAATGAGGCTCCCTTGACCTTTTCTCTCGCCACGCCAGGCTCGCGCAACAGTGCTGAATCCTTGGACTGTCCCTGCTTCTCGTCAACTGCCTTGAATGCACCGTATGTTCCTCCCTCGAAATGAACTCACAAAGTGGAACGGGGTCAGCAGTTGAAGGCCGCAAATCAGAAAGAGAAGGGGGGGAATGGCGTGGACTCTGAAAACACATGCACACACACATCTGTCCAGACTTATGGCCGAAGAGCCACCTTGCTTCTCAATGGCTGGGATTAGTAGCAGAGAAAACCACTTTGGCTCCTACCTGAGCTGTGTTCCCCCTATGCACTCCTTTAGTTTCTCCCTCCTAGATACATAGCTGTCATTCTGTCTCATGAAGAAAATCACTGCAATGGGCCACAGCTTAATGTCAGCTCCTCAAATTGTCCCTAATTTCCAGGGGCAGTCCCGGATTTACAGAAGCCATCCAGGGAACCAGGCAGAGGGCCTTCTTGGTAGTGGTGCCCGCCCTGTGGAATGCCCTCCCATCAGATGTCAAAGTGATAAACAACTATCTGACATTTAGAATACATCTGAAGGCAGCCCTGTTCAGGGAAGTTTTTAATGAGTGACATTTTAATGTATTTTTAATCTTTGTTGGAAGCCGCCCAGAGTGGCTGGGGAAACTCAGCCAGATGGGTGGGGTACAAATAATAAATTATTATTAATCATTATCCCAGAATTTCCCACTTTTCCTTAGGATGTCTCTATTTTCAACAGAGAAATGTTGGTGGGTAAGGAGTTATGTGACCACCAAGCCAAGGAGATAAGTAACTATACAACTTATAGAAGACATCTGAAGGCAGCCCTGTATAAGGAAGTTTTTCTTAATGTTTAATGTTTTATTATGATCAGATGGGTGGGATATAAATAACAAAATTATTATTATTATGGAGTAGGACCTCCCTATTTTCACCAGAGAAATGTTGGAGAGTATGCAATGATGGTATTGCAGAGAGAGTCAGTTTTGTGTTCTGCTTAGAGAACTTACCTTCACACACACACCCCTCCAGCACTGCCCAGGGGGCCAACTTTGACAGTTGGGTGGGGTTTCCCACCTGTCAATCACCTGATGTTGCAATGCAGCCCAGTGGTCTGTTTCCCTTTGTGATTTGCAGTTAAACAATACTTTAACAAGCACTGCCAATTAGCCGGTTGACAGCAGTTGCAAGCCCCAGTTTGGGCAATGATGGAGCTTTCAATCACATGAACATCCCTACCACTGTGAAGTGGTACAGCCCAGGACCAAGTTTATCATCTTAATGAAAACCAGGTGTGAGACATTTGAGGCATAAGGCCTGTTCGTGTTTCCTGTGGGAAGTGCCTTTGGCATTGGCTGTTAGGTGAATTAATGTGACTGTAGCTCTGCTGCTCCAGTGTGTTATCACTAAGTACAGTGGTACCTCGCAAGACGAATGCCTCGCAAGACAAAAAACTCGCTAGACGAAAGGGGTTTTTGTTTTTTGAGCTGCTTCGCAAGACAATTTTCCCTATGGGCTTGCTTCGCAAGATGGAAACGTTTTGCAAGTTTGTTTCCTTTTTCTTAACACTGTTAATACAGTTGCGACTTGACTTCGAGGAGCAACTCATAGAACGCGGTGTGGTAGCCTTTTTTGAGGTTTTTAAAGACTTTGGTGATTTTTGAAGCTTTTCCAAAACTTTCCCGAGACCGTGCTTCGCAAGACGAAAAAAATCGCAAGACGACAAAACTCGCGGAACGAATTAATTTCGTCTTGCGAGGCACCACTGTAGCTGACTTGAGGTCAGGCGTAAGGCTGGCAGTTCCTACACTGCAATGGTTACTTCTTATGAGTTGTTGTCAGCGCCACTCTTGTTGACAAAGATCACCTGCTTTAATAAGGAGAAGAAAGCAAACGGGTGAAGCAGAGAGATGGAAGACCCAGCATTTCCTCATTTTGTTCCTATGCTGCTTGCACCTGTCTAGAGGTCAGTAGGTCAACCAAAGCAGATTACACCATGCAATATATAAATCACATATGAGTAAAAGAAACATCCAACTGTGTGATTCCAAGCAGAAAACGAATTGGTGTCCAACATAGGTAGAGCTCCATCTAGCGGCGATGGGTACATTGTGTTCAAGGATAAACACTACAGTACAGTGGTACCTCGGGTTAAGAACTTAATTCGTTCCGGAGGTACGTTCTTAACCTCAAACTGTTCTTAACCTGAAGCACCACTTTAGCTAATGGGGCCTCCCACTGCTGCGGCACCGCTGGAGCACGATTTCTGTTCTCATCCTGAAGCAAAGTTCTTAACCCAAGGTACTATTTCTGGGTTAGCGGAGTCTGTAACCTGAAGCGTATGTAACCCGAGGTACCACTGTAGTATCACTAGAGCCAGTGTGGTGTAGTAGGTAGATTGTTGGACTAAAACCTGGGAGAGGGGAGTTCGAAGCCCCACCAGGTCATGGTGCTCACTGGGTGACCTTGGGTGAGTCACAGTCTCTCAGCTTAACATACCTCACCGGGTTGTTGTGAGGGGGAAAATAGGGAGAACTATGTACACTGCCTTGAGCTGCTTGGGAGGAAAGATGGGGTATAAATGCAGTGAATGAATAAATGATTTTTAATAGGTTTAAAGCAGCCAGATAGGCATGGTTTTTACTATAGCCCAATGTTAATGAGCCTGTTATCTCCAGGGCTCTGCCTTTCCATTTGTGCTTCTGATATTATTTATGACTTTCCTTTGACTATTAGGAGGTTTATATCTCCCCAACTGGATATCATATGGCGGCTTTGCCTACAGGGCAAATTGTAGGCCAATTGCACAGAAAATTAAATTACAAGCCAACTGGTGGGAATAATCAAATCAAACTTTCTTGAGGAGCACACAGCTTGCTCTGCGTTACCACTGCTGTTCAGGCTGCATAGTTTGCATTGCTTACTTCAAGTTTTCCTACAAAGTCAGCTTTGCCGACCTTGGATTTTATTCTTTTCTCTCTCGGAGGCTGCACCACGCAGTTCTCCATAATAGTCAACCCAAGGGCCTTTTAAAAATTTAAGAAGACAGCTCCACTAATTAAGTCAGACACAATTCTCAGATGGCACTTGAAATCAACAAAAATAGATTGCATTTCTCAAGAGGCTGAAGCGGGTGTGTGTGTGGGGGGGCACTTGAAGGGAATTGAAATGTCCTCCCCTTGGGTGAAATAATAGATAAATGGGTAGTGAAAGGTTTAAATGAATCTGTTTACTTATTCACCATGCAATGCTATACATCACTAGACTTCAACTGGCGGGTCTGGGGACCCAACCAGTGGGTTGTGGCCTGATCCAAGGTAGGCCACAACCTATGCAAATAAATGGTGAAAGATTAAGAAATGGGCTCCCAAAATGCAGGTTTGGATTATTTATTTATTCAAGGCTCTCAGAGCTGTGGGTCCTAGGTCTTTAAAGGGTGAAGACACCTGCTATGCTCAGAAGTACTTACTCCCAGGAAGCTGGGCATAACAGTGCAGCCACAATCATTTAGTTACATTTCTCATTTAAAACAACAATCCCCCCCAAACCCCCAATGATCAACCTGACCTAATCAACATACAAAGGTGTTGTGAGAATGTGAATACAGTACTTTGTGACTTGGGGAAAGTAAAACAAAAACAAAAAACCCTCAGGCCCAGCTGCTTTAGTATTTTAGTCTATGTACTTGTTATCCTCACAACAACCCTATGATGTAGGTTAGGCTGAGATAAAGCAAGCGGCTCAAGGCTGCTCTGTGAGGTTCAGAGCTGAGCAGGGATTTGACCCTGGGTTCTCTCCAGTCTTACCTTGACCCCCTAACCACCTTTATTTATTTATTTTAAAGATATTTATTAAAATTTCAGCATATTACAAAAATAAGAAAAAAGAGTAAAAAAAAATAAAAAATAAAAAGTAAAAAAAGTTAAAAAAGTTAAAAACAAATCAGTCTTTCCATATCTTATCTTTCATTTGCTTGTTTCCCTGACCTCCTCACACCTCCTTTTTTTGTATTCCAGTTCAATTAGTTAATTCAGCAAATCCTTTCCCTCTTTGATTTTATCTTTATCTTTTATCTTAATATATTATAACTTTAGGTTATCACCTGTTAACAATCCATTTTTACATATTCCTTTATAATATTGCTGCTAAAAACCACTTAACTTCAATCCAACATCATTCTTTCTGTAAATAATCTTTAAATTTCTTCCAATCTTCTTCCACCGACTCTTCTCACTGGTCTCGGATTCTGCCGCCCCCTAACCACCTTTAACTGGTACTTTAATTGCTTTTGCACTTTCTTTTCATGTTAAGCTGCCCTTGAGGATTATTCATGTATTTAGTTTTTTTAATAACAACAACAAGGTTCCAGCCAGGAAAGATTGCATTTTGAAAGATGAATGAATAAATGGGTTAAAACAAGGAATTGTTCACATACAGTATTTCCCCCGCAGCTGTAGGCTGAAGTGGTACAGTCCTCCCAACCACATGAGGACCCTATCGCATCCTTCGCTTTGCTTCACCCTGTTGCGTCAGAGTACGTACGGCGGTGTGCGCCCAATGGGCCCGCAGGGGCCTGAGGAGGGTTCCTCCCCCTCTTAAAGAAACAGCCTCACAAAAGGGATTGAGTGGGGGGGGGGCGGAGTTTAATCCCAACAGTCGCTTTCCTATTTCTCCCACTTTCTTAGCTCCGGGTTTAAAATGATTGCGAGCTATGTATATGATATGGGGCTGACAAAGCCAATTGTACGGGTTCGAATCCCATACCTATCCCTGGTTGGAACATAGGACCCTCGGGGTCCATTCCAACGCTACATGTCTATGATTCATAGTTCTATGATTCACATATATCACTTGGTCATCTAAAATATATAGATATAGATCTGGAGAGCAGGAGCGCCGCTCCATCCCCGAAACTCTATGGTTCTCTAGGGCGAAACCGGAAGCGTCGCTATGGTTCCCTTCGACCTGGGCGCGGACTTCCGTCAGCGGCCATTTCTGACGACGTCGCTTCCGGCGCCGGCGTCGCCTTATCCCTCCCTCCTTCCCTTGGCGGCCAGAGTGTTGCGCGTGGCTGTGGGCGAGCGGCGTTTCCCCGGCGTGGCCGCCTTCTCCGCCCCTCCCGCGGCCTCTTTTCTCCCCTCGCCCTTCCTCGCGTCGCCCTCCTCGTCCTCCTCTCCCCCCGCTGCTCCTTCCCTCCCGCCGCCGCCATGGCGATGAGACAGACCCCGCTGACGTGCTCCGGCCACACGCGGCCTGTGGTGGATTTGGCCTTCAGCGGCATCACCCCCTACGGGTACTTCCTCATCAGCGCCTGCAAGGGTGAGGCGAGGGGCCGGCGGGGGCTTCTTTGCGAGGGGTCGGTGGGTGGCAGGCATGGATGTAATACTGCGAATTCTCCTGTTTCAATAATAATAATGATAATTCAAGTTTTTATGTACAGGTATTCAGAAAAATCTATGTTTTTATGTACAGGTATTCGGAAAATTAGGCTGCGAACCGCCCTGAGATCTATGGATGAAGAGTGGTGTACAAATATTCTTAAGAATAAGAATAATAAGCAACTGACTTTTGGGTTTGGTGGGTGTGCGTCAGTAAACGAGGGGAATTAAGACTAAGAGAGCTGACTGGGGGCGGGGGTGCTCGTGTAATCTCACTGTATACAAGTTGTACAAGTGACAATAAAGTATTTCATTTCATTTCAATCTTCTGCTTTAAGGGAGCCTTCAGATCTGGGAACAGAATCTTTCTTAACAAACCTCCTTCATGCCTGGGTGTGTCCACAGTCCTATCTTTCTTTTATGCTGCTTGACTTGCCAACCTCCCCCAAAACATCTGTATACACTTACATGAGGCTGTTAATCACAGGATTGTGGGTTCGAGCCTCACACTGGGCAAAAACATTCCTGCGTTGCAGTGGGTTGGATTAGGTGACCCTCGAGAGTCCCTTCTGACTACAGTTCTGCGAGTCTATAAGTGTTGAATCAAACATTGCTGGAACAATACCGCAGCGGTTTATACTTTATCTTGGGTATAAGGTACATTGAACCGAAATCGCTGCAAGAAAACGTTTACTTTTAATGAAAGCAATTCCTCTCCCCTGTTCTCCTTTCCCTGCCTTGTCTGTGGCCATACTACTTGCTACTTTCAGATCCTTGCTTTTCTGGGAAAGCTTTTGGAACAGCCTCCTTGCCCAAATGCCATGTTGTGTTAATATTTAAGAAGCGGGTCCTCCAAGTCATGTTTGTGCTTAAGGTACATCCTTCACAGGGAAAGCTGTTAAGCTGGAGTGTGTGTAAATAATAATGCTTCTACACCCTCTTTGTACCTGCTTTCCCTTTATTCCCCTTACTCTGTTGTTTCTGTTTCCAGATTGTAAGGCCCTTGGGGGTAGAGACCTGTTGAAGCTGATGTTTGTAATGGACGTAGATGGTATTATGGAGACAACAATAAGCCATTTTGTTAGTCACTTTATTTATCTCTTGGCACATAATGTGTCTGTGCCTAATATTTAACTATATGCATACCATGGTTCTGGTTATAGAATAATAGAATTGTAGAGTTGAAGGAATTCTAGTGTCATCTAGTCCGACCCTCTGTGATGCAGGAATCTCGACTAAATCATTCAGAAACATTGCTGAAGTCAAGCTGGCCAGTGCCTGGATAGGGTATTGTCTGGGAAAGCTGTGTCTAATGCTTTGAGTCTTTAAAGTTTATTGTTACACTGTTAAATGATGCAAGGGCCACCAGAGCCTTCCAAATATTGTTGATGTATTAGTTCCATTATGGTATAATTTTTTTATATAAAAAGTGCATGCATATCCATTATACACTGGGCACTTGAGCCACCATTCAGTGCTGGATTAAACATGCTTAATTGAGCTTGAAACACCCCTAAATCCTGTAATGGATTGTGGCCTTTCAATTAACTTTTTTGCTTGGTGCTCTTGCAAGCAGACAGGCAGAGCCATCAGGATTTGTTGTGGCGAATGGAGCAAAAATTCCTGGTGCCGCCCCTCTGCACATATAAAACTATGTTGAATCTGTCAACCTGAGAAAAGAGACAAGTTTCTAAACATTTCCATAAACTTATTTGCAGTGCTGCCTTAAAAGATCATAGGTGATTCCCCACTCCATCCTGGCAACTGAGGGGTAGTAGGTATGATCCATCATCCTGGAATAACCTACCTTCAACCTCTGATTTACCACCTGAACATTTATTTAAATCAGAGCTTGAATATGAATTGTCAGTCCCCCACATGATCTTGCCTTGATTTTTCCTTCTGTAAATAAGTGGTTGTGTAAAAGCAAGTGTTCTTTGGTGGATGAAGTTCATATAGAAGAATAGTGACATATATATATATATATAGATGACCACGGAAGCCTACAGTGGGTTTTGCCCAAACCTCTTGCTGGATAATCTCTCCTGAATCCTAATTTCACAGATACTCTTTGTATGATTATTTGATATAGATTGTTGGTTGATAAACTAAACTCCTATGTTTTACTTCTTTTTTCTTTTTGTCTAGATGGGAAACCTATGCTTCGCCAGGGTGACACAGGAGATTGGATTGGAACATTTCTGGGTCACAAAGGAGCTGTCTGGGGTGCCACTTTGAATAAAGATGCCACTAAAGCAGCTACAGCAGCTGCAGATTTCACTGCGTAAGTGAAAGTCTTGTATCTAACACCAAAACCTACCCTGTTCTTTACTACTACATTTGCAGCTCACTTAATGCACTTGAATCTCTCCCCCCCCCCCTGCCTGCCCCTGGTGTCTCAATTTTTTAAAAGCTGTGTAAAAGCATTATTTTAAGTCTGGAATATATCATATCAATAGCTATGTTTTTTTCTTTTCAGCAAAGTGTGGGATGGTGTTTCGGGAGATGAAATAATTACCTTAGCCCACAAACACATTGTCAAATCTGTGGACTTTACTCAGGTAAAACAGACACTAAATATCTTTGTTTCAGGGCTAAATGCCTGCCTTTGTTTGCCTGTGTTTTTCTCAAGGGCATCATACGAACAGCTTCATATTCCTAACTAGTACTGATTTTATTAGTATTAAATAAAATAATGATAAATGAAATAGTACTGATTTTAAAAACCAGTTTCTAAAAGTAGTGAAGTTTAATTACTGTTGCACCAATGAAAACAATGACTTTCGTTTTCTGTTCTAGGACAGCAATTACCTGCTGACAGGTGGGCAAGATAAACTGTTGCGTATCTATGACTTAAGCAAGCCAGAGGCAGGTGGGTTTTTACTGTTAGTAGGTGAAACTAATTATTATAATTTCTTTTTGAAATTCTTTTGCATCCGGTTACACTATTTCAGGGTTGGGGAGCCTCTTCGCAGACCAGCTTTGACAGGTGGGCAGAACAACCCAGCTGTCAATCCCATTGTTCTGATGTCACATGATTGACAGGTGGGTGTCCCACCCATTTGTCAAAATACTTGTGTGGGGTGTGCAGAAGTGATGGGGATGGGAGAAGAGACAAGTCATTTTTGCCAGTAAAGGTAATGGAGGAAACACTTTTCCTTTCCTGCCTTTTGCAAGCTGTTGCCTTTCCTTGAAAGCACTCCCTTCTTCTCACCCCCCAAAAAGAAAGTGTGTTTTGGATTTCCAGGCTGCATTGGAGATTGGAGTAGGGTAAGGGCACATCCTTACTTATTAGTCCTCACACCCTGCTGTATGTAGCAGTGAAGGCAGCAAAGAAAGTATACTGTGCTTCTTCCGTTTCTGCCTCATTATGATGTCCAACAGAGCTTTTCCGGGTAGCGTTGATCCTCTCACTGTATGGTCCGAAGGAGGTGGTGGAACGGACTGTAGCTCACTGTGACTTGTTTGCAAAGCATTTTGAGAACAAACTTATTGCATCAGCCGGAATCTTGACTATGCTGTTGTAGCAGATGAATCTCAAGGGGTGTCTGGCCCTGTTGTGTTGGGTGAGTTTCAGCTAGTAAGTCTTGAGGATGTGGACAAGGTGCTCAGAAAATCACTCCTCAAGAAACCCTGAATTCAGAAAATCTTAAGTAACTACCAGCCAGTCGTTAATCTCCCCTTCTTGGGCCAGGTTCTTGAGCGAATGGTTGTGGACCAGATCCAGCCGCCCTAGGAGGAAACTTGATTTTCTAGATCCATTTCAATTAGGGTATATGCCTGGTTTTGGTACAAACTGCTTTGGTTGCCCTGTATGCTTCTGATCTACTTGTGGTTATGCTGCAGCTACTGCAGTTCATTCACAATAAGTTTGGGAATTTGCACTGAAGATCGTTTCTCGCAGCCCTTTGCAATTACACGATGTAGTTATATGCAAAGAAATAAAATATCTCATGTGTAGTGCTTACCTGTATTGCCACTATTCTCTCAGTAAATCTGCTTGGTATTGATTGTAAGTCATGTAGCGAAAACTACCTTGATGATGTGCATGGCTAGAAGAGATCTTTTGAAATAACACAGTATTTCCCCTACTGTTTAGACCCTCAAATCGTCAGCGGCCACACGTCTGGGATTAAAAAGGCTCTGTGGAGCAGTGATGACAAACAGATCCTTTCAGCAGATGACAAAACTGTCAGGTAGGAAGGAACAAATATCCCCCTTTCACCAGAGCTGCCTTTTGTGTTTCTGGATTTGGTGTTCATTATAGGGCCCTCTTTTGAATTCAAATTCAAAAGTGTGCTCTGTCCTAGAACCATAGAATTGTAGAGTTGAAAGAGTCGTAAGAGTCATCTAGTCCAACCCCCTGCAGTGCAGGATTCCCCCCCCCCCACCAGTGTGGGGCTCAAACTCACAACCCTGAGATTAAGAGTCTCAGGCTCTATTGACTGATCTATTCAGCAGAGTATATGTCTCACAATACAGTACCCTGCACCAGGAAAGGACAGACTTAAATATTGCTGTATTTACATAAGGTATACAATGCTTAAGTTCATAAAAAGCTGCCGTTTGTTTGCCAGGCTGAGAAGCAAGAAGAATCACAGAGCTTCTTGGGAGGGAAACCGTGAAATGCTCTTAAGCCATACTGTAAATGTCTTGGGGAGGTGATGACAGTGTAGGGAAGCATGCGACCCAAAGGGCTTTGGAGATCTAACCTATGGCGCTGGTCTTGTGATAAGCTAAACAGATTTTTACCTTTGTATCTCTGATGCAGACTCTGGGACAGAAATACATTTACAGAAATAAAGGCAATAAATGTTGCTATGTCTGTCAGCAGTATGGAATATATTCCAGAAGGGGAGATAATAGTAATCACCTATGGAAAAACAATCGCCTTCCACAGTGCAGAAACGTAAGTTGAGTTTTTGATGTGGTTAGTTCTGAAAGAAACAAACTTAATTGGCAACTTTTTGGAGTAGCGTAAACAGATGAGAAGTGTGTGTATATTGCCATACTAGATCTAATATATATCCCTTCAGAAATACTTTGTTTTATCCAACTAAGTTCTTTTCGGAGGAGACCCATTGAAATTGATCAACCCAGGTTAGTCATGACCATTAATTTCAATGGGTCTGTTCTGAGAACTAGCATTGGATATAATCCTTAGTTCTTTGAATTCTGAAGAAAGTCTCTGTAGTCTTGATTAAGGACGCGCAGTTCATCATTCAGATTGGAAAACTTTCACAACCTTGGTTTTTCTCCTGTGAGTGAAATTGTTTAATCTTACTTATTTTTAAAGCTTACCTTGCTTTTAAATCATAATTTCTGAACCTGCTGCCAAAACATAAACATAGCAAAAACACATCAGTATAAACACAAAGCACTAAAAACACCCAAAATGAGAGTGGCACTAAAATCAGCCAATTAAAAGCCTGGTAATATACAATGAAATGCAGCCATAAAAATCCAGTTAATCATACAACAACTAGCACAAAATATTACTATTGCTAGAACAGGCAGAAAAATCCGAGAAGACCCTGGCTTAGTAAGTGGGTGAAAGTCCTCTATGGAATTCCACCTTTTGTGGGTTTGGTTTTTTTAATGCATTGGTATATGGTTCTGTGGAGAGTCCAGTTCTAGCTTTTAATGCCTTTTCCTTCCCTTCTTTAGTCTGGAACAGATTAAATCCTTTGAGGCTCCTGCAACAATTAATTCTGCATCCCTTCACCCTGAGAAAGAATGTCTAGTTGCGGGTGGCGAGGACTTTAAACTTTATAAGTATGATTATAATACTGGTGAAGAACTAGGTATGTTCCAACAGGTTTCGAAATACCTCCAGAGCATGTTTTTATCATTTGCATTCTTGTTAAAATATAAAACCTGCTTAACTGGTCATTCCAAAGGTTGGAGCCTTCAGGTTTTCTCGTGATCAGTATAATGAAGAGACGGTAACTTCCTAAGCCATTGTTATAAAGCCACATTTCATTTTACTTCTCTTGGTCTGTGTGTATGTGTGTAGGCTCACTTTCACAAACTTCCTCAGATTGTCGTTGCACTTCAGTCAGAACAGCAGGCTTTAATAGGATTAGTTAAATTTGACCTTGACTGTAATTGCTGTCCAGATAACCAAAGTTGATCAGTCTTTGTATGGCTAAGATCCTAAAGAGACAAATGTGATGCGCAACCATCTCTTGTTACTTTCCAATCGTTCCCTACTGAGGTGGTCTTTCCCTACACTCACGTCTTTTATTCAGTGCTGGCTGCTGGAAGAAATGAGGTGCAAGAAGAATGGGGGGAACCCTATGCATACTATTTAGTGGGGAGGTAAGGGAAACCCAAAAGAAGTACTGTATTTTTCGCTCCATAGGGCGCACCTAAAGAAGCCATAGCCCCGTGCAGCCTCTCCCTGCCGGAGGGGCTGTGCGCGGCTATCCCTGAAGCCTGGAGAGCGAGAGGGGTCGGTGCGCACCGACGCCTCTCGCTCTCCAGCCTTCAGCGAAAGCAACACGAAGCCTCCAGAGCACGGAGGGAGCGCTCCCTCTGCGCTTCGGAGGCTTAGTGTTTCTATCGCTGAATCCAAGGAGCCTGCATTCGCTCCATAGGATGCACACATTTCCCCTCAATTTTTGGAGGGGAAAGGTGCGTCCTATAGAGCAAAAAATACGGTACATTCCCTGGTAACAACTTCTGACCAGTAGGAGGCATGTAGCCAGGCCAAGGGGAAATGAAATCTAAGAGCTTGCAAAGTGGCTCAAGTGTTGACTAAGAATTATTCATGTTCTGGGAACTTTTTAGCCTTCTAATGTTTGGCCTTGCAGGTTGTCTTCTGTGCATAGCTGTTGGGTAAGGAATATCTCAAGCTAAGCAAGTGCCCAGATTGAAGCTTGAGTTTCTGATTCTAGTGACCCTCCGATAGCTGCAGGCAGTTCTTTTTGATGTTGCCATGCTGAGAGTAAAATGTTTAAGGAAACTTTGTGGTTGCTGCAGTATCACATTCACGTTTGGGTGGCAAGCCATACCCTTAGTGGTGGATGACCTCTCCATATCACACAAAGTAGGTGGGGGCTTCTTCATGTTATAAACAGTTGGGCCCTCATTACTGTCCTCCTATGACTTGGACCGGTAAATTCATTTACAAAACCCAACCGCTAAGGAACCAAGACATTATTTTTCTTCCTGAATTCCTAAGCCTACATGTTAAAGCACATTCATTCCTTGTTGCCTGGAAATTCATTGATTTGTCATTTCCCTGCAGAATCTTACAAAGGGCACTTTGGACCTATTCACTGTGTCAGATTTAGCCCAGACGGAGAGTTGTATTCTAGTGGCTCTGAGGATGGAACGCTAAGACTGTGGCAGACAACAGTCGGGAAAACATATGGTCTCTGGAAATGTGTGATCCCTGGTAAGAACTGATGGAAAAAAAGTGCACCGTAAAATCCAAGACGCTAATATTTTTCAGTGCATTTTTATAGTAATAATCTTACTCCGTTACTTGAATAGCTTGGTGGCATTTTACTGAATTGCATACCAGCAGAACATCTTTTAACTTATCAGTTAAGGCCTAGGTAGTAAACCTCTGGACTGTCCCTGTTTATAGAGCAGGTGTGAGCTCACATGGTGGGTGCTTCTCTACACCAAAGAATGAAACAAATCTGCCCACACAACAGACTTGTGGGTGAGAAGTCTAGATGGAGCTTAATCTTCCTGCTTAACATTTAGTTTTCTCTGTGGTTGGTTTTTGTGTGTGTTATGGATCAGCATTGATTGCTGCGTGAGCCCACAGAAGCCATCTTGAGGAAGAGGGTGCAGCCTGGACAAAGCTTTGCTACCTTAGAAGTATACATACTTCATTTTAGTTCCTGATTTTTCAAAAATTTATTTTTGCTGCTGTTGGCCTTCCAAAATTGGAAGAGGACACCAGGCCACCTTTTGATCACGTCAATGAGTTACTTGAAATTGGCTCATAAAGCATAGTATTCGTATAGTGGAAAAGCACACTGGTGAATTCAATAAATACAGAAGAGCAGTGATGCCATTTGCTTGGTGAATTGCAGAATTCCTGCAGTTCTGCAGCAGACATTTACACTTTTTGCAACAAAGTTTGGCATGTTTGAGCATACGAAAAGAGGACTCTGTTTTCTTTCCCTGTAGAAGAAGAAGGTGTAGAGCTGGCGAAATCAAAGGCCAACCTTCCAGGAACTGCGGAGGAAGACCTAGGTAATGAGCTGACAGCTGTGCTGGGGTCCGCCGAGTAATTTAGATAATGGCCTCAACATACGTTTTTACCGTGTAGTGTGTTAAGTGAGTTGGGGGGAAGCGGGTTGTGGGTGTGGAATAGGAACCAGTGTGAAATGTTCAAACACTAGAAAGTAGTGATCCATACCCCCTACCCCATGCTTAGCCATGTAGGTTCAGGAACTTCAAAAACCAAGTGAAAGAGTGCAAGGAAGACCCTTTTGGACAATCAAGTGGCGGCCGAGAAGCAGCTAGCTCCTTGTGATCTGAGATGGCTCCAAGGGCCGCCTAGAAGTCATAGCAAGGAAGTCTCCCTCCATTTTAACAGTGAACAGGGACAAGTATGTACCAGATGCTGCTATTGTGGCCAAAACAGCATTGCTAAAGCCATGATTGGGCCGCACACTTAATGAGTGCAATGCTGTTTGTTAAGTATAGATAAGAGTACCTGAAATAATTGCGTGACAGAATGCTTGAATAAAGTAGATGAATTTATGTGCCTGCTGAAAAATAATTATGTCGGTGTTTCCTTTCTTGACTCTGCAGAAGACCTTGGCTCTGAAAACTCAGATTCCATCTACAGCACAACTCCTGAAGTTAAGGCTTAAGTTCACAGCTGTCAATGGCAACATATGGACATTTTGAGACTAAATCAAGGAAGCAGTGGAATGCAGCAGCGTCCCAGGGTGCACACTGTACCCCAAGGCAAAGATGGGCAGTAATTGATGAGAATGTATTGGAACTGGCTGTCTTTCAAGAGAGCTGAGAGTATTGAATGAGATGTAACGGTTTTTCGCTATCTTCTAGCGCCACTGCCTGTTGTATGTCTGAATGTAACATGGCAGCCGAGACCCAGTTTCTCCAACTGTGGTTAACTCAGTATAGTGTTAATAATTGAGGAGAAATGTAATGGCTTCTAGTAGAGTGTTCTCTGAAAGTGGAAAGAATTGGCAAAAAGATAGGGTTATGTGGAAAAACAGCGGATTTGGTTTTTTCCCCTTTTGTTGTACACCACATCTAAATAATCTGTTTTCAACCATCTAAATAAATAAAATGCCTCTACAACAACCCTCTTTAGAGAGCTTATAAATTGTACAAGCTAACTCATCTGTTCACTAACAGCACTGAGCATTTTTGAGGTTTTAATGAGATAAGTCTGCTAAGACTGGTGGTAGTTTTTGCATGTAGGTGGCTGAATTCGCTTCTGCTTCAGGCTTTTATTTTCCCCACTCCACCTTGGCGAATTTATTTAATCAACCTTCTCTCTAAAATAACAATATTGGGCCAATCTTCCATCTTAATTTCTCCCAGTAGCATCCGCTTTCTGCACCAGAAGTAAGTTTTGTTTCCCCCCGATTTAAATTTGGTCTTTTGTGTGTCATCAGATTATACATATGGTGTATAGGAATAAAGTTGTGGTTTTGAGGGGGCCATCTGTATTAACTGGAGAATAAATATAAATGAGCCTTTCATATATATATACAGGTGAGACTCAACTTATATGGGGTTATGTTCCGGGGTTTGTGTGTGAAGCCAAAATTGTGTATAGTCACACTGTGTTCAATGGGGTGTGTGTGTGGATTGCTCAAGTCTTCTTTTCCTCTATGCCCACCCCTTTTCTGCTTCTTTTTATTTTTGTTTTTTATTGCCAAGTGCATAAAACTGAGAGTGTACAAGTTAAATGTGCATAAGTGCCATTATACAGGCAACTTGCAAATATCCTAATTTGTTTGGAATGCTTCATGTATTTGTGGCTGTACATTCCAAGAAGACCCTGATCTTCTAGATAACGACAGTTCTATTCTGATAAGGTTTCTGAAAAGTGTTTTTAAAGGAATAAATGGGTGGTGGGAAGCCAAAAAGTCAAAGGATAGTATTGGGTAGGAGTATTTAAATACTTATCACTTTAGGGGGAAGGTGTGAAAAAGATGGAAAAGGACGAAAACACAGTTTGAGAACATAGAATTAATGGAACTCTGGGTTTGGGGGCCTGTTCAAGAGCATCTAGATGTAGAATTATCTCATCGGGTAATTCAGAGGGTGTAGCTGTTCTTCAACTTGTACCACTGTGCCAATGGATGACGAACAGTAGAAAACACCAATCAAGGGTAGTACTGAAATTCTGCAGTCCCAAATCAAAATAACCAAACATGAGCTGTGACTTTGTGATTATGCCACTTAGGTCTAGACCAGCTGTTTTTCAGTACTAACCTTCCTCAGCTGTTGTGTAGCGCAGCCGCTGCACATTGCTCCTGCCTCATTCTCCCTTCCAGTTTTTATATCTCAGTATGAGTTCTGCATGAGTGGTGGTATCTGTGTCCCACCGGGGCAGAGGTGGAATTGCATTTTGGATGATGTTGGGATTCCCAACTCCCATTATTCCCAGCTAACTTGGTCGGGTAGGAAAAAATAAACCAAACAAGCAAACAAAAACAGCTGAAAGGTCACCAGTTCCCCAATACTCCACTAAGGAAAGGGTTCTCAATAAAATATTGTTGAGCTATACTTGCTTTCTAATAGTTGAAACATCCATGGAAAAGCTGTTCATCAGCTTTATTGTAGAGTATGGTTCGAAGGAAATATATACAGCAGTGTTCTCATGTATCTCACATTTTTAAAATAGATTTTCTGGCTCACCCGATCCATCATTGGTCTGCTACACCAAATGTGTCAGCAATAGGATGGTGCCTATACTTTTGGCTGAAACTCGTTGTACGCAATGGGGACAAAACTGCAAGCTTAGCGCTGTGTGATGTTACCTTGCCTATCATCTGTGTGTTTGAGGTCTCCCAACTGGATTCAGCTAGTGAACTCTGTCTGGAAGCCCTGCACAAGGGTTCTTGTAAAGGTAAAGGACCCCTGGACAGTTAAGCCCAGTCAAATTTGGCTATGGGGTGCAGCACTCATCTCCCCTTTCAGGCTAAGGGAATGGGTGTTTGTCTGCAGACAGCTTTTCCAGGTCATGTGGCCAGCATGACCAAAACACTTCTGGCACACAGGACTCTTGACAAGTGCCAGAGCGCACGGAAATGCCTTTTACCTTCCCGTCGCAGCAGTACCTATTTACTTGTGCTGGTATGCTTTTGAACTGCTAGGTTGGCAGAAGCTGGGACAGAGCAATGGGAGTACACCCCATTGCAGGGTTTTGAACCGTCGACCTTCTGATTGGCAAGCCCAAGAGGCTGGGTGGTTTCCCCCCCCCCACCTACCTGTGTTCCCCCTGAAACTGGCTCAAGGTGGGGGTCAGATGGAAACTCAGAACCCCGTTCCATCTGCTATATACACCGCCTTGAGCTCCTTGGAGGAATGCAATGCAGGAATCTTCTTGCCAAAGACAGGGCTTAGACTTCAGTTTGAAACTAATTGCACTAAAGTGGATCCTAAACACACACATGTCGAGTGCCAAAGGCAACTTCAGCATAGGAGGAAAGCTGTACGTGGTGCTAAACGCACTTCTGCAAGTGCAGAGAGAATCCCCACAATTTAGGGACAGCCACATTTGCACATTGCCTTGCATACAGAAGGTCCCAAGTTCAAGCCCAGGCCGGCATCTCCAGATAGGACTAAGGGGAAGACCCTTGCCTGGAAACCGTGTGTGTGTGTGTGTGTGTGTGTGTGTGTGTGTGTGTGTGTGTGTGTGTGGCTGCTGTCAGTCAGTGCAGACAAGAGTGAGCAAGATGGAGAACCGATGGTTTTGACTCTTACACAAAGGCAGCTTCCTAGGTTCCCATGGCAAATGAGGAGCACGTGTTCCCAAGTCAAGTCTGCCTGGGGTCCGGCTGCAGGGCGAACAGATCCTGCTGCAAACATCAGATTCAAACGAACAAGCAGTAGGAAACGTTGCACTTGAAAGCAAAACAGCGAAAGATTGAGGCCGGCTTGCAAGCGTAGCAAAACGACAAGCATACTTTGCATCGCCCCCTGCACCACCCGGCGCGGACTTTGGAAAGACTCTTTTGCACGGGGTTGTGGGAGGCGGGTTGAGGCAGCAGGAAGAGGAGGAGGAAACGCAGAGCAGGAAGTGCGGGAAGCTTGGACGGAGAGGAGGGCTTGCCCCGATCATGGCTGCTAGGAATCAGGGCACGGCACTAGGTAAGGCTGGCTCGGGTGCTGCAGAGCGGGAGCGGGGCAGGCGCCAGGGTCGTTGCAAGCCCCGCGAATGCTTACTCACAAGCAATCCCAGCTGTGCCCGTTTAGACGCAAGCCCTGCTCAATTCAGCGTGGCTTACCTCCAGGTCAGTGGGGGGCTGGGATTGCTGGAGAAGCCCCGTTGGGTTTGGGACATTCTGTGCCTGATTAAGGGTGACACCCCCCCCCCGACGCAACGGGACTGGCTTTTTTTGGGGGGGGGGTGTCGCACTTTTCGACTGGCTCGGCAAGACCATGCATTCCAGAATGCAAAAATATAAGTATTCCACTGTCTACGTACGGTATCCAACAGTGCAATTTTCTGTATATGTCCTTAAATTCTGCTAATAAGATTTGCTATCCAGTGAGAGCATGCAGTGCAGTCCTAAGCACTAGTATATTAAGTATTATTATTATTGTTGTTGTTATTATTATTATTAGTATTAGTATTAGTATTCTGTCCTTCCTCAGAGGGGCAGCTCAAAACAGCACTCTTTGTCTTATCCTCACAACAGCCAGACAAGGTAGGTCAGGTTGAGAGCTGGCAAATGGCCCAGTGAGCTTTGTTTGGATGGGGATTTGAACCCTGGTCTCCCAAGCCTTAAGGGCAGCATGCTAACTGCAGATGAGATGTATTTATGGAGAGACAACGCTGCTGAGGTCAGTGGAACTTCCACCTTAGTCAGTGTGCTTTATTTACTGCCCAAGCTTTCTGGTGACCCCAGGAAGAAAAGAATTCTGCATTTTATAATAGTTGGGGAGAGAAGAGAAACTTTTGTAGCTGCAGCTTGTGAAGGGCGGTTGTGGGAATCCACTTATCTAAACTCCTTCTGCCACGCAGGTATTGTGGAGGTAGCTGCCTTCCCTTTCCTCCCTGCCTCCCCTCTCCCCTTACCTTTGGTCAACCTTGGCAAAATTCCTCTTGTTATGAAAGGGTTTAAAGTCCACACCAGGGGAGCAGATCTATCTGAATCGCACGTGGGTTTAGTACATTGGTGGAAATTTGGTGCATGGATCCTCTTGTAAAAACTGCAAGTTACCACTATTATTATTATTATTATTATTATTATTATTATTATTATTATTATTACAACATATACATATACACCCTGCCTGTTTTGAGAGACAGTGCCTCTGAGGGTGAAATCAAATTGCTGCGTTACCAGCTCCAAAGTGACCTTCTTGGGGTGTGAGTCTGAGCAGTGTGTCTGGAGGTCCTCAGCTGCCATGACATCAAGAACACGCACCCCACCCTGGCCTTGCTGATGTGGTCCACAAGAAAGTAGACCAGCATGCAAGGCACCATCCAATCATTAGGGAGGCTAATGCCAAATGTATTGCTCTACTTTCCTTTGGACCACATCAGCTTGGCTGCAGGAGATGCCAGAAGGAGGCGTACAAGATGCCATCCAAACTGTCTTAGGGACTCCATTCCAGATTTCTGTGGGGTTTCACTCCTGAGCCTTTTCATCTCCTGAAGATACCCCACAGGGCAGCAGAGGTTTAGGATCAGAGTTTTCCTTCTCCTAGATGGGCTACCTTCCTGAGTTGGTGAGCCCCATCTGCCCCTCACTTCCCTCTACGCAGCCTTTCTCAACCTGTGGATCCCCAGATGTTGTTGAACTACAACTCCCATCACCCCTGGCCAGCAAGGCCAGAGCTCAGGGATGATGGGAGTTGTAGTCCAGCAACATCTGGGGACCCACAGGTTGAGAGCCGCTGCGTCTACAGCCTGTGCAGAAAATGCCTTCTTGACCGTTTGACCCGCTATTGGTCTCATCCTCTCAATCTGCTGGAGGGGAAGTCCCTCACTCACTGAGGCTTTTAGACCCATCGGCTACCCTCACCTGGTTTAACTAGCCAGTCGAAGCCATTCCCAGGGTATGGCCACTGTCACATGCTGACATTTTCTAGGAGCCACAGGTGAGAGCTCAGTCTACAAAATGTGAACATATTACACTAGAAGGAACACCCTGCCAGAGCTACTACCGCTCCCCTACCACCCCAGACACTCCAAGGGTTTATACAAATTTAGTAAATAATTATTATAATAATCTCTTATCAGCCCTAGACAGCATGAGCAGTGGTCACGGGAGTTTTAGTCCAGAAGCATCTTGAGCGCACCAAATTTGGAACGTCTGTGTACACTTTGGGTATATAGGGATAGTAGAAGGAACTTGCAAGTTCAAAGATCAAGTAATGGAAAAGGCAGTAATAGGTTTAGTGCAGCCATAGCCAAACTGCGGCCCTCCAGATGTTTTGGGACTACAACTCCCATCATCCCTGGCCATTGGTCCTGTTAGCTATGGATGATGGGAGTTGTAGTCCCAAACATCTGGAGGGCTGGAGTTTGCCTATGCCTTGCTAAGCATGTCAAAGTGCAAGTAGATAAATAGGTACCGCTCCGGCGGGAAGGTAAACGGCGTTTCCGTGCGCTGCTCTGGTTCGCCAGAAGCAGCTTAGTCATGCTGGCCACATGACCTGGAAGCTGTATGCTGGCTCCCTCGGCCAATACAGCGAAATGAGCGCCGCAACCCCAGAGTCGGCCACGACTGGACCTAATGGTCAGGGGTCCCGTTACCTTTACGCACTACAAAGGAATTATAACTCTAATCAGGATATATGTATTTGAAAAACAACGTCCCAAAAATGTAGAGATTGCAAGGCAAAACCATCACATCTATAGGTTAGCAGTCTAGGCTCACTCAGGCAAGCTAATGAGCCCTAAGAGCTTTTTAAAAAGGTAACCAAAAAAGCAAACAAAAACTCAGTGCATATAAAAAAAAAATCAAAGATCAAATTCTAAGAACGCTCACGATTGCGAATGGAACAGAAAGTCACCTTTCATCTACAATTGCAAAATATCACTGAAGAACTGTCTGAGAATGGAAATCCAGCCCTAGATTTTGGGGGTCCTCAAAAGACAAAGTATGTTGGGGCCACAACTGAGGAGGCCCTGTGAATAAATCCTGAGTATTGTAGGGAACACCAGATCAGAGGAGTTGACCCTTCAGCCCATTATTGTCTACTCTGACTGCAAGCAGCCAGTGTTTTGGGATTAGTGGTGAGCCCATTTCCCATTATCTGCTACCTGATCTTTCTAAGTGGAGGTGCTAGGCCAGGGATGGGGACCTCTGACCTCCAGGTGGTGTTGAACTACAACTCCCACGATCCCTGTCTACTGGGCCATGATGGCTGGCACTAATGGGAGTTGTAGTCCAACGTCTTTTTTAGGCTGTCAGTGTGCCCTAGATGTCTAAAATGGGTATCTCTGGATGCTTGTAGAAATCTCGCTTCTACCAAGACAGGCCTTGGGTCCCCCTTGCTCAGTAGTGTAACTTGAAATCATCTGTTCAAGTCCTACCCTCCGGAGCAAGAGAAAACAAGCTGGCTCCATCTTCTATGTGCCAGTCCTTGAGATCTGTGAAGACGGCTATCATCTCTCCTCTCATGAAGTATAGCACTTCACTGCCTGCCATTTGGGCAGATATTCCACTACCCGCCACTTCGTGGGTTGGCACCGTTTTATACCAATTAAAGAGAATTCGCCTGTACTCTGTAGCCATCCAGTTCAAAGCTATCTTATTAACGTCCTTTTCTCTTTGGCGCAACACCAGCTATGCTGTGGTACCCTGAGGCATAATGGGCCAAGCTGCCTACAGTCACAGGCCCTCAAGTTAAAAAAAGAAAAGAAAAAAGGAAGATTGACTTTCCCATGAAACTTCTAAATACAGTTTTGAAGATTGTTTTTCCCCCGCTCTCTCTTCTTTTTTGGACACGTCTTCAGAGGGAGTAAAACATTCTCTTTTTTTTTCCAGAGGAGGATTAAAAGAAAGTTGGCTAATTAGCTGTAGTTTAACTGCTTTAATTACTTTTATCCCTGAAGCCCCATGAATATTTAGATGGAGCAGATGACATATAAAAAATGGGACTATTCACGCTCCATGTTTAATGAATATCTAAGCTGCTTCCCTGCTCCTCCTTTGGCAGGTACTTGAGATGATTCACACATAATTCCCCCCTCCCCAATTTCTGACCTGCATTTGCCTGGAAAGCTGAACTCTGAAACAGCAGTTCCCAACAGCGGGTTGCACATCTTTCCCAGGCCTTGTATACCTGAAATGCATATTTTTTTTAGGAGCCACCCTTTTCTCTTGACTGTTTTTTTGTTTGATTTTTTAAAAAAGGTTTTAATACTCTATTTTTAAATTGCTGTTAGCTGCCCTGGGACCTTACGGTGAACGGCAAGTAAAAAATCCAATTAATAATAATATGTGCTTCTCCAGCTTACGTAGGAATAATCTGTGTATAGTATACGGGGGGATGCGGGTGGCGCTGTCAGTTAAACCACAGAGCCTAGGACTTGCTGATCAGAAGGTCGGCGGTTCGAATCCCCGCGACGGGGTGAGCTCCCGTTGCTCAGTCCCTGCTCCTGCCAACCTAGCAGTTCGAAAGCCCATCAAAGTGCAAGTAGATAAACAGGTACCGCTCCGGCGGGAAGGTAAATGGTGTTTCCGTGCGCTGCTCTGGTTCGCCAGAAGCAGCTTAGTCATGCTGGCCACATGACCCAGAAGCTGTACGCCGGCTCCCTCGGCCAAGAAAGCGAGATGAGTGCCGCAACCCCAGAATTGGTCACGACTGGACCTAGTGGTCAGGGGTCTCTTTACCATTTTTACTATGGGGGGGGGGCTTTATTTGTGAAGCAGTTCTCAAAAGAGGGCTTGGGTCCCCAACTTTTCCAGTCCCCGGGTGACACATTTTGAAATCTGAGAAACTGGCATGGACATCACACTGCAAAACGGCTCAGGGATTGAAATCGTGGTTTTCTTCCTTGCGGAATTTAATTCTGATTAAACTTGAGTGTGGATAAGAAAGGCTACTGAATTTGGGTGATGCGTGCAAAAGTGACCAGAGTGGCTGGGACAACTCAGTTAGATGGGCAGCATACAAATGATGATGATGATGATCATCATCATCTTCATCGCAAAGTGTAGCCTTTCATCCTTGACAGTTTGGGGAATGTTCCCTTGCATGGATCTGCCCACCCTGCCAGCTGCAGCCCAGGGTAAAACGGGGGGGACAGGACCCCAAGCAATCCTAAATGTAATTGAATAAAGGGGGGGGGGAAGAGTGGGGCAGAGGGCCTTAATAGGCACCAAGCAGCATATCTGGGGGTGCCATGTTGCTTATTGATTTGGTTTGGTTTAGTTTTTACAACTTTGTTCTGCTTTATTATTTGGGTTACATAGATGCAATGCAATAAGAATACATTCAAAATAATAATAATAATAAATGTACTAAACAGAACTAGGCACTTTTCCTCACAGACCTCAGCTGGCTTGCGAGAGTCCGGGTGAACCAGCCGGCGGTCCTGAGGCGGGCAGCTCAAATTCAGACACAGCGGGCTTTGAAAAAGAATTGGCAGGTAAGTGGCTCCCAGGAGGGGGTCGTGTCTGAGGGGGTAGGGAACATGCTTTGTGTGTCATAGGTCTCGAGGGTGAACCCTGGCATCTCCAGGTAGCTGCTGGGAGAATCCCCTGCTTGAAACTCTGGCTGCCGTTCAGTGTAGGCAGTGGGCCAGTGATCTGACTCTGTATCAGGCAACGTCCTTTTGCTCCTTGAGTATTCTGCTCTCGTGTTCCACAGACACCTGTTATACCTCCATGGGCTTTAATACCTTGGAAGTCGAACGGAATCCGTTCCGGAAGTCCGTTCGACTTTCAAAACGTTCGGAAACCAAAGCGCGGCTTCTGATTGGAAGCTCCTGCAGCCAATCGGAAGCCATGGAAGCCCTGTCGGACGTTCGGGTTCCAAAGAACGTTCACAAACCGGAACACTCACTTCCGGGTTTGCGTCGTTCGGGAGCCAAAACGTCCGAGTACCAAGGCGTTCGCGATCTAAGGTACTGAATTTTGTTCAAGTTGCCTATAGACATAAAATATGGTGCTTGCCTTTTGTAATAATTCATTTTTGAGGACCATGGTAATGAGGCTGGTAAAAATATTCTTTTCTAACAGTGCATTTTTGCGTACATGTGTGGTGGGTGTTGAGGCACCTCAGAGAGGGGCAAAACCACAAATAAGCTTTAAATATGTTGATTCATGAGTGGGTAGGCGTGTGCATTTTCTAAGCCACCTCTTGGACAATTCTTTTATTATTATCAGTGTATTTTTTTATTTAAGAAATGTTTCGGGGTACTCTCATTTTGACTCAAGAAAATCATAGCTCAGCCTCTTCTGTAAAAATAGCTTCTCGGTTAAACAACAACAACAAAAAAAGCCCCCCTACAAGTTCACACCAATTCTTGGAACCGTTTTTGCTACATCTGTCTTCACAACTCTTTTTTCAACTGTGGAGGCCAGAATGTCTTTCCTAGGAGCTGATTATACATTCAATTTTAATTCCATTTATTTTAGCTGGAATAGGAATTCCAACAACAATAAAAGTGCGCTTGGTCTCATTTCTACACTTACGAAAAGCAAAGCAAAGTGCTTCAGAGCAAAAAGGGAAGAGATCCTTTGTATCTACCCCTGCTTTCTCCATGAGATAGGGAATCTAAATGATTCTCAAAGAGAGCTTGATTCATGACATCCATTCTCAATACAGCACAGTCTGTTTTTCAGTACTTTACACTGGGGTGTGAAAAGGTCTGGGGATGTTTTAGGAGGGTCTAGAAAGAGAAGCAAAGGATGCTAAAACAGCTAAGTGCCACATTTCAAAACAGTTGGGTTCAGACCCAGAGCAATAGTCAGCCATGCAGTTCCATTAGCGTGAGGACTTATGGCTGTGCAGTGGAACTTTCTCCTCTACACTGGAGCCAGTGTGGTGTAGTGGTTAAGAGCGGTAGACTCGTAATCTGGGGAACCGGGTTCGCGTCTCTGCTCCTCCACATGCAGCTGCTGGCTGACTTTGGGCTAGTCACGCTTCTTTGAAGTCTCTCAGCCTCACTCACCTCACAGAGTGTTTGTTGTGGGGGAGGAAGGGAAAGGAGAATGTTAGCCGCTTTGAGACTCCTTCGGGTAGTGATATCAAATCCAAACTCTTCCTCCTCCTCTTCTTCTTCTTCTTCTTCTTTATGAGCCTCATAAATCTGTTCTGGATTTCCCCACAAACCTCTGGAGCAGATCTGGGGAGGCCAAGAGGGGTTTGTGGGGAGCAGAGGTTCCACTAGCCAAATAGGAAAAAACAACAACCATTACTTTGTTAAGTAAGCAGCTAATGTTTCGGTATTGCGCTTTTCAGAAGCAACAGCCCCAAGGCTCTGAACTGGGGTTCCCAGGGTAAGGCTTGGCAGGCTGCATTCCTCCGTGAAGTTTGGGAAGCTTAGTAAAGTCTGCCTGAAGTGAGCTGATTTCTTGATTTCCTAGTATTTTTTAAAACAAACAAACAAAAGCAAGATTTGATTTTGATGGCCGATGAATTTTGGATGGAAACAAATTCTTCTTCTAGCATTACAGTGGTACCTCGGTTTTTAAACGTAATCCGTTCCAAAAGACTGTTCGAGTTTTGAAACGTTCGAAAACCGAAAACTCAAGTACGGAAGCCTCCGTACAGAAAACTCAATACAGAAGCCGCGTGGCATGTTTGACTTCCGAGGCACGTTCGGAAACTGAAGCATTTATAAACATATTTTTGAAGATGGCTATCACTTTACCTCTCAGTATTCCTTTCTCTAGGTTATAATACTTTAAATACTTCAAATGCAAGGCAATGGGTCCAGTGCAATCTGGACAAATTTATGCCCTTCTAATTCCCATACATATCAGAGGGAACAGCATTAGGGGTGTGTGAGTGACCTTTCCGTTGTAATCAGGGAGATTTTAAATTGCCTAACTTTAGATGGATCGTACCTGGTTTTTTGTTTCCTTTGAAATAAATTTATTTCCTCCTCTCTGCAGTATGCATGAAATGTGCCAGTTGAAAGATAAAAAAGGTAAAGGGACCCCCGACCATTAGGTCCAGTTGTGGCCGACTCTGGGGTTGCAGCGCTCATCTCGCTTTATTGGCCAAGGGAGCCTGCGTACAGCTTCCGGGTCATGTGGCCAGCATGACTAAGCCGCTTCTGGCGAATCAGAGCAGCGCACGGAAACACCGTTTACCTTCCCGCCAGTGCGGTACCTATTTATCTACTTGCACTTTGACGTGCTTTCCAACTGCTAGGTGAGCAGGAGCAGGGACCGAGCAACAGGAGCTCACCCCGTCGTGGGGATTCAAACCGCCGACCTTCTGATCGGCAAGTCCTAGGCTCTGTGGTTTAACCCACAGCACCAGCCAGTTGAAAGATACAGTGGGCAAAATATTGTCCACTTAATCACCCTTAAACCACAATCTACAGGAAGCAGGGGGAATAGGATCTGGACCGGTGAGAAGGATCCTTGTTGAAAGCAGGGTTTGGGAGCATTTTCAGCAAACTGGTTTGTTTAAAAATTGCCAGAAGCTTCTGATCTTCTCCTGGCACAGAAAATAGATGAGAGGAGGGAAAGTGAGAGTCTGTGGTTCATTGTAGCTTGTTTATGTACCAGCGCTCTTGTCTGTCCTGGCCTCCGAAGTCCCAGATGTTCTCTAGGCATGCAGCTATAGGATAAGGCCTTTTCCTAATATATATGTATATTTCTATATGATAAAAGGCAGCTTGGCACCTGAGGGCCGTCACCTGCATTGACCTCACCACCCTTTCGGGCGATGACACCCCTTCCAACGTCTGCAGGTTGTGCTACAAAGCCAAGCATCCCATCCGAGGGGATCTGTTGCAAGCTATGAGCGTGGACGGCAAAGGTAGGTCTTTCTGTGCAAATCAGGAATGGAACCTTGGTTCTGTTAAGGGCGTGTGTATGTGGAAAAAGACACATGGGCTGTTTGTGTGCCAACTCCCTCGGATCGATCCTCTGGTGCATGATGGTTTCTGCTGAACGGTTAGTCCCGCTCAGAAGGACACTCTGGATTCCAGGGCTTCAGCTGAAGAAGTGAGAAGTGCAATGAAATGTTGCAGTGTGGAGCACTCCTGTTGAGGGTGCTAACCTCTTTTAGAATACTCCATTGCATATCCTCTCCCTTTCTGGTTTTCCATTTCCCTCCCACCGCCCCAATAGCCTTAACCATTCTTATTTATATTTGTACAAATATTTATATATGGCCCACTTGTATAAATCATGAAGGCGGTACGTACAAATCCAATGAAGCATGGAAACAAACTGTCATAAAAATGATTAGCGGTGGGGGTTAATTAAAGAACGGAATAGGCTTTTTGGCATAAAAAAAATATTTGAGAGGCGCCTGAAAGTTATCAGTGAGGACGCCTGGCAAATCTCTGCTGGAAGAGCTATACTAAAGGCCCAACTTCAGGTTGAAGACCGTCATGTTTCTGAGACATGGGGGGGGGGGGGAACTAGCAGGGTTTTCTTGTTTGGTAATAATAATGATTTATTACTTATTCCCTATCTATCTGACTGGGTTGCACCAGCCATTCTGGGGGGCGGGTATGATCTCTCTGATCAAGCTGGGAGGTAAGGGCCTGGACTGTCCTTTTTTTATTCATTTTTCTTTTTCATTCATTACATACACCTCAAATTCTTAACATTTACTATATATTCCTCCCTCCCCTCCAAGACTTCCCCCAACTTCTGCTTCTGGTTTGTTTCTAGTTTCACCCATTTTGCTATCTCTTAACAAAAAAAGTTATTAATAACATAACATCAAACCTAAAAGTAAAAGTAAAAGTAAATGCACCATCATATTTCACTATCTTCTAAACATTTTCTGATGCTGATAATGTGAATGTTTATTTAAATCCTGCCATCAAGTCTATTGACTTTCTTTGTTTCTGCAAATATAATATGAATGGTTCCCAATCTTTTTCAGAGTCTCTGTTCTCTTTTTCTCTTAGTCTGTCTGTCATTTTTGCCCGTTCTGCATAGTTCATCAACTTCTCTTGCCATTGTTCTTTAGCTGGTATTTCTCCAGTCTTCCAATTTTGTGCAATCAACATTCAGTCAACATCCGAAACGTTGCCCCCTTTTTGGTGCATTGTTATATTTGCTAACATTTTGTTATGAAATTTTCCTCGTGGTGGTTGGTTTTGAGACGCATTCTGCTTTTTATTTGTTGTAAACCGCTTTGTGAGTGACTGTTTTCATGGGAAAGTGGCATAAGTATGACCCATAGATCTCCTGTTGCCCAGATCATGGAATGAGTAAGCCCAATAATCTTCAAACACCCTCCCTGCCTCCCATCATCACCCATTTATAAGGTTTCGGTGAGTGGTGGGGCGTGTGTCTGCCTGCCTTTTCGAGGCACCTGCTTTTTCTGCAAAAGGTCCCACGTTCAGTCTCCTGCTAAACAATCTCCGTCAGAGACAATAAAATAGCTAGGTGGCAGTATAACGCTGGTTCTTCAGCGCTGTCGCCTCGCTTTTTCAGTGTGTATCTGCCATGCTACAAATAAGGCTATTCACACACTGTATAGTTATTGTTTTTGTTAAATAAAGGTTCTTCTACAAAATGAAGAATTCTATTTTATTTACAACATTTTCATACCTTCCCATAAGCAAAAGGTTTTCTGGGAGGTCTACAGATTCGCAGCAAAGGCACACGAAATCTGGCTCGGGACACTCTTTTTTTGAAAATACGGCATCAGAGTAAAAAGCAAAAACCCACAAAAGAGAACTTCTGTAAGTTCTAAAGGGGGATCTTCGTCTCCAGTTGTGACCTGACTTCATACTGGCAAATAAAGCTAGTATCACAAAAACGCAGTAGCTGTCAGGTGTGTTGCGGGGATATGAAACTCTGGAACTTCTCAATGCTCAAGAGAAGCGGGAAGTACATAATAAGATGTGGCTTTGTTCTGCATCCATTATCAGAGGCCTCGTGCCCCCAGATGCCCGTTTCTGGGACTCACAAGTGGATAGAGGGCTGGTGGCCACTGTGGGAATAGGATTCTGGACTAGACGGGCCTTTGGCCTGATCCAGCAGAACACAGTTCTTGCGTTCTTAATAGAGCCAATATTTAAGTTCTCAGCAGTGAATTCTTGCTTTGGGGAATGGGAGAGATGGGCCCTTGGGGTCACTGTTTGTGAAACAGGAAAGCGAAATGATGCCCCACCATGGAAATTATATATATATAATCTACACATTTGGCAATTTGCTGCCCTTTGATGGTGGAGAAGGGCCTTGCCCTGCCTTGTGGCAAGGCTGGCCTTGAAAGTGAGTCGGAAATGAAAGTGGACCATATTCTTGATCTGTTTGCAGGCATTACTACTGCTGCCGTTTGCGTCTACCCAGCAAGAGTCGCTGATGCAGTGAAAGCACTGAAGGCTGCTGGCTGTGACATCCCAGTAGCTTCAGGTAAGCTTTCCTGCTGCGTTTTGAGAGGGGAGTCTGAATGCCCTTGTATAGGCCCTGTCTCTTCATGTGGAGCCTGACTTGACCGCATGCATTCCCATTATGCGGCCCTTGGAGGATTACGAGGGATAAATGTGGCCCCCGAGCCAAAGATTAGTCACCCCTGGTATAGGGGCTGCGGCAACAATGTGTACCACTGTTTGGGGGTTTTGTTGTTTACATGGAAATTGCTCAGTTTGGGTTTGTATTTTTTAATAGTTTGTTTATTGTTTATGACTACTTTTGTTATGTTGTAGTTATGTGGGTTTTTTTTATCTAGTAAGCCACCTTGAGCATGGTTTGAGCTGTGGAAAAGTGGCATACAAATAAGATTATGTATGCATGTGACGCAGTGCTGTCAACTTTTCCCTTTTCTTGCGAGGAATCCTATTCAGAATAAGGTAATTTTCCTTTAAAAGAGGGAAATGTTGACAGCTATGACACTGCTGATGCAAGTTAATTTGCTTGTTGCAGCTCTGCTTTCTCCCTTTCCTGTTTATATTGCAATTACATGAGGGCAGAACACTTGAAAATCATCGATATGTGAATCAGGGATTGCCAGCTCCCATCAAACCCAGCCTGCGCAACCCAACAGCAAGGAATTATGGGAGTTGTAGTCCAACAGACCTGAAGGGCACGATGCTGGCCTCTTCTGTTTTAGAGTCTCGTGTGTGGTGCTAGTTTAACCGCTTACTTTCACACTTCCCCCTTTTGTTGAGGAAAAAGAGAGACTGGAAATTTGGGAGGGATTGTGGATGGTTGGATTGTGGGAAGTACCTGACTGTGGTGAACCAGTTCTATAGATTTGGCAAGCTCATGTCTGTTGCCCCCCCTGCTATCTCTCTGCTCGCACCAAGAGTAATAACTTGCACTGTGTATATTTTTTCTCTTAGTGGCAACCGGATTTCCAGCAGGACAGACACCTCTGAAAACCCGCTTGGAGGAGATCCGCCTCGCCGTGGAAGATGGCGCCAGAGAGATAGACATCGTCATTAACAGAACCTTAGTCCTGACAGGCCAGTGGGAAGGTGAGCATTAAGGGAGTCCTGACAGAAAAATGGTCGCAGGAACATCAGGAGAGCCCTGCTGGGTGAGACCAAAAGGCCTGTCTGGTCCAAGATCCTGATCTCACGTTGGCCAACTGGTTGCCCAGGAAATGTACACAACAGCACGTGCCCATGGTGACCCCCAGCAACTGGTATTTATTTAGAGGCATATGCAGGCCTCTGATACTGGAGATAATATAGCCATCATGACCCGTGGATATCCTCCATGAATCTGTCTGATCTCCTTTGAAAGCCATCCAAAATGGCAGCCATCACTACATCTTAAGGTAGCAAATGCCACAATTTAACAATGCACCAAATGAAAAACTGCTTCCAGCTTCCTTGGGTTACCTCGGGCTCTGGATATTATGAGCCAAAAATTACCCAATGTTGTTTAACTATTTGTATTTCAGCTCTTTTATAGTTGAGCACAATTGATAACAACAACAACAACAATAATAAAATTAAATAATTAAATAAAAACAATCATAATAATTTTATTATTTGTACCATGCCAGCACTTCAATTTGAGCCCAGAAGCTAATCAGCACAGGTCTTTTTCCTGATTCTTTTCCCTGGCTATGTGGGGTTTGAACCTGGAAGTCTTTGTTCTCTTTTTGCACAGTTTGCTGCCGCCTGCCTGGTGATGGCGGGGAAAGCCCGTTACCCCAAAGCATGTGTATCTGAAGAAGTGTGCATGCACACGAAAGCTCATACCAAGAACTAACTTAGTTGGTCTTTAAGGTGCTACTGGAAGGAATTTTTTTATTTTGCCCAAAGCATTTGTCGCTTACAACGATCAGGCCCGTGTATCGGCAAGATTTCCTTTTCTTTTTCACAAAGCTTTCCTTCCGCAAAGGAGTATTGTGAAAAATAAATTTTCTCCCGCTTTTGTCTTAACTTCATGTGAAATGGGGAGGGGAAAGGAAACTAACATGGGTGCCAGCGCTCTAATTATTTCCAAACAGAATTGTTAAAAAGAACTCGAGGGGTTGCTGGCCTAGCGTTACTTTAAAAAAAAAGAAAAGAAAGAAGGAAAGTGTGTTTGGTTCCTGACAACAAAATCTCTGTGTTTTCTAATTGGTGTTCGCAGAATCTCAGTGCATCCTCAGTACCGTTTAGATTGCTGTTGCGAGTTGTCTCCCTGGAATGCTATTAATTAGCAAGCTTTTTAATACAGTAGGAGAAGGCTTTTCTCTGTAATTGGTTTTCTCTTAATGTACCTTGAATGGTTTGCCTTTAAATGCTGACAGTGCTCCAGTAACTAAGCTCTGTGCTTGTACAATTAGCATCCTTCCATTACAATGCAACATTTCTTTAGCTGGAGGATGTGGTGCTAAAGGCCTCTTTTACCAAGTAGCTTCGTCGTAGACGATGTTCTGCTGAACTCACACAGGCTATTTATTTATTTCCACCTTCCCTTCCTCTGGGGAGCTCAAGGGACGAGCGCACAGAGTTATCTCCCTGACCCACACTATTTTATTGTTGCAAGAACCCTGTGGGGTAGGTTAGACTGAGAGGTAGCAGCTCACCTGAAGTCACCCGGTCAGCTTCAAGGCCTGGCAACTCCTAGTCCAATTCTCTAACTACTATACCATGCAGATTTGACATTGGCCGTGTGTTGCACATCATGATAAGCTAGGATTTCTCTTCTGGTGTCGTTGCACAAGTGGTGTGATGGTGCAAGCTCCCCCATTGCTCTCACTGTGTGCTGCTTCTCTGGCACAAGTGAGAAAGCCCTGATGCTGTTAAGCTTGGCTTCATATAGTGCCCAAACCCGGGATCGTGGCCTGTTTCTCCCTGACAAGCTCATCTTCAGAGGCTGACGCTAAGCTGTGCTTTAAAGCTGGCAAATGATCCTGGCTTGTTACCAGGATCCTGGGCCGCTGACGTAATGGAACACCAAGCTTAACTTGTGGTTTCATAGATTGTTTGCCCCACTTACGCCCAGCTGAGGAGTGAAGCCGGAACAGTTTTTTAAAACTTATTTCATTTCGAGCATTTGTATCCTGTTCTTCAGGGCTCCCAGAGCGTCTTGTTGTTGTTGTTTGGTCGTTTAGTTGTGTCCGACTCATCGTGACCCCATGGACCAGAGCACGCCAGGCACTCCTGTCTTCCACTGCCTCCCACAATTTGGTCAGACTCATGTTGGTAGCTTCGAGAACACTGTCCAACCATCTCGTCCTCTGTCGTCCCCTTCTCCTTGTGCCCTCCATCTTTCCCAACATCAGGGTCTTTTCCAGGGAGTCTTCTCTTCTCATCAGGTGGCCAAAGTATTGGAGCCTCAGCTTCACGATCTGTCCTTCCTGTGAGCACTCAGGGCTGATTTCCTTCAGAATGGAGAGGCTTAATCTTCTTGCAGTCCATGGGACTCTCAAGAGTCTCCTCCAGCACCATAATTCAAAAGCATCCATTCTTCGGCGATCAGCCTTCTTTATGGTCCAGCTCTCACTTCCATACATCACTACTGGGAAAACCATAGCTTTCACTATACGGACCTTTGTTGGCAAGGTGATGTCTCTGCTTTTTAAGATGTCAATATCCTTCTTAAATGTGCTGCCCAGAATTCAACTCACTGTTGACTCATGTGAAGCTTGTGGTCTACGTAGACCCCTAGATCTTTTTCATATGAACTACTGGCAAGCCAGGTGCCCCCCAACTTGTATTTGTGCATCCAGTTCTTCCTGCCTAAGTGCAGAACCTTACATGTCTCTCTGTTGAAATTATTTTTGTTGGTTGTGGCCCAGTTCTCCAATCTGTTAGGTTATTTTGGGAGAGGCTGCACTCTTCCATATCTAGAGGCTAGATGTTCAAAGCTTGGATCCTAAGATGTGGTGGTGAAAGTGTCGGGCTAGGACCTTGGATGTCAGAGTTCAAATCCCCACTCAGCCACGATGTTTACGGGATGACCTTGGGGCGGTCACCATCTCTCAGCAGACCTACTCCACAGGAGTAGGGTAAAAAGGAGGGGGGTGGTCAAACCATGCATGCCATCTTGAGCTCCTTGGAGAACAGGTGAGATAGATTTACAAGTGACCTTGAGCCACTTCCTGCCTCTCACCTAACCTACTGTGGAGATTAAATGAGGAGGGGAAGAATCGCAAACACGACCTTGAGCTCCTTGAGGAAAACACAGGGCAGGCAAACTCGGCCCTCCAGATGTTTTGAGACTACAATTCCCATCATCCCTGACCACTGGTCCTGTTAGCTAGGGATGATGGGAGTTGTAGTCCCAAAGCATCTGGAGGGCCGAGTTTGTCTGTGCCTGACGTAGGGTGCAGACACAATAAATAAGTAAACAGGAAATTCAGAAGAGGAAAACTTCCCGTCCCCTGCTCCCCTGATAACACATCCCACATCATTCAAGCCACTCTACAGAAGCGATGGTGGCTGCTCCTTAAGCTAACATTTTAGGACTGAAGCCCATGTTCAGAGCTACATCACGTTCTTTGTCCCTTGGTCGTGGTAGTGGGGATGCGGGGAAGTAAATGCAAGAGAGAAAAATCGTGTGTGTTTTTAACATTTTCTTTGCACTAATGGAAAATTGTTAGGGAAAGTCATCTATCAGAAAGGAGTTCAGTAACTCCAGTGCAAGGACTCAGCTCCCAAACTCAAAGAGGGAGCCGACACAAAGCAGTTGCTTTTATATTCCAATCCATTAGAGAGCACTTAAAATAATTGTTAAAAGACCAGGCTTAGACAAATTATAGTTCAAGTGGCGTGAAGATACTCAACAATAGGTAACAGCAGATTTAACTTAAGGCTTGGCGTAATTGGACGTACACTAAAGTACTTAACATTTTCAGCAATTTTTGAAATGTATTAAGAACGTGGAGACTTGTTCCGAACGGCCACCAGCCATCCATCAAGCACGATCCTCAACTTTGCCATGGGCTTTTAAAAAGCTCTAAAAAGGGGAAAAGGAAAGAAAGGAGAGACTGAGGGTGCTGCTGCTGGGGAGAATCAAGGACGTTTTTCACCACATTACGAATTTTACGAATACAGAGTGCGTCATAGAATTTCAAAGCAAGTGTGCCGTCTAATAGCAGGAGCAAGAGGCAATTAACACACTCACAGCATTGTAAATACCCAGCCCCCCCCCCCCAATTGCTAGCCAGCCAATAAATAAATAAAAAAACGGGCTAGTCTTGCTAGGGGTTGGCAGAAGAGGGAATCCAGCTACTTGCTGTCCTTCTGTGTTAAGAACACAAGAAGAGCCTGTTATTATTGTTGTTATTGGTCTCTATTGATTTATTGGTTGGTTTGTTGCTCGTATAGGATATTTTGGTTTTTAATATTCAATGCTTTGTTGTGTTTTTATATATGTTGTAAGCCACCCAGCGTGACTGGGGAAACCCAGCAAGATGGTCAGGATATAAGTTTAAAATTATTATTATTATTATTGTTATTATTATTAACCCAAAAAAAAATTCCTTTCTGCTAGGTCTCTACGAAGAAATACGTCAGTGTCGTCAGGCCTGTGGAGAAGCTCATATGAAAACTATTTTGGGGACAGGAGAGCTGGGATCGCTTACTAATGTCTACAAAGCAAGTCTTGTAGCCATGATGGCAGGTAACTTCCTTTATTTATTTATTTATATTATTTAATAAATACAATTGCTAGTTGCTTGTTATCCCCCACCCTGCATCACCTGCACTTTCCTCAGGACTGTGATCTCGTGCAGGTCACTTGACTCACACAGTTTTTGGCCTGGACATGTTGGAGGGTAAAGGTAAATAGACCTCTGACCATTAGGTCCAGTCGTGGCCGACTCTGGGGTTGCGGTGCTCATCTTGCTTTATTGACCAATGGAGCCGGCGTGCAGCTTCCGGGTCATGTAGCCAGCATGACTAAGCCGCTTCTGGTGAACCAGCGCAGCACGTGGAAGCACTGTTTACCTTCCCACCAGAGCAGTACCTATTTATCTACTTGCACTTTGACATGCTTTCGAACTGCTAGGTTGGCAGGAGCTGGGACCGGGCAACAGGAGCTCACCCCGTTGCGGGGATTTGAACCGCCAACCTTCTGATCAGCAAGTCCTAGGCTCTGTGGTTTAACCCACAGCGCCACCCGTGTCCCATGTTGGAGGGAATGATATAATAAATGGCTGTTATGACCGGCTGTTTTTTGGCAACAAGGCCCACTGCAGCCCAGATTGTGGGAGGCCTTGTGTGGAGCAGAGTGCACCAAGGCAAGGTGAAAGAGAAGCCACATGAAGAGCAGTCAGATCTACTATAGCAGGACTAGGGGACTGCAGGAATACTTGAACCAAAAAGCTTGAACATCCATGATACCCGGTACCATGGCCCAGTTCCCACGCAGACCCAATGATGTACCTCTCCACCCTCCCCTTTGACTCCTAAAATAAAGGGTGGTATTCAGCTTAGCTTTACTCAGAGTAGACGTATTACAATTTATGAGCCCAACTTCATCATGTTCATTAATTTCAGTGGGTTTACTTTGAATAACTCTTGGTTAAACACTACCCATAGATATTCAGGACCAACCCTATTATTCTGGTTCCTAATTTTTGAAACTAGTTTTAATGTATTTTTATATTGTTGTAACCCACACTCGGACCTTACGGTGAAGGGTAGGGAACAAATTCAGAAAATAACCGTTAAGTGGGCAGTTAGCCCTGCAGAATTAGCACCCATTCCTACAGAACTACTGAGTGGGGCTGCTGGTTAATTTAACACTGCGGGGTTCTCAAAATCTTTGTTTTGATTTTTCCTTAAATAAAAATAAGTTCCGAAGTTCACCTCTCCTTTCCACCCTGTGTTTTTTGAAATGCAGTTTCACTGCAGTACAGCAGATGGCTCTGCTGTTAACACTATCCCCCCTCCCTCCTCGGCCCTTATTGTTATAACAGCATCGTGGCAGCTTCCCATTTTTAAATATACACAATACCTTTCATCGATCTGTGGCTTTGTTAGCGGCTAAGCGTGTTTTTGTTTCCGTTTGAATCGAGTGCAGCGGCCAAACGCATCAGACCACACTGTGAAAGCGGAGTGTTTCCTTCTCCTCAGAAATTCTGAGAAACGAGCCCTCCATTGGAAGCCAGTATGGCGTAATGGTTAGAGTGTTGGAATAGGACCCGGGAGACCAGGGTTCGAATCCCCACTCAGCCATGAAGCTCGCTGGGTGACCTTGGGCCTGTCGTCGTGTCTTAGCCTTAACCTACCACATGGGCTTGTTGCGAGGATTGGAATGGAATGGGGAGGAAGAGAACCACAACCACAAGGTTCTTGGAAGATAAAAGTAGTGTATAAATGCAATAAATAATAATAATAAGCCAGCACTAATGGAAGGACATTAAAAAGAGGCTGGCTGCTAAACCAGCACCCTGGACAAGGAAAGCCTCTTGTGGAGGTGAAGTCTATCAGGGGTCAGCAAACCTTTTCAGCTGGGGGCCAGTCCACTGTCCCTCAGACCTTGTGGGGGTCCGGACTATATTTTTTTGGGGGGGGGAGTGAACAAATTCCTAGGCCTCACAAATAACCCAGAGATACATTTTAAATAAAAGCACACATTCTACTCATGTAAAAACACCAAGCAGGCCCCACAAATAACCCAGAGATTCAATTTTAAATAAAAGGGCACATTCTACTCATGTAAAAACATGCTGATTCCTGGACCGTCCGCGGGCTGGATTTAGAAGGCGATTGGGCCGGATCCGGTCCCCGGGCCTTAGTTTGCCTACCCATGCAATAAATCATGTGCTGTGAGAAGAATAACTACTTCTTTCTTTTCTGGCTACATCTGCACCATAAATTTAAAGCCCTGTTAAACCACCTCATGGCTTCTCTCAAAGCATCCTGGGAACTGTGTTTTTTTTTTTAAGGGCCCTGAGAGAGTTGCCAGGAGACCTTTATTTCTCTCACAGGGGTAGCATTCCCAGAGTGGTTTAACTATCAAGCCCTCTTCCCGGGAATCGTAGAGTTGGAAGGGACCACAAGAGTCATCTAGCCCAACCCTCGGCAGTGCAGGAATCTTTTACATGGGGCTCGAACCCAAGATCCTTAGGTTAATAGTCTCATGCTCTGCTGACTGAGTTGCCCCAGGAACTCTGAGAGTTGTAGCTCTGTGTGTGGAATAGGTAACAACTCTCAGCTCCATTGACAAACTTCAGTTCCCAGGATGCTTTGGGGGGAAGCCATAACTGTTTAAAGTGGTATAATAGTGCTTTAGATGTGTGGTACAGATTTTAACTCTGTCCTGAACCACTCTATTCAGCTTCATTGGAAGTCCCCAGGTTCTAGTAGCACAAGAGAGGATGAAAACCTCTCCCAATCCACTTTAATCAATTCCATGCCTCATTTTTATTCAGCCTTGAATAAGGCCTACAGTCCCATGCCAGGCTTCCCAAGTAACTGAGGTTGGGCTGGGAAGGCTGTTTCGCCCTGGATTGCTGTGCAATTTCCAGGAAGGAGGTCTGTTGTTGTTAGTATTTGTATGCCACCCTATACCTTCAGGTTTCAGGGCAGTTCACAAGATGAAATAACAGAATATAAATATACAAAATACATAACCAAAATAAAAACAACCCAATAACTCCTCCCCACCCCAAAATCCCCACATTTTAAAGGGGCATTAAAAGGACAGTGCTTTGGCAGCAGCTGCTACTGAGGTCCAACTCTCTTTAGAAGGAAAACTCACACATCTCTGTATTTAGACACTGGAGCTGAATTTAAAGCTCAGTTATATAAAACACTTGAAACCCATTCAGAAAACAAGCGGACAATGCTTGTGGTGAATAGGGAAACCAGCAAGACGGGCAGGGGGAGAAGAAGGTCCAAAACCCTTGAAAAGGTGCAATGAAAACCAAAGTCAGAGATCACGCAGCCTGCTTTGTGAAGGGAGGAAAAGACTTGCAGAGTTGGCACCTCTCTCTGTGTGTGTTTTTTTAATTATTTATAGATGCAGCTTTTGATTTAGTGTCTGAGCTTTCAGAGCTTCTCTTGTATTGAAAATTGGTTGGGTCAGTGCATGAATTGCGGGCTGCTCAGTCTAATGGAAGAGGTCTTGGCTTGTCTCCCCTCCAGAGGTAGTTTTGGGTTCTCTTCCTTTCTTGGGTTCCTGAGCCACCCCCCTCGCTGCTGCTGCGGCTCCACTTGTGTCTGTTTTAATTTGCTGGTGAATAATTTAAAGGGGCCTGCTTATTTTTTTTAATAAAAGGGAAAGATATAAATTGTCTTGAGTGTGGGTAATGTTACTTACAGCTGCCACCGAACAGATGCTTGGCGTTTCCAAATGGATATTTTAGTCCGCAATCAGTTGCAGGAGAGAAGAACAAGCCTCCCCCCCCCTTTTGAAAAAAAAATATCACTCCCACCCATTCTTTTAAATTTTATTTTCCGACAAGATTCCCGCCCGCCCCCTATCTCCAGAGAGATATATAAGAGTTGTGTTTGATATAAATATTTAATTCCCTTGTGCTAATTTCTTTTTTCTTTTTTTTGAGTGGGCTTTTTTATTTTCCTTTCTTTTGAGGGACAGGGGTTGCATGTTAATGCTTATGATGGACTATTTTAATATAAAGCTATTTAAATAAGTTTCATTTGTCCTCCGGAGCCCAAACTCTCCCGGACGAAGTCAGCTGGATGTTAGGAGGCGGGAAAAGGTACAAATGAGAGCCGTGTTTTGAAGTCGCAAAAGGCTTGATCTGGGCCACTCGTTGATCAAACGGCTCCTGCCTTTCAAAGAACAAGGGCAAGAAGAAGCGGAAGCAGGTGAGGCGCAAGAGCCAAGGATCTCCCAGGGCACTTCAAATGCCTTGAGAAAGGCAGGGTGTGGATTCTCTGAAGTTCTCAAGCGAATGCTGTTTCTTCAGTTCCCTCATGCCACAAAGCTGCTGGCGGGGGTGGGCAGGTTTGAAGAGAGTTGCTTTTTAAACACTTTGAGAACTTGGGACCCAAGTTTCCTCCTGAAACGTCAGCTACCTGGCAGAACGCTAGGATCATCTTTGGTGACCTGAACGCCCTTGCCGCCATCTTGCTTGCTGGATTTCTTTGCTGGCCACTGACGTGGAATGGAAAACCCATTATCGCCGTCACGTACGCAAGAGGGCAGCCTGACCATATAAAACCAGTAAGAACCAGTTTAGGAGGAATCGAACGCTGACTGTTAGAGTGAAGAACAACTCCAGATAAGGCACGAGGAGGTGTCTGCATGTTCAGTGAAAGAAAATGGGCTGAGTGTATGTTTTTAAGGACTGCGGTTGGATGAAGACAATAGTGAGGACGAACAGCCGACATGACGTTTATTTTTCCTGTGTCACGATGGAAGGTTCTCTCAGGCTCCTTGGACTCTGTCCTGCAACGCATTGCTGAATAAAGCCTGGCCTTCTGGGAAGTTGGCGTGAGTCTCCGTTCTCGAAAACCCAAGGGGAATTTCCCCCACGCCTTCCCTCCCAAAGGAGCCCAGGCTCGCAAACAGCAAAGCAGCCAAACGGTGCTGTTTAAAAAATAAAAAAGACATAAAGAAGCCACATTAGAAACATCTATGACTTTGATGATAAGATTGATAAGTTAGGCAAGCAAGTGGTGATTGAAGAGAACATAGGAACTTGCCTTGTTAGGCCATTGGTCCATGTAGTTGAATAGTGTATACAGTTGGCCGAAAACAGCTGTCCAGGGTTTCAGGAAGGAGTCTCTCCTCAGCCCTCCCTGGAGATGCTGTGGGGTTGAATTTGGAACCAAACCAGATGCTCTTCCACTGAGCTGCATCCCTTTTCCCCAAAGACAGAGCCTTCTTGGTCATGGCCCCCTGCCTGCAAACTGCCCTCTGAAGTCATTTTGGCTTCCCCCCTTTCCAGGCCCTCTGTCTTCTAGCATAGAATTATACTTACCATTCACCTCTTAGTCTCAATACTGTGTCATCCAGGAGTGAGAGACTTGTGACCTTCCTGACACTGCTGGGGCTCCAGCCCCAGCCAGCATGGCCAAGAGTCTGGGATGATGGGAATTGTAGTCCAACCATGTCTGGAGTGCTCCTGGCTCCCTATCCCTGATCTCATACAAGCTGGCTGTGAAGTTCTGTTTTTCACACTGAATTGTTGGGTTGTGTCTTCTCTGCTGCCGTTTTCCCGATTTTGATTTATTGTTTGTTTGTCCATATTTGTTGGGTTTTTATGTTTCTTTGTTTTTATTGCCTTGTAGTAAACCACCCTGGGAGTTGTCTGTTGTTTTAGCGAAGGGCTGGCATAAAATTATTTTAAATAAACTTGCAGCCAGGAATGCCAAATGCAGCTTCCCTCCTGTGTTTACAGCGATCACTCAGCAGTGCTCTGATTTTGTGTGTGGCGATTGTGCTTCAGCAGAACTGCATATGGTAGTATCCTGTATATGCAACACAGACACAGAAGGAGGAATCGGTAGAAGTTCTAGTGCAGAGTGTCCGGGACTGACTGGATGAGGAAGAGTGGTGGGAGCCGCCTGCCCAAAAGCCCCCCAAGGAGGGCACAGAAGAAGAAGGAGACTTAGGTTCTGGGTCCTGGTGGTGGGACACCAAAGGGCAGTCTGTAGATGGAAGGAGCTGGGAGGTGCTGGAAGCAGGGGGTTTGAGTGATCAAGGGGGGTCAGGAGAAGGAGGACCTTACAGGACAGGGTCAAAGGCTGAGAGTCGCAGTGCGAGCGCAGACTTATATAGAGAGAAGTCAGATTGGCCCAGCTACACAGCAGCAGCAGCAAAGCAGTCCCAGTCCTGCTGGCTCACCTCTCCCTCTGACGCCTCAATCGAGGAGAGTCCTGCACATTGTGGAGCAATAGGCCAGACAGGCCCAGAGGAGGAGCTCGCCCGCTCGATTCAGCCTTCGTCTGCTTGGGAGGAATCCAGAGTGATAAGCTAGAAGAGGAGGGTCGAGCTAGTAGTCAGTTTCAGCAGCATAAAAAAGGTAAAGGGATGCGGGTGGTGCTGTGGTCTAAACCACTGAGACTTGCCGATCGGAAGGTTGGAGGTCCGAATCCCCGCAACAGGGTGAGCTCCCATTGCTCTGTCCCAGCTCCTGCCAACCTAGCAGTTTGAAAGCACACCAGTGCAAGTAAATAAATAGGTACCACTGTGGCGGGAAGGTAAACGGCGTTTCCTTGCACTCTGGTTTCCGTCACAGTGTTCCGTTGCACCAGAAGTGGTATAGTCCTGCTGGCCACAGGACCCGGAAAGCTGTCTGTGGACAAACACCGGCTTCCTCCCGCGAGATGAGCGCCACAACCCCATAGCCACCTTTGACTGAACTTAACCATCCAGAGGTCCATTACCTTTTACCTTTTCAGCGGCATCTTAGCTGGAGTATGGCGAACCAGAGTGTTGTTATTTTCTGTTGATAAAGAGCTAATTGCATTAGATCTCCTTAAGAACCACTGAAATCTATTCCTTATAGATATTGGGGGTAGATACTGAAATGTGCATGGACCATAGCTGTCAATGTTTCCCTTTTTTCAGGTAAATTCCCTTATTCCGAATAGGATTCCTCACAAGAAAAGGGAAAAGTTGACAACTGTGGCATGGACACAGCCTCTCCCACCCACCTTTCCATGCTCCCCCTCCCTCATTATGGAAAGACAGCCTGTAAGCTCCTTGGAGCAGGCACTTGTCCTACGATATCTGATTCTGTAGAATGCCATGTATGCTCGTGGCGCTGTGGAAATGGATAGCTAACAAGGACAAACATTTGCTTTTGTAAGTTTCATCACTTATCTCCCTTGCAGATAATTTTTTTAATGTCTTTGGTGCAGACTTTGTGTGTGTGTGGGAGGAAGGGTTGACACAGTCGAGGCATTTATACTTAAAGCCTAAAGGTTTCAAAGCAGAGATAACTTCTGCCTTCCTTCTAGGCATGAACTTTTATTGCAAGTCGAGTGCTTTTATCAGAAACCATTGAAAAATACACTCAAGTTGACATTGAAGTGTGGTGATCTTGGTTGCGTGTGTGTGTTTTTTTAAAAAAATATATATCTGCCTTTAAAAAAAAAAGTTATGTTTAAAATTCATAGCACTTTCAGAGCCTGATAAAGGAGCCTAATTTCCCAGCTTGCTTTGTTCAGTGTAATATATTTTTTCTAAATCCATTTCAAGCAGCTCATTTTTCCATTTCAGCAACTTTCCTCCAAGTTTGGTAGACAATAGGCTTTTATTAATAAAATTAGTTAACAACTTACTGCTGACACTGGAAAGCATCAAAGTTAAATCGAGTTGCTGGAAATGTTCCGTGGCTCCGTGCAAAATAAGCTGAAGGGAATCGTCTGGGAACATCCGGCATTGTTGCTTTGGTGAGGCTGAGCTGGTATGGACTCGATTGGGAGAGACTTCAAGAGAGCCCCATATCTCAGAGCTATTCAAGGAAGGCTAGGTTACAAGCAAATGAATACATTTGGAAGATGGGCTTAAAAATAAAAAGTTGTGCAATGCAGTGTATCATATACATCAAATCTCAGAAACATAACAAGCTACCTTGTCAGATCACTGATCCATCTAGTTTAGCATTGTTGGCACCTATGCGGATTAGGAGTGGCTCCTAATTAGGATTTTCAGCCAGGACATTCCTGGTCCCACCTGGAAATGCCAGGGATTGAACCTAGAACCTTTTGGGTTCAAAGCAGATGCACTGTCAATGAGCTACAGCCCTTTCCACGACTGCCCCTGCCATGGTGGGTAGTCAGTGTTGGCCCTCTCATGAGGTTAAGCAAGGTGTCCATCTTAGGGTAAGACTGTACAAGTAATCTGACCCTGGCTATATGTCAGGAAGATTTTGGGCACCACATGGCAGGACAGAGTCTCAAACAAAGATGTGCTCTCCCAAAGTGAATGTTCCCAGCATGATCGCAATGCTGTCTCAGTGACGTCCACGCTGGCTTTGTCATGTCCACAGAATGGATGAGGGCAAGAATGTGCTCTATGGGGAGCAGGCACCAGGCCCATTGGCAGACCAATTGCGTAATAAAGATGTCTTCAGAAGTGACATGAAGACTGGCGACAGTAACTCTGCCATGTGGGAATCCCTTGCAGATGACCTCAGACTGCCTGGAGACAGACGGTCAAGGTTGTGTATCCACAGCAGTGACCAGAGGAGGAATGACGGCTGGGAGGAGCACGGAGAGAAGAAATACCCTGGTGCAACCGCAGCAGCGCAACCAGACGCCTTCATCTGCCCCAGCTGCAACAACACATGTCTCTCCCGTATCTGTCTCTACAGCCACAGCAGGCGTTGAAACTCTCCAACTGTATGACTTCACCCCTGATGCCACACTCTTCCATTGTCTCTTGAGACAGACGGATGCCAACAAATGAAAATGTCTCTTCCCCCAGTGTAAGATTCCCGCCCGCCACTCCCTGCTGATACTGCTGTTGTGTTATTCTGTTTCGTTATGGGTGTTTTGTGTCGTTTTATTAATATTTTAAGTCAAATTTCTTGCTCTGTTGTTGCATATACTATATTTTAGTTAGCTGCCCTGAGCTCCCTTTAGGAGAATGTGTGTGTGTGTGTGTGTGTGTGTGTGTGTGTGTGTGTGTTTCTGTGTGTGATATACATGTTTATGCATCCTCCCCGCCGGATCAATTTAATGAAAGGGAGAGAGGAAAATGCATTAACTCAGTAGGATCAACACCTTATAGCAAATGCTTACCACTGGCTCCTTGGGTTTAAAGGCCTCATATCTTTGGCCTTTTGGGAATACAAGGCAGACAGCAATGTGACTAATTTTTTTTTTTTAAAAAAATGATCCGAATTTAAATAGTCAATGCTAGTTCTGCGCAAGCTCAGGAGTACCGTGTACATTGACTCATGAGGGTGTGTCTATGCATTGGGGGGGGGGTGTTTGCTGTTCCAGGTCAGCCAACAAAACGTATCAGGCCGGCCTTGGTTGGGTTGAAACAGCATTGAGTAATCTCCAACTTGCGTACCTCAGGGCCATGCCAGACTACCCCACTGGACCCAAGAGGCTATTTCAGCCAAGCCAGGTCAGCCTGCCCCTACACTTGGCATCGTCTATGATCTCAGGTGTGGGGCAGTTTAAAATGCAGTTGGGCTGAAAGGGTGGAGGTTTGCAGGCCCTGCTGGTCAGCGGAGCCTGCAAAGCCCCGTGCGAAGTGCTGTGCAAGGGGCTTTGAAACCACAAGCAGCCATAAGAACCTAAGAAGGACCCTGATGGATTCATTTAGTCCACCATCCCCAACCAGATGCCTGCGGAAAGTCTGCAAGCAGGATGTAAGCGCAGCAGCCCTTGTCCCTCTGCAGGCTTTCTTGCGAGACTTGATTCACATAGGTTGGGGGATATAAGATCCCCAGCAGGATCCCCACCCCTTACACTCACGGGGGGAGGGAGGAGCGTGTTGCTTTTGGTTAACACTCTGTCGCGGGGCCATCCAATTTGGACTTTCATTAGTGCGGTTGAAAGGATTGCAGTGAAAACTGTGATACAAAAGATTATGCATCAGCCAGATTGCTCTGCATTATTTTAAATTGCAGACTGTGTCCTTATTCTTTATTAAGAGTAAAGTAACTTTAAGCAGTCTGAGGTTATCAGGAGATAATCACGTCCCCAGGGTCTTTATGGCACTTTGAAACGTAAAGATTGTGATTACTCTGTGATTGCTATGCTGCTTATTATTCTTTACTGCTTAATAATGGGACCATAATATTGTTTTTGGATATAGCTAGCTGAAAACCACTCTCCCAGTTTTAATCATGTAAATGGTTACCGTTTTTACAAATGCAAAAGGGGCCATTGTTTGAACTGAGTGGCATAGTGGTGAGTTCACATTGTAGTCTTCCTTCTCTTTCTAGACGTAGGCCAGGAAGGATTTAAAAGAAACCACAAAAACACGTGGACCAAAATGACTTTTCCGAAAGGTTGTGTGCATTTTCCTTCTGCTTGCTCCCCAATTTCTCTTATATCAAACCCACCCTGGGGGAATTTATATTTTCTCACCCAAGGTGGTAGGATTCACCAGCTGGAACTTAAATACTTAAAGTCTTCCAAAACGTCATCCTTAAACTGCGGTCCTGACATTCTTTGGCCTGGCCTGCTTCTCCTTCATTTCTTGCTCCAATTTGTGCACCCACATGTTGACCCAGTGTGTGTGGCAGCTGCAAAAAAGATAAAAGTCTATGCTTGGGATCACTACGAAAGGAAAACTGCTGATAACCGTAATGGCATTATACAAATCTATGGGGCGGCTATGTTTGGAATACTGTGTGCAGTTCCGGATGCCTCACCTCGGAAATGATATCGTGGAGTTGGGAAAGGTTCAGAAATGTGCAGCCAAAATGTTCAGAAGGACAGAGTGACTCAACTATGGGATCTTCTCTAGGAGGTAGTGATGGTCACCAACTTGGATGTCTTCAGAAGAGGATTAGTAATGGCTGCTAACCCTGATGACTATGTTCTCAACCAGCTGTTGGATGCAACATGCCTCTGAATACCATTTGATGGGAATCGAGTGGAACACTGGAAATTGCCTGATGCTGAGTCAAATCCATTGGTTCATCCACCTCTACAGTGGCTCTCCTGATTGAAGTGCAGTGTGTTTCAGGACCGGGACATTCATGGGGAAACCAAAACGCTTGTTTACAAAGCTGTTGTACTACCAACCTTGCTGTATGCTTCTGAAACATGGACAACTGGGAAACACTGGCCTGCAAGCGCTCCAGTTGGAGAACAGCCTTTCCCTAAGGTGCCATGGGCTTTGAAGACATTCAAACTCAGGACAAGAGGAAGAAATGCGTTAAGAGGAAGGCACATTTGGCAAACCCTCACCGGGATCAACTCCTACCCAGAAATTTATGTCCCAACTGTGGAAGGACGTGTGGATCCGGAATTGGCCTCCCTCCACAGTCACTTATGGACTCACTTTTAAAGCCATGTTTATGGAAGATAGTCTTACTTGGCTATGAGTGATTGCCAAAGAAGAAGAAGATGACAGTGGCCAGCAGAGGCTGTCTGGGATTTCACGCAAGGTTCTCCACTAGCCCTACTTGGAGATGCCAGGCATTCAACTTGGGACCTTCTGCATGCAAGGGAGAAGGTGCTGTATCACAGAAGAACGGTCCTTCCATACTGCCGTGGAATCAGATTCTCAACCTTTTCTCTTTTCCTAAACTTTGCCCTTTATATTACCACTCTTAAAAAAAAGAAAAGGCACTGACAGCTGAACAGTATGACCAGAAATACGTTATTTATAAAGCTAGTGTGAATTATGTTTAATGGCCTCCATTTTAAAGCAAGCCATTTGCTTCTCTCCCTCCTTCCCCCCTCCGCCTTTTTCCAAAGTCTCTGTTTTCATTAGTGGAATATAAAATGTTAATAATACCTTTATACTGTAGTGCTCAGGAGCAACATTTATCTTCCATGTTCTTTATGGAATCCTGCTAGCAAGCTCTCACTCGTATCATAAATAGAATTTGTTCCACGAAATAAAAAAATGTATTGTTTTCTTTGTTAGAAGATGCTGCTAAATTGGCTGTATGTTTGATAATCACATCTCAAGCTGATTATTCTGCTAATAGCCTTAAGATATTATTTTTTTTAAAAAAATAAAAAATAAGTGCACCACTATAGTCCTAATACTAGTATTATTATTTTTTTTGAAAAAAAATCCCTTCTTGTTTCTGCAAAGTCTGAATGAGATTTTCAGAATTGAATAATAATTTGATCCGTTAATCTTTTGAAGCTAGTAATTTTATTTTCCCTTCTTTGCAGTCTCCAAGGCTCGCAAATGAATAGAGCTTCATTACTGGAGCCTCCGTTTAATAACCATTATCCATTATCTTGTAATTAAGACTCCCTGTAACGAATCATGAGGACAATGCAAAAATACATAGTACATTTCTTTAATGAACTGGAAAATGTTCATCTTGTTCTATTTAGTAATGAGTTGCTGAATAGTCGTTAAATCCACTGGAGAATGGAGCGAGATGGATTTTGAAGACTATCTTTGAGTTTGTGGTTAATCTATTAGAATTAAAATTTCATCTTCTATTTTTATCAACAGCCGATTAGAAGGCCTTCTGTTTGACCAAATTGATTAGGGGACCCTATACAAGGGCAGATGTTGTTTAATGAAAGTTTTTAATGAAACTGTACCATAGAGGTTTCTAATTACCAGACTTATAAAAGCTTTGACTTACCTTACCCTGCAAAGAGGAGGAGGGGTGGTGGTGGTGGTGGAAGTATTGTGCTAAAGGGCTTAAATGCCACAATTAAATGAAATACAGGGAAAAGTAGGAGTTGGTGTGAGGAAGTTTGGCTTGCTTGTCTGAAGAAGAGGTCATCAACTAAAGAGAGAGCTTAGTGAGAGGCAGTAGTTTGGTGGTAGACGGCGCCCAACTGAAGGCTGTTAGTTTGACCTTCCCTTCATTCAGTTCCAGCCAGCATGGCCAGTGGCCAGGGATGATGGTAGCCCAAAACATCTGGAGGGCCCCCGCTTGGGGAATGCTTGTTTTAAGTGGAGACGCCAAATATTGAATCTCAGGCCTTCTGCATGCAGAAGGTGTCCTTTGCCACTGAGCCAGAGTCTCATCCGGACCTTTGGAATAGGTTGACCTAGTAATAAGGCAGCCTCCTATGTTCTTTTGAAACTCATTTCTGACACTGTGTCATTATGCTACCCAAGAAGGAAATACTGGAAAAATTTGAAGGAACCCAAAGGTTTTCAGAATTAAAAATAAAAAAGTGTTTAGGAAAATATACTGAAATTGGGATTGGGAACCCAAAAACAGTCCTGGGTGCCTGGCTTGTCAGGTGCCTGGGTGGCATGGAGTATCCTGGAAAGGTGTGGCTGGCTGGCAGGGAGCCTGAACAGGAGCACTCCACAGTGTACATTTAAGGATATAAGACAAGTCTGCTGGATGAGACCAATGGCCTATCTAGTCCAGCATTCTGTTCTCACATTGGCCAACTAGACGCCTGTGGGAAATCCACAAACAGGAACATACTCCCCTCCCAATTCCTACTTCTTTCTTTTCCTAGTTTGTTAAGGTGTTACATTCATATGACAAATGTAAAGCTTATTATACACAGAGTTCTCGCTTTCTGAACACAGTGCATCCCGAGAAAATCGTTTGTTAGGTCAGCGTTTGCACAAAGAGCCCTCGATTTCCACCATTTCCTATGGGGACATTTCTAATCTGTGGTCTCCCTCCATGGTTTCATCTGAAAAATGGCTGCAGCCAACCAGCAAAAGAGAGAAAATGGATTTGTCCAATCTCTCCTGCTCTCTGATTTGTCTGATCTCCCTGTTCCCTCTCTCCGTGGTTCCTGCCTGAAAATGTCTGCTTTCAACCAGCTAACAAGTAAGGAACTGGGCAAACTCCAGCTGTTCAGATACCCGAATCATCTGTGTGCGCAGCGAGGTTTGGGCGTAATTCTTTATGTTTGGATAACTGAATTTTCAGCTAACGAACATTCTAATAGCGGGATCTGCACATACTAAGAACCAGAATGATAATTTTGTTGACACATCTGTTTATTACTTCTTCTTTTTTTATTCTCACCCTTGCAGGTTCTGATTTTATCAAGACTTCCACAGGAAAAGAAACCGTTAATGCTACCTTTCCCGTTGGGCTCGTCATGGTGAGAGCTATTAGAGACTTCTTCTGGAAAACTGGCTATAAGGTAACTTCATACCATCTCCATCTTTTCATTGTATACTGCGTTCTCCAAAGCAATGTTGGTGTGATGCACAGGCTTTGGACCATGGGTGGGGAATTATTGTAATTATTATAATTAATTATTATAATTATTATTGTTGCCACCCATCTGACTGGGTTGCCCCAGCCACTCTGGGTGGCTTCCAACAATAAGCACAGCAAAACATCAAACATTAAAAGCTTCCCTGTGGCCCTCCAGACTTTGTTGGACTCCAAGTCCCATGAGCCCAAACCAGCATGGCTAGCGGTCGGGAATTATGAGAGTTGTGATCTAGCGACATTTAGAAGGCTACAGTTTCCTCTATCCGTGCTTTAGGGTTGCTGAACCGCCAGACCTATTTATTAACTACATTTTTATCCTGCCGCTCCACCAAGCTGCCATGGGCGGCATAAACCATTTCTCCCCCCATTGTTTTCCTCATGACAACCCTGTAAGCAAGGTTAGACTGAAAGATGGTGACTAGACCCAGGTCACCCAAGTGAGCTTCCTGGAAGAGGGGGGGATTTGAAGTGGTGTCTCCTCAGAGCCAGTGTGGTGTAGTGGTTAAGAGCGGTGGACTCGTAATCTGGTGAACCAGGTTCGCTTCCCCGCTCCTCCATGTGCAGCTGCTGGGTGACCTTGGGCTAGTCACACTTCTCTGAAGTCTCTCAGCCTCACTCACCTCACAGGGTGTTTGTTGTGGGGGAGGAAGGGAAAGGAGATTGTTAGTCGCTTTGAGACTCCTTCAGGTAGTGATAAAGTGGGATATCAAATCCAAACTACTACTACTACTCCTCTTCTTCTTCTTCTTCTTCTTCTTCTTCTTCTTCTTCTTCTTCTTCTTCTTCCTCCTCCTCCTCCTCTTCCTAGCCTGATACTCTAACCCAGTGTTTCTCAAACTTGGGTCCCCAGCTGTTGTTGTACTACAACTCCCATCATCCCAGACCACTGGTTGTGCTAGCTAGGGATGATGAGAGTTGTAGTCCAACAACAGCTCAGGACCCAAGTTTGAGCTACGCTCCTCTAAGTTATACACCACACCACACTGACCGGCTGTGACACAGAGCTGTAGTACTTTGTCTTTGAACAGAAGCCCAGAGACAGACAGAGGGTTCATAAGGAATAGGAAACTTAGTTTGTTTGAAGACTTTTTATCTCAGAAGAATGAGAAGCAAATATCTCCAATCTGGTATTCTAATAGAAAACTCATTCTCTTGACTTACGTAGCCAAAGCAGCACCATTTGGCCACAAGGGGGTGGTATTAATAGCTTTGGGAGAACCCAGAGGCTTGCAGAAGTACAAATACATTTGGAGGAAAAATACTACAGCAACGAAGGTTGCGAACCCTGAAAACACGGCAGTGAGGACTGCGTGTGCTTGGTGGCCACTGAACGCTGACTGACTGATGGGGTGGAAAAGTGGGGCAGGAACAGGGATAGAATGGGAAATAGCATGATTGCAGAGTTTGTAGAAAAGCATTCTATGCAGCAACATTTTGTTGCTGGTGCGGCTTGTTTTCTGGTCATGTTTATGTGGAAGGCATAGAGTTTGGCAGTGGGTATAACCTGGCTGTGTCATCTTGTACTTCCTCTCTGATTCCGGCAAGAGAACCACCTCTTCACTAGGGACATCACACATCATTCCTTCAGCCTTTTATTCAATGGTCACTGCTCTGAATTTCACTTGAAACATGTCTTGGGGTGGTGGTGGAGAAATGTCTGCTCAGTTCTTCAGTCAGCATGATGAGAGCACCACCGCCTTGATATCTGGCAATGTTGGCACTGGGTTTGAGGGAATCTCTGTGCAAGATGTCCTCGGTATGCCCTGCTCTTGGAACAGGCCTGCGTCCTCCTCAGTGCTGCTGAGGGAGAGGGTGTGGCAGGCTCCTCTTTGCTCCTGTTGCTGTGCTCTTACTTGGAGAAATAGCAGGTGAACAGGCTGGGGCAGCCAAGAGGTGGAGCAGAAGGGGCAGGGGGCTCCAGATGTCTGCTTTGGGGCTGTCCTTCCTCCTTGAGCAATGAGCTCAGCAGTGCAGAAGTGAGGCTTCGTTGGTACCCTGGACAGCTCCATGCAGGGCTCAGTAGTGAGCAGAGCAGGAATGTTGTTTCAGCAGCAGTCACTGTCCGACCGAACCTCAAATAAGAGGAGCAGCTCTGCCTCAGTCAAATCCTTGGTCTCCTCCCCTGAAGATGGGAAATGTGACCCCAGGGTCATGACCCAGCCCTTCCGCTTGGGGATGGACCTCATCACGTGCCAATAATGCCAACTCCTGCTGCTGCCAGCATTGGCATATAAACACGCACCTGGCTCCTTTGACAGATACTTGGGCACCTCATAGAAGGCGCCATCTCTTTTTTGGTGCTGCTGTGGCAACTATTGTGTATTGTCTCAAGGCTCTGTGATAACTTGGTGGTGGTAGCACATGTAATTTGGTCCTTCGCCTTGCCTCCGTGGAGGTTTTGCATGTCATTAAAATAACTGTTTAATTTATCGTTCATTTAAGCAGACTTTATGATGTGTGTGTGTGCTTAAAGTTCTATTAACCAAAAGTGTGTGGTGCGTGCACCTGCTCAGGAAATAATAATAAAAAAATTAGATGTAAACTGAGTTTATATCCTTTTTATTAAACGAAGACAATTTTATCACTGACGAGAGATTTCTAAATGGTTTCCTTAACAAACAAATTTGGCTGCCGTACAGATGCTTTTCCAACAAGGCGTTGGCCAATAAAAACAGGTTAATGTAGAAATTAAACTTCTTCCGAGGACAGAAGCGGGTTGCAGGGTAACATTTATTGAATGATAAGCTGCGGCGGTGATATGAAAAGTGTGCAGCATAATGGGAAATAATCTTTTCCTGTCATTATTGAAGGACACACACAAATTGGTTTTTCTGTTGGGAAATCCCCCAGTCCAGAGAAACTTATTACTTTTAATAATATAAGGTGACGAGAAAAAATTCTCAAGGAGATGAACTTATTAAACAAAATAATGAAATGCTGTGAAACAGCAGGGGGAAAGTAGCCCGACTTTTTCAGCTCTTGAATGAAACATTTATTATATATAGATATGTATGTGTGTGTGTGTGTGGTGCATTCTGGCAGTCAGATGGATTCTGTAGAAAGTCGGCAAACAGAATGAGAGACAGGATAGTAATAGGTAGCTTTGGGTGAAAATAAATGTAATTATTTGGGGGGAACATGAATGTTTTAACTAAAAGAAACCAAACCCAAGATGGCAGCCAGAATCCAGAGGGTGGCAGACAGAGCTACTCTTTGTATATCGGTGCTTCTGAGGCCCACTTCTCGGTGCATTACTGAAAGTTGTGGGAACATGAGGAGGAGCCTCCTGTGCATTATATGAAACTGCCTGACACAGAGTCAGACCACTGGTCCATCTAGCTCAGTGCATACACTGATTTGCAGCAACGCTGGGGTTTCATGTAGGGGATTGAACCTGGAACCTTGTGCATGTAAAACAGATGTTTGCCCACTGAGCCTATGGCCCTCCCCTTGAGGAAAGGTCACAGAGAGGAGCTGTGTTTGGGGAAAAGTAAGGCGGACAAGCTAGAGAGCTGTTGCGGCCCTGTGTACAGCAGAGACAGGGAGTGTGATCCCCCAGATGCTGAAATACCAAATTATGAACGCAGTACTATCCATTTTCTGTTTCTTTTTAAATACAGTCGGACCTTGGATCCCGAACACCTTGCATGACAAAAGTTTTGGCTCCCGAACTCTGCAAACCCGGAAGTGATTGTTCTGGTTTGCAAACGTTCTTTGGAACCCAAACGTCTGCTGCGTCTTCCGATTGGCTGCTGGAGCTTCCTGCAGCCAATCGGAAGCCGTGCCTTGGTTCTTGAACGTTTTGGAAGTCGAACGGACTTCCAGAACGGTTTCCGTTCGACTTCCAAGGTACGACTGTATGTGTTACGCTTTTACAGAGCTGAATAAAAATCATAGGCTATAAATGCCTGAACCAAAAGGGCTAAGTAGGGAATTCATATAGAAGCGAGTTCCATAAATGAGAGGCCACCACAGATAAGGCCTCTTCTCTTGAGCTTGACAGCCTTCTAAATCTTACTGGGGCGCATGTAGACAGAGTCTCCAATGGGGGCAGGATAGCATCATACGGATATAGTATACAGCTTTGCAGATTCCTATCTAGGCCAACTTTCTGTATTTTTAAATTCCCTGTTCCCCGTTCTTCTTTCTTAAATCAAGGTTGGCTTTAAGCCTGCGGGAGGCATTCGCACAGCCAAAGATGCCCTGATCTGGCTCTCGCTGATGAAGGAAGAACTAGGAGATGAGTGGCTAAAGCCAGAACTCTTTCGCCTGGGGGCCAGCACTTTGCTGGGAGATATTGAGAGACAGGTTAGTATTCCTACTTCTTCTTCTTTGGCGATCACTTGTAGCTGAGTAAGATTGTCTTCCATGAGCACAGTTTTAACAGTAAGTCTGTAAGTGACTGTGGAGGCCAATTCTGGATTCCTTCCACAGTGGGGACATAGGTTTCTGGGCGGGAGTTGATCATGATGAGGGCTTGCCCAGCATGTCTTCCTCTTAGCATGTTTCTCCCTTGCGTCCTGAGTTTGAGCTTCTTCAAAGCCCATGACACCTTTGGTAAAGGCTGTTCTCCAATTGGAGAGCTCACAGGCCAGTGTTTCCCAGTTGTTGGTGTTTATACTACATTTTTAAGGTTGTTATTCCTCCTAATGGTGTATTCCCCCCCCCTCCAATAAAAAACCATGTGGTTTTGACTTTTGTAGTACAGTGGTACCTCTAGTTGTGAACGGGATCCATTCCAGAGCCCCGTTCGCAACACGAGCAGAACGCAACCCGCGTCTGTGCGTGCTCAGGTCGCAATTTGCCACTTCTGGCCATGCGCGTGACGTCATTTTGAGCGCATGTGCGAGTGGCGAAACCCGGAAGTAACCCTTTCCGGTACGTCAGGGTCGCCACTGGATTCAGTCTGAAAAGGTTTAACCTGAAGCAAACGCAACAAGAGGTATGACTGTATAGACTTTAAAAATTGCCTTTTGAGAGGTTTCATTTTCTTACACTGCTGCTTATAACGGAGCCTCGCTTTTTAATTGGCGGTGTTTACCAATTAGTTCTGATCCACCTCATTTGGGGAGGCAAGGTCGTTCTGCACAGTAGTAATATGTCCATTTTGTACCATGTTACCCACCGTATAGGAATAACCCATGGGTAGCTCTTATGCTGTGCATTTGTGATGCCACAGGTTCAGTTCCCACCATCTGCTTTTCAAGAGACCCCAGACAAGCAGCATCAGTCTTGGCTCTTCTTGCCACCCCCCCCCCTTTCTCTATCCACAGCTTTATTAATTTATTTCAAGTGCTGGAAGGCTTTTAATGGAGAAGGCCGAGAGCTTGAAGGGAGAGCACTTGGATTGCATGCAGAAGGTCCCAGGTTTAATCCCTGACATCTCCATTTAAAAAACACCAGGTAGCGGATGATGAAATAGCGGAAGCCGTCAAACCCAATATTGTCGACTCTGGCTGTATTTTAATATTGTGTTGGAAGCTGCCCATAGTGGCTGGGGAAACCCAGCCAGATGGGCGGGGTATAAATAATAAATTATTATAATATTATTATTAGGTCTATTCCCCACCAACCACCACCTGATCTTTTTAAATGGTGATAGGGGGGATGGAACCTGAACTTTTCTGCATACAAAGCCCCACACACTATCCAGCTGAGCAATGGGAAAGGCCCTTGCTCAGCATCCTGTAGAGCCACTGCCAGTCAAAGTTGACAGCTCTAGGCTTGATGGACAAGCAGCCTTTCCTATTTTCCTTTTCAAAAAATAAAAATCTGTTGCCAAATGTGTGTGTGGATCATAGAATTGTAGAGCTGGAAGAGACCCCAAGGACACCTTCCTGGAATGCAGAAATATGCAGCTGATCCATATGGGGATCAAAACTACAACCTTGGGCTCTATCAGCACCAAACTCTACCCAACTAGGGCCGCCATCTGCACTACACATTTTAAGCAGTATCGTCCCACTTTTAACAGCCACAATTTCCCCCAAACAATCCCAGGAAGTATTATTTTGTTAAGTGTGTTGTTAGAAGGTAAAGGGACCCCTGACCATTAGGTCCAGTCGTGGCCGACTCTGGGGTTGCGGCGCTCATCTCGCTTTATTGGCCGAGGGAACCGGCGTACAGCTTCCGGGTCATGTGGCCAGCATGTCTAAGCTGCTTCTGGCGAACCAGAGCAGCGCACGGAAACGCCGTTTACCTTCCCGCCGGAGTGGTACCTATTTATCTACTTGCACTTTGATGGGCTTTCAAACTGCTAGGTTGGCAGGAACTGGGACCGAACAACGGGAGGTCACCCTGTCACGGGGATTCGAACCGCCGACCTTCTGATCAGCAAGCCCTAGGCTCTGTGGTTTAACCCACAGCGCCACCCGCATCCCTTAAGTGTGTTGTTAGGAGACCCCTATTTCCCCTCCCAAAGCTACTATTCCCAGTGTTCCCTGGGAAGAGAAGGATTGATTTGCTAAACCATTCTGGGGATTGTAGCTCTCTGAGAGGAATAGGTGTTTTTTTTGCAACCACCACTGGAAGCATGTAATGTGCAAAGCGGAAGACTTTGAGGGGGGGTAAGCCCCAGGACAGACTGCAATGGCTGATCCTTCACACCCCACATGCTTTGCGTGGTTTCGGTTTTGAGTAAGTGCATCAGCCCCAAGTAACTTTGCAACCGCTGAGGCTTATCATATTGATGGCACATTCACGAGAGTTGCTCTGGTGCTCTGGGAGATGGATTCGGATGTGCAAAAAATGTAAACAGGAAGGCAACAGTCACATAAAGGGGAAAGGAGAGAATTTCTTGGGACACAGATGTATTAGGCCCAATGCAGCTTTTGGAATAAATCAAGGTGGAGCAGTGGTTTCAGAGGAAGCTTGGGAAAATTGTGCTTATTCCAAAATGCATTGGGCCCAATGAAAGGTGATTCACCCCCCAATTTGGCAGGACCCAAACACAAAAGGCACTTTCCACATCTTTCTCCCTGGAAAGAGCCAGTGAGGTGGAGTGGCTGGACCCACTAGGCCACAAAGCCCTCCTATGTGGTTTCAGGTAAGCCACACACTCTTGGCTTGGCCTGCCTTGCAGGTCAATGTTAAATGAACCCCATGTGTGCTTCTGTTTCTTGGAGAGGAGCGGCACACAAAAATTGCCAACTAAATAAAATACGGAGCAAAAAACAGGACAGAATGAGATCATCTTGTGTATTTGGTGCTCAAAGGAGATGTCTTCAGAAAACTTGTGCTATTTTTATCGGCGCGAGTAATTAAAAGTTTATAAATGGTATCCGCTTTCTTGTTAACCTGCCCTTAATTTGTCAGCTTTGTTACACCTGTTTAATTTCATCTTTTCCATTGCTGCTCCGGTAAATTCGTTTCCTCCCCAACTGCTCTCCTCCCACTCTGCAGATTTACCACCATGTGACCGGCAGATACGCAGCTTCCTATGACCTGCCTATGGCTTAGACCAGTGACTGATTCATGATATAAAAGAGAGAGAAGGAAAAAGAAGGAAAAGGGGATAAACAGAAGAGGCGTAAGCAAGCGACGTCCTCGAATCCTTTCCTGCAAACAAGTCCAAGATGTGCTTGGGAAAGGATTAAAGGGCAAGGGGCTTCTGACTCACTTATTCACCAAGCTGGACAAGTGCTTATGATTATAAGAGAAATTCTGGATTTTGAAGGTTTTTCCAGGTCAATTTTGCTGTGCCTCATTCACTGCAACATTAATACCAGCGGGAGGGGAGAGGTGCAAAGAGATGATCAAATGATTGATTTAGTGCGAATTTTGTATTAATGGGTTTGTTTTTTGTACTGGTGTTTCCCACCCAACCCCCCTTCTCCGTGGCATAGGCTGCCTTAAGGTGGCACCGAAATAAACTATAACATGGCCTCCAGTATCAGGATGGACACTGTTGCAGGCTCTTTTGAGAGCCAGATGTCTCAGACTGCCTGCCCCTTCTCTAAAGCTGGGCTGCAGGCTTCAGGTCTGTTCACAAAATAATGCAAACAACGGGCATTAAGAAGAAGAAGCTCTTATTTACGCCCACCTGCCACCTCAACTGAATTGCAAGTGATATCTGAAAGTCTCCAGAGTCTCAGAAGCAACTTTTGATGTATTCAGTGGGAACCAGGGAGGTGTTGTTAGTCTAAACAAGAACAAAAGCAGATTCATTTATATGGATCTAAATCAGTCTCAGGTCCTCCAAGTGCCTTGGACTACAACTCCCATCATCCTTCACCATTGGCCATGCATGCTGGGAATGATGGGAGTTGGAGTCTTAGAACATCTGGAGAGCACTGGGTTGGGGAAGCCTGCTGTATCCCATGATGTGCTCAAAAACAAGAGCCATGGATGGTTGAATTATTCTCATCTTGAGCTTGTTAGGGCTTCAACAATTTGCCTCGCCCCCCTACACAGACACAGACATGCATCTTGCAATGTGTCCTTCCTTCCTTCCTTCCTTCCTTCCTTCCTTCCTTCCTTCCTTCCTTCCTTCCTTCCTTCCTTCCTTCCTTCCTTCCTTCTCTCTCTCTCTCTCTCTCTCTCTCTCTCTCTCTCTCTCTCTCTCTCTCTCTCTCTGTGTGTGTGTGTGTGTCTGTCTGTCTGGATTGCAACCTACTGTACTGCACATTGTACAGGATACACTACTTTTTTGAGATCCAGCAGGGTGCATGGCATTTGCAGCCTGCTAAAACCATAACTAAACCTCAGCTGCACCTTTATGCAAGAGTCTACAAGCACATGCCTTGGAGCTGAGCCCAGTGATTCTGGAGCACAGGTAAAGGACTGCAGCTTCCCCATTCATTGAGATATTTGGGGGATTTTTCTGAATGAGCGATCCTGACAGGCATTCAAGTGACACAACCTGCTCTTGCGCTGGAAACCTCTCCTGCTTTCGCAGAGAGCATTGCACATACAGGAACTCAACAGAACTCAGAAATGCAGTACACAGACCCGTCCACAAATTTCCCATTTGCTTTTAAAGTCCTTTTAATCGTGTACAAATACTGTAAAAAATCGTTACACATGCCTTAAATCTGAGCCTCTGGTGGGGGTTTTTTTTAAAAGGATGGGATTATACTTTATGAAATCTTGTCTCAACTTCTAACTTTGCAGAAATAAATTGCTTGACATTTTAAGAACATATGCTTAAATAAAAAAAAATATTCTGTGCAGGGATTGTTCTCCCGTTTCGCTTGAGATTAATTACCGTGCGCACGCGATTTAACTAAAAATAATCACTACCTTTCTAAAGATCAGGCCACCACGAGCTTTGTGCCTTATTTTGTTGCTGCCTTCTGCTGGGGAAGGAAGTGAGGCTCAGGCACTGGGCAGACTTCAGATTTTTTCCATTTTCTCTCTTAGACTTCCAGTTCCCGCTGCCACCATTGAATGGAACTGCCAACTCAAAAAGAAATGTTTGGCTTGCTTTTTAAAAAAGAGGGGTGCAGGATTTCAGTACTGCCTAGAACAGTGTTTCTCAAAACTTGGGTCTCCAGGTATTGTTGGACTACAACTCCCATCAAGCCTAGCTAGTGTTGGAATATTCTAGAAGAAACTTGTAAATGGCCTTGGACAAGATGCTAGGCAACAGAAATTTTCCCCAGCAACAGGCGTCCTTATCAGGGCATGCAGTCAACCAAGTCTGGGTCAGTGTAAATGAGTACAGTGGTACCTCGGGTTACATATGCTTCAGGCTATAGACGCTTCAGGTTACAGACTCCGCTAACTCAGAAATAGTGCTTCAGGTTAAGAACTTTGCTTCAGGATGAGAACAGAAATCGGGCTCCGGTGGTGCGGCAGCAGCAAGAGGCCCCATTAGCTAAAGTGGTGCTTCAGGTTAATAACAGTTTCAGGTTAAGTACGGAGCTCCGGAACGAATTAAGTACTTAACCCGAGGTACCACTGTATGTGAATGAGTCTCTGGCTGGATGGCTAAAAAGAGAAAAAGATGGTGTATCTTTATTTGCTTTGCCCTCCCTTTATTAATGACCAATGTAAAGTTCTGTAAATAATAAAGACTCTGAGAAACCGAACAAAATGGTGTTTATTCCTCTAATGGGAATTTCACTAAGAGATAGCTGGAATGCTGCTGCTGCTACTGCTGCGAAGAAGTAAAAGATGCAGGAAAACGTCTGTAAAAAGAACTGCTGCAGACAGAAATGAAAATCTAAGAGTAGGAAACTCCGACGAAAGGACAAGATTAATGGACTACGCAGAATTAGACAAAATTACTGGAAGGATTCGAAACTGGCGGGACCAGAGATTTGCAGAAGATTGGAAGAAATATACGAACTATTTGAAGAGCAATTGTAATCAAGAAATTACGCTAGTAGGACTACAAGAAGTTTTGTAAGGACAAATATATGAAATATTGCAAACAGAGAAAGAAGAGAAATTAGTTATGAGATTTAAAGGTAATAGTGGAAGTAAGAAATGTATATTAAGTGATTAGATTGGAAAATTTTCAGATGTGATTGATGGAAGTCAAAAGAACTGTATAAGATGTAAAAGTATGTTTGATTATTTGAAAATGATATGTTAAAAAAAACTAATAAAAATTTATATATATAAAGAAAATCTAAGAGTAGATGCTCATGCGCCAACAGCTAGCAGCCCCAGTGGTCAAGGATGATGGGAGTTGTAGTCCAGCTGGAGACCCAAATTAGAGATGAAGACGGGTAGACTGGGTCAATCTCTTGAGTGATCTGTAGTAGTTTGACAAGGATTTCTGACTCCCAGTTTAACAGGAACAGTAACAGGACTTCTAAATAATTCTGCTGGCATAAAGAAAGCTAATTGGGAGCACACGTGTGTGAAAGGTTTGTGAGCTCAGTTTTGCGCTGGTATGGAAAACAAATTCCTAGGCCTCAGAAAGCACTCGGAGGCATCCTGGTCTTTGTTTTATTATTATTTTAGCTATTTGCCTTTTGTATCCGGCCCTGAATGGTAGTTCTTGGGGTTCTAATGAAAACCAAAGTAGATCAGAAAAGCTGGAAATCTGCCATCCTAATCGAGAAGCTGCACCATAAAGAAGGCTGATTGCCGAAGAATGGATGCTTTTGAATTATGGTGCTGGAGGAGACTCTTGAGAGTCCCATGGACTGCAAGAAGATCAAACCTATCCATTTTTAAGGAAATTAGCCCTGAGTACTCACTGGAAGGACAGATCCTGAAGCTGAGACTACAATACTTTGGCCACGTCATGAGAAGAGAAGACTCCCTGGAAAAGACCCTGATGTTGGGATAGATGGAGGACACAAGGAGAAGGGGACGACAGAGGACGAGATGGTTGGACAGTGTTCTCGAAGCTACCAGCATGAGTTTGACTAAACTGCAGGAGGCAGTGGAAGACAGAAGTGCCTTTTGTGTTCTGGTCCATGGGGTCACGAAGAGTCGGACACGACTAAACAACAACAAATCGAGAAGCAGCAGCCCCTAATATCAGGCACATGGGCTTCAGTTGGGCTCTGACGTTCTTAGTAAATAAATTTCAGTTTGGGGGTAATAACTTTGCTTCTCCCCAAGTATTGCTTCTCCACTCATGTCAGCCAAGTTGATCCATAAAGCCTGGCTCTTCATAACTTTGAGGAGGACCGGAACAGAAGAAGCTACCTCCCTAACTTAATTTGCTCAGTTGTAACTTTGGTTTCCTCCTGCCCCCCCCCCCTTCAGAGAATAGAAGTAAGTTTTATCCTGCTGATTCTGTGCTGAAATGATCAGTGGTAACATCTGGATGATAGATAAAATGTCAGGGGTAGGATTAAAAGGAAGAATCATTTTTAATTAAATACAACCTGTGCAGAAAAAAAGATGAGGATTTGTCGGGGGGGGGGAGGAAAATCTCCATCTGGTCCATTCTTTAATAGGGCAGATGACAACCAAGAGGATTCTAACTGTACAAAAGGACACCGTGTTTAAAATGCCTAATGGCTATTTGAGCTAATATCCTGGCTGCTCTAAACTCGCATAGAAGAAGAAAAATTATTCTGTTTGTGTCCTATATGAGATTTTAGGCTAGCTGTTACTGTTTGGTACATTAGCTGGGAGAAAGGCAGATTCATTGCTAGGGATTATTAGGAGAGAGGATTGAAAATAAAACTGTCATATACACAGTTCTGGTCATTCCGCCTCAAAGATGGTAGTTGTCAAGCTTGAAAAGGACGAGGAAAATGATCGGGAGCTTGGAGAAAGCTTTTGAATGACAGCCACAGAATTTGGGACTTTGGGCTTTAGAGGTGGTGGGGAAAAGGGTCATCAGAGATGTTTGTGGGGTTGGGGTGGGGGGAGACACAGGATGGAGTTTTATAGAAGTTCTCATGGCATGGGGAAAATGGGTAGAGATTTCTCCTCTCTCTTTGAGGTCATCTGAAGAAGCTGATTAGACAGTAGATTCAGGGCCGACAAAATGGAGAACTTTTTCACACACCCCATAAGAAAACCCATGGCATCTTGCACACATAGTGAACAAGTTAGACTACAGCCCCCATCCCTGCCCCATAGCTCATGGTCAGGGAGCATGGGCATTGTAGTTCGGCAACATCGGGAGGGGCCCTGTTTCCCAAGAAGACGTCTTATCAAAAACTGGCCATAACAGCTATATTGAACCTCCATATTCATATCCTGTATACTAGTTGGAACCTTTCCCTACATGGGTTGATTTGGAGCTTCATAGAGCCCAGGGATAGACAAATCTGTCATTTTTTTGTTTCTCTCAGCACATAGGAGCCAACTCCAAAGGGGTGGAGGGGGACTCCCTAAACTTGGTGGGTGTCACCATTTAAATAGTGTGTCCGTGCTGTGTCATGTGATCGATTATGCAGGGTGGGGCTTACTCTCCCCCCATTTTTTATTCAAGTTGGCACCCCTGCGTTTTCCCAAGCTAAAGTTCAGCTTGCCACATTTCCACGTCAGGTTGTGATCAGTCTTAACCTCAAGAACATCCTCGCATAAATTCCTCAGCATTTTTGTATGCAACTTACCAAAATATAATGCAATTGTGTCTGTTTGTTTCACTGATGCATTCATTTTTATGCACACTTTCCCTTCAATACATGCATTTTTGTACACAACGTCTGGATGGTGAGCTGCATCACAGCCTTTGGAGAACTGAATTTGCAAACCAACCCCAATATCTCCCCCGCCCTTGTGGAGGCATCTGGTCGGCTGCTGCTCACAACAAGATGCTTAGATTTGACAGATCTTCTGTCTGATTCTCCAAGGCTTTATATAGGAGGTTGTGTGCGTTATGTGCTTTAAAAAAACAAAACCCCTGTCATCAGCAACTCCACTTTTTACAATTTCCTATGGTGCACTGCTGTGGGGCATTGTGGGAAATTTGAAATGGCAGTTTGTAGCAGCCCGTTACAGCTGCCAGGTAAACTCATGAACGTCCATGAACCTAGAGATGGTCCACTGAGGGCACTTTGTGAAGGCCACATTAAATCTGGAGTTGGCCTCAGAGGAAAAGTCCTAGGCAGTGCTTTCCCCCCAAGAAAAATAGGTGCCGAAACTCCTACATGGGAGACGGATTGAAGAAATGGAAATATGAATAGGTCCTGCCCCATAGTTTGGTCAATCGTGGCTAGGAGCTAGGTGGAGTCCAAGATCTGAAAACAAAGTGAAGCCTCACACACATTGGCCAGCTTCCATTTTGACTTGAAATGTTTGTTTTGGGCTTCTTGGAGCGCCCAGGGGGTGTACAAAGGGGGCAGGGGGTGGTCCACCCTGGGTGCCACCCTGGGGGTGTGACAAGATGGCCCTCTGCCTCCCCCCCAGCTGTAGAGCGGCCGAGGGCACACACAGCGTCTTACAGGCTGCTACACATGCACAGTCCGTATGGGTGCCACGCATGTGCAATCTGGGCAGTTCGCCCCGCCCCTCAGTGACCCCCCAAGTGCCGGAGAGGCTTCTTGCGCCACTGGGAGCACCGACCTTCAATGGCACCCACCTGAGAGGTGCATTCTGGGATGCACTGGCTGAAAGAAAGCATTTGTCCTGGGAAAGGAGAGTTGGATCTAGCAAAGTAAGGAAAAGATCGGAGGAAGGATTTTGATTGGGGAAGAAAGAGACAATAGCGTACATGAGAGGTTACAGAGGCAAGAGAGGCTGAAGTTCACATATTTATTTGAAATAACTTGTCAAATCCAGGGTTGCAGGCCTCTGTCACTGTCTGACGGAAGCACAGAGAATGACTGGCTCCGAGCCTTTTGTGAAGTGCATATATTGAAACTGCATTGTTGAACCACTTTTAAAACTCTGAACTAATGGGTACTTTGGCAACAGTTTCCAAGTCTGAAATCATTATTAATTCCTTTAGTGCTGTAATAACATTGATGGAGATGAACTCTTCTAACATTGAAATTGTATAGTATTTAGCAGTAATTAACGTCCCCTAATTAGGAAATGTTGCCAAGTAGTTTTCTCTGCTGGCTCCATCAGTAGTTAAGTGCAGCTGGATGAAAATTAACCACAAAGGGAACAGCTTGCGTTTTATGTGGAGTTTGCTTTTGATTGATTCAAATAGATATTCCTCAATGCTCCATCTTATTATCAAAAAAGGGTACATGGAATTATCAGTGTTAGAGAGAGCAAAGAAATCCACATGTCACAACAGATGAAGCTGATGGGGGTGGGAGCGAGAAAATTCACCAGCTGACCTTGGAATTCAGTCACAATTCCAACGTGGAGGCAATTAGATTTTAATGTGGCCACCACTATCATCGACGGAGGTGGTCAGTTTGGTGGGTGAAGAGGTCATTCATCCCATTTTCAGGCTATCCTGAGGGTCTGAAGTCTTCACAAATCACTGCAGTTCTTCTCAGATGTTCCTTGAACAGGTGGAGGGGGGAGAATGAGGATTGTGCAGGAGAGGCAGGGCCAACAGGGATTAGACCCACCAGCCTCAACCAGTTCCCGCCTGCCTGCCTTCTTACTGCCTCTGGTCTCTGTGGATGCCTTTGCAGAGCTCATCGTGGAAGAGGATGGGGACAAAGTTATAACGAGTTGGCTCTGACTCCACCTGTTATTGACCTTCCGGCCCTAAGAGTCCCAATGGGCACCAGCCAAGCCATCAGTGAGATTGCAACTGCGTCATGGACTGGTTGGACGCAGAGGAATGGTGGGAGGAACCAGCTGGGGAACCACCAAGAGATGAAGGCTCAGAGCCCAGGAATGGTGGTGGGACGATGACGATGATGAGTGGCCAGAGGTAGAAGAGGGATCAGACTGGGAAGAGGAGGTGTCAGAAGCTAAAGAGGTAACAGGACTTAGTGAGCTGGGAGAGTCAGTGGTAGAGGGAAGTCCAGAATCAGAGGCAAAAGCTGAAGCAGGAGAGTGGGAAGAGGGAAACCAAGAGGCAGAGATGATTCAGGCTGGTGAAGAGCCCCGGGTGTCTCCCTCTCCTACTGCTACAAGCTGCCCTCCACCTTGGCCTCCCAGAAGCTGAAGACGCATGAAAAGGGCAGAATGGGAAATTAAAGATGAAGAAGTGAAATCAGTAATGATTAAATGGGCAAAGGGGGTAGGGCAGAGGTAGGCAACCTAAGGCCCGGGGGCCAGATCCAGCCTAATCGCCTTCTCAATCCGGCCCACACTTACAACTGCATATTCTTCTACACTCGTAACTCATGGGTAGGCAAACTAAGGCTCAGAGGCCAGATCCGGCCCAATCGCCTTCTCAGTCCGGCCCACGGACGGTCCAGGAATCAGCATGTTTTTACATGAGTAGAATGTGTCCTTTTATTTAAAATGCATCTCTGGGTTATTTGTGGGGCATAGGAATTTGTTCATTTCTCTCCCCCCCCCCCAAATATATAGTCTGGCCCCCTCAAGGTCTGAGGGACGGTGGACCGGCCCATGGCTGAAAAAGGTTGCTGATCCCTGGTGTAGGGCATAACATACAAATTGAAGATTGGGGAAAACTGTGGAAAGTGAATTTGAAATTCACGGACTGCATATTGTTGGAAGAGAATTACATGAAAATGATGTATGGATGGTATATTACACTGGTAAAAATGGCCAAAATGTATAGAACAGAATCAAAGACCTGTTGGAGATGTAAAGAAAAGGAAGGTACCTTTTACCATATGTGGTAGACATATAAAAAAAAATAATGGGAAATGATATACAACGAATTGAAAAAAATGTTTAAAATAACATTTGTAAAAAAAAAAGCCAGACGCCTTTTTGATAGGTATTCTAGGTCAAGAATTACCAAAGGGGAAATGCAAGCTATTTTTATATGCCACAACTGTGGCAAGAACTTTAAAAATTGGAAGTCTGGAGAAATACCAAAGAAAGAACAATGGCAAGAAAAATTGATGAACTACGCAGAGTTAGCAAAGTTAACAGACAAATTACATGAAAATGATAACAGTGACTTCAAAAAGGAATAGAAACTGTTTACAACCTATTTGCAGAAACAACAAAAATAAATTGACTCATTGGCAGGATTTGAATAAACTTTCACAATTTTATTGAGTTTAAACATGGAGGACGACATTGCAACAACACAAAATAGTATATATGCATGCAGAATATAACAAGTAATGTAACAAACCAGAAGAGGAAGTTGAGGGAAGTCAGGTGGGGAGGGAGAAGATTGTAAATGTAATGGTAAGGTGGGATTGGATATTGGTATGTGATATATGGAATTTGCAATTATAAAACCGCAATAAAAATATATTTTAAAAAAAGAAAAGGGCGGAAGAGAGGTTGGCTTCATGCAGGCACAGTCCCCAATTGCTTGAGAAAACCCCCGGACAGGAGGGGACTTAGACAGTACAGAGGAAGTGGGAGCTTTCATTCTCAGCAACTGATTCACGGGGAAAGACGTACCAGGGATGAACTGCTGTGTTCATTAGGCCTGACACTCTGCCAAGTCTGTGCTGACCATGTTCTTGCTAATAAAGAGTTAACTCCAACTTGCACAGTCTGATTTACTGCCGGCTCTCTCCTGACAATCTTCTGCCCTGATCACTCCATGTTCTTCTGATTGTTCTAAACCATTAACCCTGTCCAGGTGTTTAAGTTCCAAATGTGTGGAGGGAGAGAGGATGAGCAAGCTTCTTCTACTTCCATCACCCTTCATGAAGAGGAGGACTAGCTGCTGAAGCAGGGAGCCTTTTGGGCTCAAGTGGATTCGCCATGCAATTTAGAAACCTGATCTTCCAGGGTTCTAGATTTCCCTGCCTCCATCTCATAGAGGCCTATAGCCAGTGTGGTTAGAGTAAGGGTGGGAACATTCGCCCTCCAGGTGTTGGACTACAATTCCCATCAACCCTGATCATTGCCCATGCTGGCAGTGGCTGATGGGAGCTGTAGTCCAGCAGCATCCACACCTTTCCCACTTCTGGATTAGCGAGTCAGAGTGGACCGTGGAGATCCAGGTTCAAATGCTCACTGGGTAACCTTGGGCCAGTCACCATCTTCCAGCCTAACCTACCTCACAAAATGGGGAGGGAGGGTATCATGTATGCTACCTGGAGCTCCTTGGATGAAAGGCAAGATATAAACGTAGTAATAAATAAACATAGAGCAACTAGGCATGGAGGGAGGGTAGAGTTAATGTCCTCACCCCCATTTTCATCGTATGTGTTTGGGGGATTAGAGACTACATGGAGGTCAGGGACATGGTCACAGTTCTAATTCTACCCTTCTATAGGTTGGCTGAACATCTGGAAAGAGATTTTGTTGTCAGTGTGCACCTAAAAATACACTGCACGGATGAGAAAGCAACAGTGGTTTAGAAAACAGGCACTGTACAAGTCAGCACTCATCAGAAAAAGAGCCAGTATTGAGTTGACTTTTAACTTCCTGTGGCTTCTACTCTCATTTGAGATCCTGGGTTTGCAGCCCCAAAACAAAGCTTAAGGAACCGGAGCAAAATTCTATACTTGCATTCATCACTCTTCCACTTTCAACGCTGGCTATGATGCGTAGGAGTTGTTCCTTCAAACATTCACATTCCTCAAAGTTCAAGGCTGCCCTTGCTGCCCCACAATATTTATCTCTCTCCATATGAGGGCAATATCTTTTATTAGACCATGCAACCTGTTACAGAATAATCTGCAAGCTTTCAAGTTGCCTGAAATCCTTCATCAGGCTGGTTCTTGAACAGGGAGCACTTCACACCTGAAACATTTTTGTAGAAGCTCCCATCCTTTATCCTAAATAAGAAAACAGGCCTATGTATTAGGGATGCATGCCAAAGGCATAAATCCTCCCCCCCCCACTTTTTATTTAAGGGTGACTATCTGATAACACCGCTATAATTACTGGAATACTTATATACAAAATTCACAGCTAATGCTTATGCACACGTACATGCACAATATTCACAGCTATAGCTCTTAAATAATTATTATTTTTTGGCACTCTTAACCTGAACAGCAGGCCACTGGATCTTGCACAATCTTACCCCCCTCCTCTAAAACCTTTCTCCCGCTCCTAAATGGCACCTGTGTGGTGCAATTGTGCAGCCCAGGAGCAGTATAAAATGGAGTGGGAGCAGAAGAAGGAGATGCTCTAACATTTGGCTAGCATGGGATATATAACCCTAAGCAAAGAGGCCTTTGTTGGTAGCAAAGGATGCTATCTTTGGGAATTTTGTTCAAACGCTATATGGAATGCTCCTGTTGGTGCGTCGTGAAACTTCAGAACATATGGTGCTTCTGTTGGTAGGTGTTATCTGAAAGTTTTCAAATCACACTATGAGAGGGTCCCTCTGGTGAGCTCTTGGAACGCTTAGCAACTGTGAATTAGAAGTGACAGAACAGAGAAAGGGGGACTAAAAAAAAAAGCAAATGCAAAAAAAAGCAACCACATACATTCTGTCTTCAAGACAAGAGTACAAAATAAAATCTATAAATTGAGACATCTTTACAAGGGAAAAAATGAGGCCAACACTCCAAAGCGAAGAGAGATCTAGAGAGCTCCCCCCACCTTCTTCTCCCCTCCTAGCAAAGGGGGGGGAGACACCCTGCAAAAAGTCATCTAAATTGTTAAAATAAAAATATGGTCACTTTCTCATGTTGACACAGTGTGTTGACGAGTAAATTCAAACAACTGGCGGATAAAATGTAGAGCAGCTTAAGATGGCTCTCAGGGGTTGGACCAGGTTGCTCTGCGGGACAATGAAAAGATTGTCTTTCTGTCAGGTGTCCAAGTCAACACTTTCCCTTCTGTTTGCAGAAAAACTGCTCTTATCCAGTAATTCTCAACTGCCCTGTATTGCTTTTGCTTTCCTCCTTCAGAGGCCCGAAGGTTTCAAATGCAAGAATAAATGTGAGTAAGAATAGAAGCATTGTTTTGCAGGATCAAAACAAAAACTCATTAACAATGCAAACTTATATGTTTCTCCTCAGAAGAAAGAAAAACAAAGAGTTCAATTGAAATTACTCTCAGGTAAGTGTGCGTAGGATTGGAGCCTTAATCCAGCAGTTTGTTTAGTCTAGCAGTCAGTTTCCAGCAGTAATTGGATGCCTCTACTAAATGGGGACATGAGACTCCTGGGTTGTCTGCAGCACCTTTTTAGTGACACTGGAAAATCCACCAGAGCTTTGCTTGAAAACTTCAGAACTTCATAGAATCATAGAATTGTGGAGTTTGAAGGGACCCTGAGGATCAACTAGTTCAATGCAGGAATATGCAGCTGTCCCATATGGCTATTGAACCTGCAACCTTGGTGTTAAAGCCCACTTCGGAAGGAACAGCAAACTTTTAAGCTGAAGCTTCTTTCCCCACCAAATCATTTTCCGGCTCAGATCAAAATCCAAGCCGTAGAAGAATTCCCTGTTTCTTCCTCTCTGACTCTGCAAGCCCTCCTCATGCCCCAAAGCACCCAACCAGCCCTTCCGTTTACTTCTTGGCATCTGTGGAGGTGGGAGCAAGGACATTTCCTTCCTCTTCTTGCCTCTATATTGCTCTGAGATGCTGGACAGCACAGCAGCTCTGAAAGAGCAGCAGAAGTGGGAACTTGCAATCTTTCCCAAGGTCAGTCGCTACTGCACCATTGCTACTTGCCAGTTAAGTAGAGGTGGCACATCATAACCACCACAACTGAGTGGCAGGAATTTTTATCTGATAGGCTCCCCATGCGAATTCCTTTGGGGCCTTCAAGAAAGCAGCGGAGACTTTGAGAACGGAAGCGTTTTTGAGTAGGCTGGCTGCACTGTTTTTTTGTTAAAGCTAATTTAAAACTGATAGCCAATTCTTATGCAAAGTGAATTCTTCAGTTCGGTCCCAACGGAAAGTGGCAAGCAAATAAAATAATTGATCCTAATGAAACCACTTGTACTGAATGCGTAAGTGCCATTTAATATATAGCACTGAAAGAGTACATCAAATCATCGCTAATCCCCAACACAAAAGTGCATAATCCAGTCTACTCAGGAGGAGGGCTTTTCAGTTACCACTAATATGGAACAATGGCTGGTTTCTCAAGAGAAAGCCACACAGATTTGTCAGTCATACGCTTGACAGCCATTAAGTGCTTGGGTGGCTTGTCACTGATAACTCAAGGTAATTCAAAAATTAGCAGTTTGCAATTTTACCTAAATGGGCAAGAACTTGCAAAGTGGTCTTTATACTGTGAGCTTAACTTCAGATCTGTTTCTCAGAAGAAAGCCAGTTTGCTAAGACCCCACACTGCTCATGTGTCTTCCAGTCTAATACCTTTGCCTGAAAACCTATAAAATTTCGTATGGCATGATAAACCACAGGCATTCTAGATTTGGATTCCTAAACGCCTGGTTCTTGCACCCTTAGCAGATATCAGTGGGTGCTGTTTTTTGAGGCATGGAGCAATCTCTCTTGCTCCCCACCTCCGTAATGCCTAACTGATAGCCCCCTCCTGATGGCTTCGATCCAGCACACACACAGTGTCCTGAACAAAAATAGATCTGCAATGTCTCTTAGGAACGGCTGAGGAAACTAGCCACTCCAGGAACCACTTTCAAATGTCCATATCTCTCTCTCCCCCCCCCCCCCGCTTCCCTGCTTCTCTGCTCCCCAGGGACCCCTTTCCATCAGTTCTCACCTCCTTCACGCCTCCATACCAGATGCTGAGCTTTGATGGCAGCTGGGCTGTTTTAAAGTTTTATCTCTAATTAAGAAATGGAATCTTAAGCAACAGTTAAAATTTTAACACAGGCCAGCTGTGTCTACAAAGGAGCTGCTATTTCAGATGCACGGTCCTCTCCCTCTCTTACCCCCCCTCCCCACCCCGCATGTTTCTTAATTGAAATGATATTGTAATTCAAGGAGATTCCAACTACTGCTCCAGCAATTACGGGAAGGTAAGCTTGTCAGCTCCCAACCAGCCATGAGCGTCTGGTTCTTTAAGAGCTCTGCTTGATGGCGTATCAAAGAGGTCTGTCTTCCACCGTTCAGGCCTGCAGTCATCTGGCTTCTTCATAGGGGCATTGCTAGATACTTAAAGGGCTCAGAGCAGAGACCTGTGACATTAATGTGCCGTTAAGATGGCGGCTAGTTAGGTCTTGCTAGCACTGCACTTTGCAGCGCACCCTCCTGCTCTGTAATTATTACTATTTTCTCTCTTTTTCTTTAAAAAAAAATATTACAGGGTGTAGGGCAGGAGATCTAGGTCCAGTGCACAAAACCTGGAGCCTTGTTTTTTTTTCTTCTTCTCTACTATAGTGAAGGGCCGGGGTGCCAACTTGAATAAAATATTGGGAGGAGCAGGTAAGTGCTGTCCCACCTAATCCATCACAAGTCACGGTGCACACATCCCATTTGAATGGCAATGTCCATCAACTTTGGGGGGCCCTGGCCCCCTCAAATATTTTATGGGGGCCCCCAAAGTGTCAGGCTTTGGGGAATCGGGTTCCTTCCTCCTGGACGTAAATGAGCAGACCAAACGAAACGGAATTCTTACCAGTTAGTTTCTTTAATAAACACAGCGAAGGATAAAAGAAAGCCTCTAACCAGAATGGTGGTGCTCCCAATTAAGGTTTTCCCCCCATCCCTATTAATCCATGTCACTCCTATGTTTTGTAATCTGAGCTTGTACCCTCTGCGCTTTCTGTTCTGACACATCAAGGGTGTGGCTCCCACCATTGTTCCTCAGTGTAGACCTCCTCAGCATGGTCCCTGACACAAAGGGACCTTGGCCCCTAGGAGTTGGCTCAGTGGTAGGAGCAAAGGGTGGACTTTGGTCTTTCAAATTTCAACAGCGCCCTATGCGAGACCAGAATTCTGTGTCACCCACCTCTCGCCTTCTGTCCTGCTCAATTTACTACGTCATAGTTGTGGCGCCCCCTAACCTTGGTGCCCAGTGTGGCAGAACACCCACCTTGCTTTTCCATGAGAGCAACAGAGCAAGAAACCAAACAAACACAAAAAAGAAAGGGGATGGTCTCCTTGTGGAGACTCCCCAAAGTGAAGAAGTGAAGAGAGAGGGCCTTTTCTGTGGTGGCACCTTCCTTTTGGAACACTTCCCCCATAGAGAAGTTTGCATGATGCCATTACTGCAATAATAATAATAATAATAATAATAATAATAATAATAATAATAATAATTTATTATTTATACCCCGCCCATCTGGCTGGGTTTCCCCAGCCACTCTGGGCGGCTTCCAACTGAATATTAAAAACAATGCAGCATCAAACATTAAAAACTTCCCTAAACAGGGCCGCCTTCAGTTGTTTTTTAAAAATAAAATAGTTGACATCTGCTGGGAGGGCATTCCACAGGGCAGGCGCCACCACTGAGAAGGCCCTCTGCCTGGTTCCCTGTAACTTCACTTCTCGCAGCAAGGGAACCGCCAGAAGGCCCTTGGCGCTGGATCATCTAATCGTAAGGCTAAGACAGTCCTATTTCTTCAATCCTTTAATTATCAACAATTGTCATTAAATAAAAAAAATAGTACTCTTTGGAACTCTGTCCTTCCCTTTCTCTTGAAAGCCCCCCCCCCCAGAAAGTATCTTCCATTTTGACAATCTCATTCTCAGGGCATTTGGGTTTGTTTCGAACTTACCTTGTAGTTGATGAAGGGTGCTGAGAACTGTAGCTCTGTGAGCGGTCTTCTAATAAGTCGCAGGACCTTTAACAAAACTACAGTTCCCAAAATTCTTTGGCCAGGCCAGTTGAAGTGGCATGAGAGTGCTTGAAATGAATATTGTATTGAGGATGGGGTCAGCGTTTTGTGGGAGCAGGACCATGGAACGGCATCTGCTGCCAGGTGTGTGTGTTTCTTAGTCTGGAGGCGTCCATGGATTGAGGTGTGAGTCCACATGTGTCAGAGGCATGGAGGGACACTGGAGAAAAGGAAGACCCCCTCACATGCTTATGATATTGAATCACACGTATCAGGGAATACAGGCACGAGATGCAAGCATTAAGCATTTGCGGGGGGGGGGGTCTAGGTAACCAAGGCAACCTTTTTCGCCTCGAGCCACACTTTCTGGATGCCTGTCTAGTGCAGTGCCAGTAATTGTAGCTGAAGAGGCTGTTTGTTATGAAAGGCAATTAGCACTTGAAATAAAAGAACAGATTTAAATAAATTGGGGTAAATTGAATGATGTGATTCTTTAAAAAAAACCCCCACACACAACCTGGCAGTGAGGGATTTGGGGGTCCAGTGGGGACCCCCAAATCCTTGGTTTTAGTGCCAGATCACCCTATCCTATTCTACCCCAGGCTGCAATCCTAAATACACCATGATTGCAATCCTATAAATCAGTGGTGGTGAAGGGACAGTCTTCCAGGGGCCGCATGTCAATGGTGGGTGTGGCCAGAGGGAAAAGTGGGTGGAGCAACAGGTGTGATTCTTACCATGGTGCAGTCTTGAAAAAGCAGAGATTTCTTCACACACCTTTCTCCATCCTGTCAAGGAACAGGCATTATCTGCATCCAGTCCAGGGTATGGCACAGCTGATTAGCTTCTTTATCCTTCACCTGACACACCATCACAAGCACATTGTTTTGTCAAGAAGTAAAAGTAATGTTTACTTACATAATCCAGGCCTTGAAGCAGCAGTTGCAACAGCAAAATGAAGGCAGGTTTATAACGACCATCTAAGTTGCTGAATTACAAAATATAAGTTCAGAATGGTGTCTGAGCTGCAGAGCTCAGACATGCACATGTGCTCAGCTTGGAGGCATGATAGAAAAAGAGAGGTGCCCAGGCAGGAGAAAGTATGTACTGTTACAGCTTCCTGCAAAGGCAGACAAAGAAAGTGATCTCACAGAGTTCTGTCTAGCAAATTTTACGGGAAAGCTCTGTGAGTCTCAGCCCTTTCACGTGCCTATCTGGCAAAACATGAATTGTTGGCTTGACTGCAATAATGTCCCACATACTCAAAGGTTTCCAACAGCAGTTCCAAAAGTAGGTGACTGGTTCATCCTAACGCAGAGAGCGGGCAATTTGCAGAGGCTGATTTAGGGGTGCGTGAAGCCAAAACAGTGTTGCAAGGGGCACCACAACTATGATGTAGAAAGGAAGGAGAGAGGACGGGGTGCCCCGTGCAAATTTTGGCATCACACAGGGTGCCACTGAAATTTGAGACCTCAAGGTCTGCCACTGCAAGTTGGCTCATTCATGCCTTCCAACATTTCTCTGATGAAAATAGGAACATCCTGAGGACAAGTAGGACATTCTAGGATCAAACCAGAAACCAGGACTGCTTCTGTAAATCTGGGACTGTCCCTGAAAAATAGGGACGCTTGGAGGGTCTATGCTCCTCCAGTGACAAATTACCCAGACCGTTCAGCCTGGACACTGAGATCCAGCGCCGAGGGCCTTCTGGCGGTTCCCTCATTGCGAGAAGTGAGGTTACAGGGAACCAGACAGAGGGCCTTCTTGGTAGTGGCACCCACCCTGTGGAATGCCCTCCCTTCAGATGTGAAGGAAATAAGCAGCTATCTTATCTTTAAAAGGCATCTGAAGGCAGCCCTGTTTAGGGAAGTTTTTAATATTTAATGCTGTATTGTTGTTAACACTCGATTGGAAGCCGCCCAGAGTGGCTGGGGAAACTCAGCCAGATGGGTGGGGTATGAATAATAAATTATTATTATTATTATTACTTCCCATATCACTTATGGGAGGAGGGCTTTGGGCTGCTATAGGAGTGTCCTGACCTGCCGTCCATCTGGCCATGCAGTAGGGAGCCAGGATCCCATTCATACAGATCCTGGCTTGCAAGTCCAACAGACCTCCCAGCTCCTGATAGTATTTTCCACCAAGCCTTTCCCTGAACTGAATAAGTTGGCCAGCCTTACCTTAGCCTGCGAAAACTGCCTTGCTATTTATACCATCTTGGATGCTTCTCTTTTCGAATTGCATCTCGCTAGCTCGTAAAAATGACCTGCTTATTTCTGAGAGCGGCTCGCGCTAAGTGGATGCTGCTTATTGATTGTCAAAATCAACATCTTTCCAAAGCTGTAATAGTAACTGTCCCTCCAAATGTGCCTCTGCCTCCCCATGCCCCCCTTGCTAATGCTCAGCAGGTGAGACTTTGCATTTATAAGCCTCCCAGAATAGTCAATGCCCGCAAGTCTCCACTCCTGTACGCCTACAGCTAAATCATGGTACCCAGCAGATGGTGCATATGTGTTTCCTAATGCAACGTCTTGTATGTGTGTAGTTGACATAATTAAATAATTGTCCCCCACGCCATCTCATGTAACAACTGAACCAGAACTATATCTCTCAAAGGGAAAGAGCCAGGCGCTTCTTACATGTGCCACAGGAATTGCGCACACAAAGGAAGCATCGTCCCATAAATAAAACATGTTTTCTGCCTCCCTGTTGGTTTTATTGTTTAATCTGAACCTAAAGATCATGGTGAGACTATGAGAGCACAAGAACATAAGATAGAACCCTGCTAGATCAGGTCAAGCGACGCGGGGGGCGCTGTGGTCTAAACCACTGAGCCTAGGGCTTGCCGATCAGAAGGTCGGCGGTTCGAATCCCCGCAACAGGGTGAGCTCCCGTTGCTCGGTCCCTGCTCCTGCCAACCTAGCAGTTCGAAAGCACGTCAAAGTGCAAGTAGATAAATAGGTACCGTTCCGGCGGGAAGGTAAACGGTGTTTCCGTGCGCTGCTCTGGTTTGCCAGAAGCGGTTTAGTCATGCTGGCCACATGACCCGGAAGCTGTACACCGGATCCCTTGGCCAATAAAGCGAGATGAGCGCCGCAACCCCAGAGTCGTTCACGACTGGACCTAATGGTCAGGGGTCCCTTTACCTTTACCTAGATCAGGTCAATGGCCCATCTCATACCCTCCAACATTTCTCTGGTGAAAATAGGAAAAAGGAACATTCCAGGATCAAATCAGAAACCAGGACAGCCTCTGAAAATCTGGGACTGTCCCTGGAAAATAGAGACACTTTGAGGGTCATAGTGGCCTACAATCCTCCTTCCATAAGTGGGTCTCCTATTTGCCCAGCACCCTCTTTTCAGTAGCCAACCAGATGCCTGTGGGGAAACCTGCAAGCAGGAGCCAAGCGAAAGAGTGCTCTCCCCCTCCTGTGGATTCCAGCAACAGGTATTTGGGAAGCATTATTTCCTCTGACCATGGAGGCACAGCATAGTCAGCATGGCTAGTAGCTATTGATAGCCTTTTCCTCCATGAATTTGTCCATCCTCTTTTCAAGACCTGCAAGTTGGTGGCCCTCACTGCCTCCTGCAGAAGCGAGTTCCCTAGTTTAACTGCCGTGTGAAGAAGTCATTTCTGTTATACGCCCTGAATCTTCCAACGTTCAGCTGGATGCCTGTGAGTTTCAAGAGCATCCATGAGGCAGTGCAAACTTTTGTAGGGTGTAGTCACAAGTGCATGGGCTGAACTCAGATCTGAAGTGATATTCCCTCCATCGCTATCTTCTTGAGCAACCCTGTAGAGCACACATGCTGCTCTCCAGGTGTTGTTGGACTTCAACTCTCATCATTCTCAACCATTGACCATACCGGCAGGGGCTGATGGGATTTGTAGTCCAACAACACCTGAAGTGCACACCTTGTGCTGTAGAGCTTGGGACCCAAGGTGTGATGGCGTGGGATTCGACTCAGAGGCTGAACCTGAGGGATCCCAGCCTGCACAGGAGCCCCCACCTCCAGAACCAGCTGAGCCGGGGCTGGGGCCTGAGCCTGAAGGGTCCTCACCTGTGCTGGGTCCTCAGGTGCAGGCACCAGCTGAGTCTGCTCTGGCCCCTGAGGTGATGGAGGACCCATTGCCTGTAGGTGCTCCACTCTCAGCCCCGTCAGGGGAAGAGGAGGTTGCCTCTGGGTCCGGTAACCCTCCAGCCTCTCCTGAGCTACAGAGGCTCGGGGCAGAGAGGCAGGGAACTAAGTTCCCACAGGAGGAGTGCTCGCCTCCAGGCCAGGAGAGGCGAGTCACCTGTGGACCAGGGCCGCCCTGTGCTTCGGGGCAGATAAAAGCCAGTCAGCCCCATTCCCAGGTTGCGGGAGCAACATTGTTGGTAGCCTGTTCCTGCCTGCACCCTGACCTGCTCTTCTGCCAGAGTTCCTGACCCCACCCGACTCCCTGCATTGGACCCAGCTACAGCTTTGATGGACAGCCTCCATACTGCACCATCGACCTTGGACTGGACTCGGACCTCGCCTCTCGGTTGGCCCCCAGGACCAGCACACAAAGGTGACCCCCCCTATTGTAGGTCGGTGCTGAATCTAGGCTGAGTCAAGGGAAGACCAGAGCACAGGTAGCTAAAGCAGGGTAGTGGATTCTAAAGTGACCCCCCACAACCCCACTCTATAGGCAAATCAGCGTACACATGTTTATTTAACAAGTATTTTCCCAGTTTGGCCTAAATCCTAGCCTCTGCCTGGGTTCGTTGGCTAACCCTCAACTCCATTCCATAGTAAGGTTGTTTCCCATGTGGTAAATTGCTGCTATTAGCGGAGAACTCGAGGATGTTTTAAAAAATGCTATCATGGGCCATTTGTCACTGATCATTGTCTCTCGTCCCATCGGGCAATTACCAAACAATAGGAGACAAGCTGGCATACGAGAAGCTCTTATTTGAATGGAGCACACTCTGACACTCATTTAACTTCCTTTCCCCCCTTATATTCTTTAGAATAATCTGGATCTTTTGTCATTCTTAATCTCTCCCCCCCTTGAGAGCCCTTTTCAATTTGTCAACACTCGGCTTCGGCAGTGGCGGTCAGACTACAGTACTCCGTCAGCTCGGGTCTCACGAGTGCTGAATGGAGAAATTCTATTTCTCCTTGGTTCTGTTTTCCCCACCTCCCCATTTTACAGTCCAATCTGGCTCTTGACCTTTGAGTACCTGCAGCTCAGGTGTCCAATCTCCTGCACAGGTACTAGTTTGCGGTATTAGACCAAGTTTATAAGCTAAGGATGTGTGTGTGTGTGTGTGATGGCTCAATGCCTTCCACAGATAGATTTTAGGCATTACATGGCAGGACGGAGTTTCAAAGAAAGATGTGCTCTCCCAAGCCCATATTCCCAGCATGTCTGCACACTCCTGTCTCCTGCACACTCCAAGCCAGTGATGTCTACGCTGGCTTGGTCATGCCCATGGAATAGAAGATGGCTGGACCCCCAAGGATGTGCTCTAGGGGGAGCTGGCTTCAGGCATCAGGCCCATTGCCCCCCCATCTCTGTGTTACAAAGCTATCTGCAAATGTGACACAAAGGCTGGCGACGTTAAACCCGCTGCCCAGAGTGGCTGGGGAAGCCCAGCCAGATGGGTGGGGTATAAATAAATTATTATTATTATTATTATTATTATTATTATTATTATTATTATTATCCCTTGCAGACGACCACAGCACCTGGAGACAATCAAATTAGGTTGTGTCTCCACAGCAGTGAACATAGGAGGAATGAACACTGGGAGGAACATCACTGCGCACTCGCATTAGCACAACCGGATACCTTCAACAAAACATGTCTCTCCCGTATTGTTCTCTACAGCCACAGCGGGTGCTGTAACTCTCCAAAAGCTTGAACGCAAAGCTGCACTCCTCCCTTGACTCCAAAAACACATGAATGTCAACAACAGCTATCATCATTCAGGGATACAGGAAGTTGCCTTATACTAAGTCAAACCGTTTGGTCCATCTCATTCAATATTATCTGCACCAATGCTCCAGTGAATAAGGAAGAGGATGTTCTCAGCCGTACCTGGAGATGCCAGGGATCGACCCTGGGACCTTCTGCATGCAAACCCAATGCTCTTCCAATGAGCTACGGCCTTCCCAAACATTTCCACCCCATCTGTCCTCAGCAACTCCATGGCACTGCCAACAGTTAAAACAGAGGGCCCTGGAGCACTTCCTGTGCACCTGCTATTGCCTTTTCCCGCAGTACAGTGGTACCTTGGGTTACAAACACCTCGGGTTACAAACACTTCAGGTTATAGACTCCGCTAACCCGGAAGTAGTACCTCAGGTTAAGAACTTTACCTCAGGATAGGAACAGAAATCATGTGGCAGCAGCTGTAGAGACCCCATTAGTTAAAGTGGTACCTCAGGTTAAGAACAGGTTCAGGTTAAGAACGGACCTCCGGAACGAATTAAGTTCCTAACCAGAGGCACCACTGTACCATCTGCCCCAGTGTTGTGCCAAAGCTCTCTCTGCCCCAGTTTCAAAGGTTGCTTAGCACGTGGCATTGGAAGTGGCAGAAAGAGCCCAGTGTTTCAGATACAGAAATTGAAAGCCTCTGCCGGTCGGTGGGTGCAAAATGAGCTGCTATGTTCTGGCCCACTTTTGCAAATACCCCAAACCGCCACAATGATGATAAAGTTGCCAGCAACGCCTTGTTGTGAAAATAGACTTGCTAATTCCTTGTTGTTGTGTTTTCCAGAAGTGTGTTTCCATAAGTATGCATAATGCATTCTCCCCATCACTTTGTAACTTCTGGAGCAAAGACTGTAATCTGTTTAAGAAGAACATGAATCAGACTGATAAAAAGTAATTGGCTGTTGTTGTTGTTTTTTTAAAAAAACCGAAGCCCTATTTTTTATATATATAAAAAAACCCACCCAAAAATAAAAAATAAAGCTGTCAAAAAGTTCTTATGGTAATGAAGAGCTTTGTTGTTATGACAATTGCACAGTCTCTCCTTCTCTTTTGAAGAAGCCTACAATGTGAAATTTGATAGGCAAAAACATCAGGAATAATTAAAACAAATGGTAAGCGAAGGGGAGGGAAAAGAAAAAAAGCATCTGCAAGTACAGATCCCCGCCAGAAAGCTTTAAAATCACACTTGTTAAGTGACAAACTTCAAATGGGATGCATATATATATAAAAACTGACACAGACCGATTCGCCAGCTGCCAGGGGCTAGGATAATCACACACTCCGAGTCCCAATGCTTTGGGTAGAGCAAGGATTCCTTCCCTTGCTGCTTTCTCATTCAATCCATCACACGAGGCATAATGTGCCACATGTACTTCTGGTGACTGAAGCAGGAGGAGTTTTTCATAGCGCATTATGCTCTTTCAAGGAGCGCAATTATTCATGCTTCTCCCGTCGCATGAAACATCACAGTTGGGAACAAGGAATCTAGAGACCTCACGCTCCACAGGACAGCAGGGTTGGGGGGATTTTGGAGCCGGAGGGGCGCATTCTTCCCTGAGGAACCTTCTGAGTGCCGGTGGTGGGCGGGGCCAGAGGGAAAAGTGGGAGGAGCAAAGGGAGCGATCCTCACCTGAGTACAGCAGGCTATGTTCCAGCCAGAGGTTTCTGCACAGAGATACTTCTCTATCCAGGCAATGTGAGAAGCAATGCCACTCCTCAAGGATGCCTGAGGTTCTACATCTGAGCCTTACAGGCTGCCATCTTGATATGCTAGTTAGAGCAGAATTAGAATGGAGAGGGACAGGGTGGGTCCTGAAGAGGTTTGGTTCTTGAAGGAACCCGTAGCCACCACTGTTTTGGAACAGCTGGCGGAAAAATGTGGTCCATTATACTGGCTGCCAGCCAGTTCTAGGGACAATTTGTAATTGCCTTGTGCTTGGGAAACAGTATTTAGGGCAGGCAAGGAAGCAGAAGGCCTCAAAGGAGTAGAAGACACCCGCCCACTGCCCACTGCCAGGGAGAGCAGGTCTGTTTCCGCTCATGAGAAGTTGCCATGCGCAGCCATTGATTTTCTCCCACAGGAATGAATGGTGACCGTTGTATGTACGGTGGAGCCAAAATGTCTCCAGTGAGAACTTTGGGGTGAAAGAACTTGGCAGGCATGAAGAAGCCTGATCTTTTATTGGGGGTGGGAGGAGATATATTATTTGACAGGCTGTTGGGGGATGGTACAATTCCCAGAGTTCCCCGGGAAGAAGAAATGATTGTTACACCATTCTGGGAATCACAGTTCTGTGCGGGGGTCTCCCAACAACTCTCCACACCCTTCACAAACTGCAGTTCCCAGGACTCTTTGTGGGAAGCAGTCATGCTGTTTAAAGTGGTACGATTCTGCCTTAAAGGTACAGTGCAGATGGGGGCCTATGAATGCAAACTTAACACACAACAGAAACAGACTAACTTGCCTGCCCCTATTGCCCTTCTGTTATCATCCCGCTGTCCAAAATGCAGTCTGGGTGGTGCCGAGTCCTGCCCAACCCTTTCCCTCATGTCATTAAATAAAGTACATTGATTCCAATTATTTATTAATTTCATTTCATAAGATTTATGTACTTGCTTGGTTGTAGGGTGGAAAAGAAACCTCAAAGCGGTTTAACAAATCAGGTAAAACAATAAAATTATTACTGAAAGACTTATAACCATGATTTGAAACACACAGAAAGTTAAAACTGCAATAGGGTAGACTAAAAAAAAATTAAGAATATCTCTGGCAGGCCATAGTGATAGCTCAGTAGCAGAGCATTTACAATGAGTTTTGCCTAAATATTACCTCGCTTGCATTGATGAGTGGATGAAATGATCATCTTGGACACTAGGTGGTGCTGTAACAGTTGTTTGCTGAGCAGGTGAGAGGAACAGAGGCAAAGCAGGGAAGCTTACATGGCAATTAAGGCTGCCTACGCACTAACCCATTGGTGGCAGAAAGATGCAGCTTTGCTCCACCTGTCATAGTTCATGAGAACGGAAGAAAAGCCTGCTTGATCAGGCCAGTGGCCCTTCTAGCCCTGTATCCTCTTCTTGCCCAGAGGTGGATTGAGAGCGGCGTGATGGGCTCTATCGCATCTGGTGCCAAGCCTAGGGGGCGCTGCAGGGCGTTGCAACCATGACATAGTGAGTTGAACAGAACAGAAGGTGAAAGGTGGGGAGTTGCCGACTTTTGGCCTTGCACTGGGCGCTGCTGGAATTTGAGAGACCAAAGCCCGCCCTTGCAGAAGGCAGCCAGCAAACGGGAACTGAGAACAAGAGCACTTTCCCACACTCTCTGCTATGGTTCAGAGGCATTACAGCAGGGCAGAGCCACCCTGGCTAGCAGCCAGTGACAGCCTTGTTTTCCAAGCTCGTCCTCAGCAGCTTCGATCTCCAATAGATTGGGTGCAGACACAGTCTCTGATTGTCTCTCTCTCTGTGTGTGTGGACCCTGGAGAGGTTTTAGGCAGCTGTGGGAAGGAAGGAACCTGCGGTCCTTGCAACTGCCACATTGGGGCAAGTCCTACTGAGAAGTGTTGCTGGGATCACTAGGCCTGAGCTGTTTTGGTTTCTTTGAACAAAGGGTTAACTTCCCTGACCCTGGTGTTTCTTCATTGCTGACCTGCTCCCAAGATCTAGGGTAGCTTCTGGTGTTTCTGGTGAAACGTCCAAACAGAGCCGCAATGCATTCAGCTCTCACCGCGCAAATGGGGACTCTGTTGCATTGTTTGTAATGAGCATCCGTACAGATCTTTTGCTGTTTGGGCTTGTAGCCACAAAGCTGATCTCCCCTTCTAAGCATTCAGTGTTTCTTTTTCTTTGTTTGTATAGGGATTAGGATGTTGTGTGGAATGAGAGACAGACAGACAGAAAGACTCAGGAGAGTTTGTATGTTGCATGATGATATATATGCTTTCCTGAGACAGGGATGCGGAACTTTGTGGTCTTCCAGTTGTTGTTAGTGTTGAGAATTCCGTTCCACCTTAAGAAACAGACATGGGATTGTTACATGTCACATGTCTGTTTACATTCCAGCACAGTATGCTGGGAACTTCCGTTTGTGTATAGCTTTTGCTTTTAGCTGTTCTCTCTGAGACGACATGAGAGAGACACAACATGTTTCTTTGTCCTGATTTATGATTAATAAATCTGTAGTTGTAGTATGCTTCCACAAGCCTCACACCTATTCTGTGTGCGCAGTTCGATCTGCTGATAGTGTGCCCTGGCTTTGAAGCCTGGGTCGCTGATTTACTTTGGTGCAGAAGTGATGGTCTTTGCACCAGGCCGCTGGAAGGGAATGGCCCAGCCGGGGCTAGTCAGCTGGCCTCCCTGCCCTCTGCATGCCGACAGTTAGAATACAACTCCCATAATCTGTGACCATCAGCTGTGGAGCTTTTGGGAACTGGAAACCAAAAGTAACCAGAGATACTACTGGTTCTGCATCCCTGTCCTAGGAAAAAACTTCATCTCTCTCTCTCTGAAGGAATCTTCCCAGGGAGATTTTCCATTTGAGGAAAACCAAAACAGAGGGTTAAGCAGACGTTTGGGGCATATGAATGATGCACTGCTTGAATACAAGGTTGCTGCCTGATGATTAGTTACACTGGGCTGTACCTAAACTGGATGGCACCTCAACTTTTGAAGAGAAAAGATGAGAAGAAAAGGGTCGGGCAAAAGAGAAGAAGAGAAAATTTGGCGAATCTAGCCAGGAAAGTAAGGAAGTGGGAGCATTATGTAAAGATAAAATAATGCATAAAGCAAAACCAAATGTGTCTCCAGGGTCGCAGTTTGGTGTTAAAGATGGTTTGTGGGTTTGGAAATACCAAAGACCCTTGAATTAGTTTACCTGTGGGGGTCCCTTTCCCAGTTTTTGCAAAGTGGTGCCCTTTTGCAAATGGGAAAGGCTTACTGTCTGATAATGATGATTACCAAGTCCCCCCAGGAATAACACCCGCAAGCTTTCTATAGACGGTGTGCTCAAATCTTTGTTCTTTCCCTTGTAGTTGCATTAAAGACAGTTTGTACTCCAAAGGTTAACACCGTCACCGAACACTCCAGACTCTGACAGCCTGCTAAGAGGCCCGACAAAGCTATAAATGGGTGTGTGTGGCTGCGGCTGCTGGCAGAAGCAGCTTTTTCCTCTCTCTCCCTGTTCCCACAGGTGCGAGTGGTTTTGGTGACAAGAGGGGCGAGGAGGAACACTTAAGAGACCAATTAGTGCGGAAGCTATTCCTTTATCTAATCTGTGCTTCGCGCCAACGCTAAAGTGTTTCCCCCAGGGGCTTACCTAACAACGTGTTAACCCCAGAGCAAGCATGGCTAACATCTGTGATTTCAGGGGCCATTCAAGACACGAGTTTCGGGCAGGAGCAGAGCAACCTGGGCCCCCAACACAGGTGGCCAGAATAATAAAGAGATGAAACACTGGCTTCTCTGACCTGAATGTAAGAACTTAAGAGACACGCGCAGGATCAGGTCAATGGCCCACCAGGTCCAGCATCATAGTCTCACATTGGCTGATCTGTGGGGAACCCACAGGCAGGGATCAAGCTGTCTCCCTCTGCTCTCTGTCTTCCAGCAACAGTGAGTTCCGTAGTTTAACAGTGTGCTGAATGGAGCACTGCTTTTTTAAAAAAACTGCCCTAAATCCTCCAACATTCAGCTTAATTGGATGTCTACAACGTCTAGTGTTATGAAAGAGGGAGGGGGAAAAAATCTCTATCCAGTTTTTTCGTGCCAAGATCCCCTGAGGAATATGCATACAAGTGGGACCTGTAACTTAATGTTGCAGTGTGGAGTGCTCTTTGCTCTGGATTTGAATCACTCCTTTCCATGCCAGTCGCTCAGTTCCATTCCCTTTCCAATAACAATAACAATAACACTGTATCTGAAGAAGTGTGCATGCACACGAAAGCTCATACCAAGAACTAACTTAGTTGGTCTTTAAGGGCTACTGGAAGGAATTTTTTTATTTTGACTATGGCAGACCAACACGGCTACCTATCTGTAACAATAACAATAACAATAACAATAACAATAACAATAACAATAACAATAACAATAACAATAACAATAACAATAACAATAACAATAACAATAACAATAACAATAACAATAACAATTTATTTATACCCCACCCATCTGGCTGGGTTTCCCCAGCCACTCTGGGTGGCTTCCAACAGAACACTAAAATACAATAATCTATTAAACATTAAAAGCTTCCCTAAACAGGGCTGCGTTCAGATGTCTTCTAAAAGTCTGGTAGTTGTTGTTCTCTTTGACATCTGGTGGGAGGGCGTTCCACAGGGCGGGTGCCACTACCGAGAAGGCCCTCTGCTGCCTGGTTCCCTGTAACTTGGCTTCTCGCAGCTAGGGAACCGCCAGAAGGCCCTCAGCACTGGACCTCAGTGTCCGGGCAGAACGATGGAGGTGGAGACACTCCTTCAGGTATACTGGACCAAGGCTGTTTAGGGCTTTAAAGGTCAGCACCAACACTTTAACAACACACACTTTTCTGCATCCCCCAGCAGTCAACATTCCATGCTCACTGAGCATGCCCAGCTTTCATTGGGATGTTATCTGTCCATTTAGCCCCTTCCCTCCAAAAATATATTTGTTGTGCTTCTGTGAATCTTCACGGTTCTCTTAAGCCCACATATATCTTCCTCTTCTGTGATGGTGGAGCCATTTTGACATCGGAAAAATGGGTATTATAGGATATCCGTGAAGACTTCCTACATCTTTTCTTTCTGAGTGAAATATTTTGCCACAACTTGATTAAAATATGGCCAGATAGATCTATATCAGGAGCCCAAACTGGCCAACAGGACAACCCCCCCACACCTGTAAAGAGACAAATGATGTCCCTAGAAAGACTTGTCTTTGTGGCAATTTCAGGTGGGAGATAATTTGGTCATGGCATTGCCAGATTGCAACTGAAAACACCCTCCTAGATACAGTGGTACCTCGGGTTACAGACACTTCAGGTTACAGACTCCACTGACCCAGGAATAGTACCTCAGATTAAGAACTTTGCTTCAGGATGGGAACAGAAATCGTGTGGCAGCAGCGGGAGGCCTCATTAGCTAAAGTTTAGAACAGTTAAGAACAGTTAAGGTTAAGAACAGTTTCAGGTTAAGAACAGACCTCCAGAATGAATTAAGTTCTTAACCTGAGGTACCACTGTATTTATCAACCTGCAGCCATGAAGGAGATTGTAGACCCTGCCTTGCTAATCCCACTGTCCCCTCCTGCCTGTGGTGGAGCAAAACCACCAGGAAGGAAACCTCCAGCCTAGCAAGTCATTTGCATTTTGTTCCTGTGCAACACTGCATTGCCTAAAACTTTCAAAATTAACCATGTTGCTATTTGTTCTTTGGATTTTTTTTTAAAGTCTTCCCTTCAAACTGTTGCTGTTGTTGTTCTTGTTGTTTATATGCTGTCCATCTGACTCAGCTGCCTCAGTCATTGTTGGTGGCTTCCAACAAAATAATAAAACAAAAAAACACACACACCCAGACATTAAAAAACTCCCTACAGCGTTTGTGTTGCCCATTAAACTCTGCTACATATTCCATCTCCTGGTTGATTCCTGAAGCCATTCTTGGCACCAGAGCTAGGCTGAGTTCTTGAAGAACCTTGCATGACCACCTTTAACCCACCCAATTCCAACCTCTTTATCTTTAACATCTGCATTTTTGAGACTTACATCTCACGGGTTCATATTCCTTTGGTTCCACTCCTAAACTGTATCTGTAAACCTAATTAAGGCAAGGGAGAGGATAACAATGTACGATAGAGTATCAGAGTGCGCACACACACAACAGAAAAACCACCTATTAAATTAGCACTAAACCCACAGCTGGGTTTTACAAACGTCTGCTGCACAGAGTAAGGAAGAGTCACATCAGCACACAGCACAGGTGGTGTTTGTGACAATTCCCACCCACCCCATGTCTTGGAGGACCCTTGATGCAGATGCTGCTGTTATTTATAGCACCCCCGCTTCCCTGCCTCTCCAATTTATTTAGCAACTTGCCACGATCAAGTTAGATAATCACACTTCTTCCCTGATGCATGCAGACTCCAGTTGCGCTGGAGTTTGGGGGATAGGGACGCAGGTAAAACATGCCTCCCACTTATTTGCATTAGAAGCTAAGGTTGCAGGTGCTGGATGGGGTGTGGCAATGTCAAAGTGGGCCTCCCAGGTCTCTGCAGACAGGTAGGGATGGATTTCTCTTTAAATCTCTGCTTCTCTCAGGTCACACCTTCAGCATGCATATACAACACTGTGGTTCCACTTTAACAGCGATGGAGAATCCTGGGAACTGTAGTTTGCCGAGGGTGCTAACCTCACAGATCTACACCTCCCAGCACCCTTAGCTATACCTGAAGGAGCATCTCCACCTCCATCGTTTTGCCCAGACACTGATGTCCAGCGCCAAGGGCCTTTTGGTGGTTCCCTCGCTGCGAGAAGCCAAGTTAAAGCCCTAAACAGCCTCGGTCCAGTATACCTGAAGGAGCGTCTCCACCTCCATCGTTCTGCCCGGACACTGAGGTCCAGCGCCGAGGGCCTTCTGGCAGTTCCCTCACTGCGAGAAGCCAAGTTACAGGGAACCAGGCAGCAGAGGGCCTTCTCGGTAGTGGCGCCCGCCCTGTGGAATGCCCTCCCACCAGATGTCAAAGAGAAGAACTACCAAACTTTTAGAAGACATCTGAAGGCAGCCCTGTTTAGGGAAGCTTTTAATGTTTAATAGGTTATTGTATTTTAGTGTTTTGTTGGAAGCCGCCCAGAGTGGCTGGGGAAACCCAGCCAGATCGGTGGGGTATAATTAGCAAACTATGGTTCCCAGGATTCCCCTTGACTGTTAAAGCAGCATATCAGTGCTTTTTGATGTATTGTGTGGCTCAATGTGACTTGAGTCTCTAATACAGGCTTCCTCAAACTTGGCCCTCCAGATGTTTTTGGCCTACAACTCCCATGATCCCTAGCTAGCAGGACCAGTGGTCAGGGATGATGGGAATTGTAGTCTCAAAACATCTGGAGGGCCGAGTTTGAGGAAGCCTACCCTAATATTTCAAATATTACATTCAGTTCACTACAGTTCTGCAACAGCTTATGAACCCCTTATTAAAAGCAACACACCTCAGCATTTTAATTTATCTTTCACCAGTATATGCTTTCTTGCTAACAATTTCCCCATACACAATGCATATTTGTATGCTGGTTTCAGCAATGCATTCATTCATTTAATTCATATCTCACCTTTTTTTGCACACTTCCTCTTAAGACTTTTTTTTAAAAAAAATAAATAAATTGGTACACATTTTTGGTTGGAGAACTGCATCACAAAATTCAGGGAAGTGTGAATTTGCAAAGGACAGCTGTGTTTCACTTCACGTATTCTGTCGGGAAGTCTTGATTATGCGGGTTCACATTAAAACGAATGGCAGAATTAAGCGGCGATGATGCGGATGTAGATGTGGTAGAGCCCAGAATGCACTACTTTGGACTACTACAGGGTAGAATAATATCATTCCTTCTGATAGGTTAATGCTGTTCAAAAATGCTATTCCCTTCCTGTGGTCCATGGTTAGGCCCGTTGTCTGATTTTGATTTAATAATAATTGCAACTGTTACCAGAATTTTTATAAAGGGTGTTTCCAGTTAAATGGGACACTGCATCCACAGACCCCCCCCCCAAAAAACAGCACCATTCAGTTTTGTAAATATCCCCATAAAAACCCACCTTGTTCAAGGTTACATAGTATTCACCTTCCCTCGTGCAGCAAAACCTTTAAATATTCATATAAAATCAGCCCTACGTTGGATCGACACCATTCCAACTTCATTTTACTCAGGGAAAAGATGGCTACCGAAGGGAGGACCTGGAAAATGGGTAAAGACAGTGATCCCAGGTTTCAGGGATTATGGTTTCTTTGTCCTGACTGAGAACTTAATTCATTCCTGGATGGTCTGCTATTGTCTACCTGTTTGGCACCCATTTTTTGCCAGGCTGCCAGTGATTATCTCTTGTGCTAAGTTTGCAACACAGGGATTTGTTGTTCTGTATTAATGATTATCTCTTGTGCAAGAGATTAGGTTCTGGGTCAGGACAAAGAAGTGTGATTACCTGACCGGGAAACCAAGGAACTTGTAACTATTTCCTTTGTATCACTTGATGAATGTGAGGTAGAAGGCAAGGGAGAGATGGGGGAAAACCTGATGATCAGGTTTCTGCCAGAACCCCCCCCCCCGCCATTGCTGGCCAGCACTCCCCCTGCCCCCTTCTTGCCTTTATATACTTCTGATAAGCCCAAAACGAACATTTCAAGTCAAAATGGAAGCTGGCCAGTGTGTGCGAGTCTACACTTTTAAAATCGATGACTCCACCTAGCGCCTAGCTGCTCCCAGCCATGATTGGTCAAGCTATGGGGAGGAGCAATTCATATTTCCTTTCCCCCCAATCCATTTCTCAAGTAGTGGCGGTGGGCCTTAAGCTTTCCAACCTGGTCTCTACTGTTGCATGTGTGTGCATTTGTGCAAGGGCCCTTCCAAGCTGCCTTAGCGATCCACCCGAATCCAAGAGAATGAGGGAGGTGGTGGTGCATTTATTTGACTTGCACCAGAACCAGGGGCTGCCAGGAGCTCGTCCTACACTCCAGTAGGACCCTGGCAGAGATACATGCCCGACTGGCATGTTCTCTCCCTCCTGGCCGATCGTTTGGGAGCTTCAAAAGCTTTCTTCAGCCCGAACATCACAGCGACCGATGCCACCAGACATCGGCACACTTAGGGATCCGCAGAGTCTTCGCAGCTTGCGTGACAGACCTCATCAACTCAGCATTTTGGCTAATCTACTTTATTTACATATAAACACACACAGAGCACTGCAACATGGCTCCCTCTCTCTCAAGCATCAGAGAGAAAAAAGAAAAAGAACAAAGGACAATAGTCCCACTTCACGGAACACAGTCACACAAACATCCTGTCTCCGTCACTTCCCACTCTGTGGAGTCAAAACATATACCATCATGTGATAGACAGCAATCCCATGACTGCAATCATGGAGCAGGAATTCTAACAGGGGCGACCCCAAACCAGCCAGTAAGGCAGCTCGCTGTAGTTTTTAGCACCTCCATGGGCAGACAAACACGGCTGTTACCAAACTGCCATCTGTTCAGGGCTGCTCCGAGTCGCTCGGCTACTTACTGTAACAACTGGGGAGAAGGCACCGTGTAAACACAATAGCAATGAAAACTGGGTGTGAGTGGGATCAGGAAATGCTGAAGCACATTGCCAGGCCATTTTGTATGGCTGCCCCACCCCCACCCCAAATTCTATTAATGCAATAAACAGTTCACTGGGGGAGGAAGGGGCAGCAGGGCAGCTGCATTCAGAAGTTGCCCCACTGCTTGGCAAGACTCAGATCTTTTCAGCCAAAAGCATCATTGGTTTGTAAGATGTTGCAAACAATTGGGGAGGTGGGCTATCTGATGGGAAGGTTTGCTTTAGCATTTTGGTGGAGGAGATGAGCACTAACAAGCTGGTTTGTGCTGTGTGCGTTGCTCCCGTCTCCCCAATAGCCAGTGGCTAAGCAGGAGAGATGAGCGCAGAGTTCACCCACTAGAATGGGCCGGGATGTGTATATGCAGCCCCTAGACCAAAGCACAGCAGAAGGGAATATTCTCAGATCCTTCCTCCCTGTGAGTAAGCTGTGATAAATATTACATTCCTTTGCAACACAGGAGAAAGAGTAGGGCTGTTTGATCCCTTCCACCCAGAGTAGGAGCCTGTCCGGTCTGCCTATTTATTTATCTAGATATCTATCTATCTTTCTATCTACACTGGAAGGAGAGAGAGAGAGAGAGAGAGAGAGAGAGATGCTTATCAAAGGACAGCGAGACCACCCAGAAGAAAGAAATCAGCTCACTTAAAACACCATCTTTCATTCATTTCGGCGGGGTGGGGTGGGAGTTCTCAAATAAAAACGAAAATAAAACAGCATACAACAACAAACCTGAAAGACGCTGGGAGGGAGAGATGAAAAGAAGAAAGAGAAGGAGAGAAACAGATGAAAACGCATCTAGAAATTGTAGGTGATTATCTGCTATTGTGGGAATGGCAAGTCTTATGATTATCCTTTGTAAAGTGTTTATTGCTTTTGAGGTGGGGTCTTCCAGGGGGTTAAAAAAGAGAGAAAGAGAGAGATGAGGAGCTTCTGAAGGAATTTAGTAGCATGTGGTTCAGGCCACCGTGGAAATTTGAAAAAGTGGGTCTTTTGGTTGAATCAGGAGGGTTTTCAGCCTACTTGAGCAAATTACTTTATTGACTCATCCCAGTTTATAGCTCACTGTCCTGTGGAGGAGTTCAGATTCATTTACATTACGATTTATCATCTTTGCATCCCACCGTCTCTCCAAGGAGATTAAGAAAGCCTGCATGGTCCTTTACTCCCATTAAACCATCAAAAAAAACCCTGTGAGATAGGTAGGTTAGGCTGAGAGTGAGTGGTCTGAGGTCACTCACTAACCTGAATGGATTTGAATCCAGCTGTTACTGGGCTTAGCTCCAGCCCTCTAACCACTATACCATACTGCTTCTCTCTCTTGTTTATGGCGCCTAGGCGGTCTCTCACCTAGGCAGTTATCAGAGATCAGCTGGAAAACAGCCTCTTTTGCCTTCAGATCACTGTCTGGGCAAAAAGAACTGACTCCTACTGACTCTAGGATCAATGTCGCTGGTTATTATGATGCTTTAAACCTCCCAGCCTTCCTGACTGTGCACAAGGAACTCTGGGCACATAGGGAAGCATATGCCTCATAGTCTCTCTTAGGACAGTTAAAATAAAGTATTTCTTTATGCAGCATAATTGTTGAACTATGGCACTCACCCCCACAGGATGGGATTAAAAGAGGTTTAACAAGTTCATGGAGGAAAGGGCTATCAATGGCAACTCATGTCAGGCGGCAGAGGAGCTAACCCCATGGCAGCTTGCCGGGAAGACAAGGAAAAGTCCTTACCATCCGCTTTAATTCAATATTCACAGAGAGAGGCTTGGGAATGTGGCCTCTTGGAATAATGGTGTTGCTCCGAGTGAATCTCCACCCCCTTGGTCTCTCCCACTTCCACATGAGTCATCAATATGGGTGCCTTCTGCCTTTGAGCTCTTTGCTCTCCTACTTTCAAGGCCTGCCGTGTTCTGCGAGAGGGTGGGTGGGTCTGGAATGCTTTCTAAAGACATTGGTGCTTATTCTTCCTCCTCCTCCCCTCTCATTATTTCCCAGCTTTCCCCTTCATCTGCCTCTGAGCTGTGACCTCCCTCAAACCCCTGTTGTAATTCTGAACTGTCTCCTTCTTCTCTGGAAGGGTCAGGCTGGGGAGATGGTCTCCACCATTCCTCTGCCCAGTCCCTGACAACTAGCCAATGTGGCTCTGTTTTGCCTTCACAGTTGGAGGACCTTAAGGTCCATAAATAGCAACACCCTAAAGGTCCCGGGCCCTAAGGAAGTCAGATTAGCCTCAACCAGAGCCAGGGCCTTTTCAACATGGTGGAACATTCTGTCTCATGAGACCAGGGCCCTGCAGGATCTGATTTCTTTTCACAGCACCTGTAAGACAGAGTTGTTCCTCCTGGCCTTTGGCTTGGAATCAAATTGATCCTCCTCCCCCCTCTTTTTCCTTTCTCCTTCTGTGATGGAACTCCTATTTGGGGACTTCCCTGGCTTTTTTCTGGCCATGTAGGACCAGTCTGGATAGTTGGCCTTGGTGAAGACTTGACGTTTTCATCCCCCCAAAAGTTTTTGATTTGAGTTCCTACTGAAATGAGGCTGCATTTTAATGTTGTATTTTAATCTTGTTTTTAAGTTGTATTTCAATCAATTGTTTATTGAGCCCGGTCTTGACTGGGGAGGGTGGGGTATAAATAAAATTTAATAATAATAATAATAGCTTAGCAGTACAAGCACTGTGTTCTAGAAAGGGCCTGTTTGGAACATTTCATGCAGTACTCTGACGCAGCTGTCGATCGGCTCTGCAAATCTCAAAAGTTGCGGACAGCTAGGTACAGCCCCTGATCCAGGGACACTGTAGCAGGACTTTCCTGAGGCCACACGCCTTTGTGGCCCTGTCCACTGTTGCCTCTAACCCTACTCACCACTGATCATGTGATGCCTCTGGGAAGGTGCTGGGAGGGAGGCAATGGTAGGTGGCATCAGAACCAGTGAAAAACAGTTTTCTCCCCATCCTCCTCCTCCTCCTCCTTGCTGAGGTCTACAGGGGGTAATACTGAGACAAAGGAAGAGGAAACAGACTGCTCCTTGGACTGGGTGGAAGTAAGAAGTGGGGCTAGTTGAGGGGCAAACAGAGGTTGGGGGGCACTGATCCATTCGTCCTAGAAGACCCACATCCATTGACTGCTCTATGTGTATAACAACAGATGGAAAAGTCTTGTTGGTAAGGTCAAAGAATGGGAAAGAATTTCCCTCTCAGCTCAAGGGCATCAAAACACTTTTATAAAGTCCTGGCTTTGTTTGCTAGTGAGAAGGGAACTATTTCTTCTTCTTCTTCTTCTTCTTCTTCTTCTTCTTCTTCTTCTTCTTCTTCTTCTTCTTCTTCTTCTTCTTCTTCCCCTTTTCATTTTTCCTCAAGCCTTAAAAAAAAGATCACTGGCAAAATTCTTAAAATAAAATATGATAGGTGCCCAAAATGTGTGCATTAATCAAAGCGATGCTGCAAAATTGATCAACCTTCTTCTTCAAAAGTATCTCTTTTTCTCCCTCTTCCTTTTGGCTTTCCTCACCCCCTTCTTCTGTTGAGTAAGGAAGGATCCCAAAGGATTTCCCTTTAGGAATCTTGATCTCAGCATGAAACTGAGTAACGCGATTTATGTTGACACCACCAACTCTTCCCTTTTCCCTTTTCAGACCAAAAAAATATAAAATGGCTTCATCTCATCAGGTAACGCCGTCACGAAATGCTACAGTGGAAACGGCGTCTCTCCGATGGGCTTGTGGAGACAGTTAGCTATATATTTATATAATCCTACAGCCTGTTTCAAAGATTATGCCGTCCGTAGAGCAAGGGAAATTAAAATAACAAAGCAACTCTAAGCATAGAATTGTGGGTTGGGAGAGAAGTGTCTCTGCCTGCGTCTGTGCATCTTTGTATGTTTGTGAAGGCTGGAGCAACCCTCCTATGAGGAAAAGTTACAGTGTTTGGTGGTTTATTATTATTATTACAGTGGTACCTCAGGTTACATATGCTTCAGGTTACATACGCTTCAGGTTACAGACTCCGCTAACCCAGAAATAATAACCTCGGGTTAAGAATTTTGCTTCAGGATGAGAACAGAAATTGTGTGGTGGCGGCGCACCGGCAGCAGGAGGCCCCATTAGCTAAAGTGGTGCTTCAGGTTAAGAACAGTTTCAGGTTAAGAACAGACCTCCAGAATGAATTAAGTTCTTAACCTGAGGTACCACTGTATTATTTAGAAAAAATGTAAGTGGGAGACATGGGGTGGTATTCAACTAAATCTGACTGATAGTAGACCCATTGAAATTTTATAGGCCCAACTTCATTCATTTCAGTGAGTAAAGGTAAAGGTAAAGGGACCCTTGACCATTAGGTCCAGTAACGGATGACTCTGGGGTTGTGGCGCTCATCTCGCTTTATTGGCCGAGGGAGCCGGTGTACAGTTTCCGGGTCATGTGGCCAGCATGACTGAGCTGCTTCTGGCAAACCAGAGCAGCGTATGGAAACGCCGTTTACCTTCTCGCCGGAGCGGTACCTATTTATCTACTTGCACTTTGATGTGTTTTTGAACTGCTAGGTTGGCAGGAGCAGGGACCGAGCAACGGGAGCTCACCTTGTCACAGGGATTCGAACCACCAACCTTCTGATCAGCAAGTCCTAGACTCTGTGGTTTAACTCACAGCGCCACCCGTGTAGACTCATTGAAATTTTATAGGCCCAACTCCATTCATTTCAGTAAGTAGACCCACTGAAATGAAGGAATATGACTAAGTTGGGCCTGTAAATTTCAATGGGTCTACTCTGGATAAAGTTTAGCTGGATACAGATCCATGCAGAAACAGGGTTCAAGGGACTTCTGCCCCTGCCTGCACTACAGGGGCGGCGTGTCCCATTTTGCCACTTGAAACGAAACAAAAAGTGCCACCCTGCTCTGCTGCTGCTGCCTGTGCCCTCTCTGCTGCCAGCTGTGGAGTGGCACTGGAATTGGCACTGATTTCTGGTGAGAGCCCTCATGATCTTGCACGATCTTGCAAGATGTCAGTGCTGCTTCTCTGCCAGTGAAGGACACAGTGGGGTGGGTGGGGAGTCAGCCCATGGGGACACCGCCAAAGGGGCTTCTGCCACCTGAGGCAGCATCTCCCCCTCCCCACTTAATGACCTGCAGGCCCTGCTGTACTACAAGCTACTCCCCCCGCCATTTACTTGGGGGTTACGTTCTGAGGCACCGCACATTTAAATGAAATTGTGTGCATTTGAAACACCATTGAAAAAAGTCTGTAAACACCACAGGCCACCTCCCCACCCCATTCTGCCCCTTTTGGTGACATCTTCGGGTCACCTCTGGGTTTGGCACGAGGTGTGCATGTGCAGACGCGCACATGGCAGACATGCCCAAAATGGTTGCTACCTGTATACACTAGTGGAGGAATGGGGGAGCAAACCGCCCCCGGCACCACGATCCCGGTGGGGTACCATCACGGCTGCCCCCCCCGTGCTGGGCGCCACACCCCGCAGGTGGCACATCATGCCCCCAGGACGTGCGCAGGTGGCGCACCACACCCCCAGAACATGTGCCACGCCCCTGCGAGCGCCACGCCACACCCCCGGGATGCGCGCCAGCCATGCCCCTACCTGCTCTCCGCCCCCGGTGCCGGAGCATGAAGCTTCGCCACTGCCTGTATACATTTAAAGCAGGATCATGCCAATCTAAGCCGTCATGGCTTTTTCTGCAGAATTCACAGAGACGGTAAGGCAGGCCTGGTGAAGATGCATGTTCTAGGGAAGAGTCCCAAAAGCCAGATAGAGAAGTTTGGAGGCACACATTTGATCCCCAGACCTACCCATTACATAAATGGTAGTGGAGAAGCTCAAAGGCGATTTCAGATGCTTGTAAACCCTCCGAGCCTGTAAAAGTAAGGGATTGAAACCCATAGCTCCAACTCAGTGATTCTGGCAGGTCTGTTTCTTACACACAGGAAGGACAGGCCCTATGTCACCAGCTGGCACTTACCTGCTGAATGCCCCGGAAAATAGTCACATCCCATTTTTTTCACATGAGATCTCAGCAGCTATTTTGGGTGCCGCCATCTTGTGTGCTGTCGCCCTGAAAAAAAGCACTCTTTCTGGGCCGCAATCTCACATGGCACCCCAAAATGTGTGATTTTTTGAGCACCATGCACGATATGGCCCCAATAAAGCACTTTTCCAGGGCAAGAGTGAGGTGCAGGTCAGATGACTCGCCGTGGAGCACATCCAGGAAGATAAGTGTCCTGGCTTTGGGTCTGGAAGAAATGGTTGATATGCAGGCCTCCTCAGGCAGTTGCCAGCACCCCCTGAAAATATCACCCCGCCATGGTCCCTCTCATCCTTGGGATCAGCTGTGAGGACCTTCCCAATCTTTTATCAATAAGATATGCAAAATTGTTCACTGCCTGCCTTTCATCTCCTTCCAGAGACTCTCTCTCTGCCCCAGTTTGAGAAACATGCTTCTTGCCTCACAAAAATACAAGTGCATTTTTCAATGAATATAAGCGATGCTGGCATCTCCGGCTCTTTTATACAGTTGTTGTTTGTTGCTGTTCTTTCCTTTGTATTTCAACATTCATGAATACATCTAATCATCCTAAGCCACATAAACACATAAATTCATGAAGCAGTCCACCCGACTCCTTTTATTTTTAGGAGAATGTGTGAAATATTTATCACCTTCTATGCCCTTCTGATCCATGTCTCTTCTTCTTCTTTTCTGATCCAAAATATAGATGAGAAGCGATGAAAAATTTACCGTGCTACAAAACAATACAGTTAACTTATACATCACCACCTACCCCTTTGTGCAACATGTTCCTCATGACATCAGTTACACGAGTTGTAAGTCCCAGGAGATCAATGTGGTTTTACTCTTGCCACATGGGCCATAATGGTTTTATGATATATTAGGAGAGCTAGTGGACTTTTTGCCCTTTCCAAAACCCAAATGAAGCATGGGGTGAGGGCTAAGTTGACTGGGGAAGCAGCACAGCATCGGAGAAACCTTCCCTAAATTTCTCCCTTCAAGATGCTATTTGCTGTAGGTTGTTTGGCACCACTGGCCCATGACAGGGCCTTTTCAGTGGTGGCTCCTCATTTCTGGAATGTCCTCTCTAGTTTTAACGTAGGTTGTGAAATGCTTTGAATCCCCCCCCCAAAAAAAAAATTAAGTGGTATGGAAATGAAATAAATATTGCTGGCATCCGTCCATCTTGAAAGACAATTATTACAATGGAGTGTGCCTCCGGGGGTGAAATCAAACTGCTGAAGAATCACAGCACTTGCTGTGGCTGCAGAAACTGGTAAACCGCTGCCTGTTGCCTCCTGTGTTGCTTTTGCTGCATCAGCAGCATCAAAGTGACGTCCCTGGGTCACAGGCCCGGGCATTGTGTATGGAAGTCCTGGGCTGCCCAGACGACAAGAACTCCCTCTTAGCTTCACTGATGTGGTCCAAAGGAAGGCAGAACATGACGTTTGGCACCAGCTTGACTCCACTCCTGATTTGTGTCAGGTTTACTTCTTAAACTTTTCCTCTCCCAAAGATGTCCCGCAAGGCAGCAGGAGTAATTTAAAATTGTTCCTATTTGCCCCCGGCATATGATGGCTGAAATATACTGTGTTTGGCATCCTTGAAATTATTAGCTGTGAGGATATGTGCCTGTTCTTTAATGTTTCCTGAAATGATTGATAGATGATAGATAGATGATAGATAGATGATAGCTAGCTAGATGATACATGCGTACATACATACATACAGTAGATAGAGAGAATTTATATGTGCTTAATGGGACACGGGTGGCGCTGTAGGTTAAACCACAGAGCCTAGGACTTGCTGATCAGAAGGTCGGCAGTTTGAATCCCTGCAACGGGGTGAGCTCCCGTTGCTTGGTCCCAGCTCCTGCCAACCTAGCAGTTTGAAAGCATATTAAAGTGCAAGTAGATAAATAGGTTCTGCTCCAGCACGAAGGTAAACAGCGTTTCCGTGTGCTGCTCTGGTTCGCCAGAAGCGGCTTAGTCATGCTGGCCACATGAACCCGGAAGCTGTATGCATGCTCCCTCGTCCAGTAAAGCGAGATGAGCACCGCAACCCCAGAGTCGGCCATGACTGGACCTAATGGTCAGGGGGCCCTTTACCTTTAATATTTTATTGAAATTTGTACAGTTAAACCTCGGTTTTCGGACTTCTCAGCTACTGAACATTTCGTAAGCCGAATGCCAAAACCCTGGAAGTGAATGCTTCCATTTTCGAACGTGCCTCAGAAATCAAACGGCTTCTATGGCACATTTCTTGCTGACGTCCCTTTGATCCTCGGTTTCCAAACGTTTCAGAAGTCGAACGGACTTCCAGAACGGATTACGTTTGAAAACCGAGGTTCCACTGTATTTATTTTGTTGTTTGCTGTCCTGGACTCCTTTTGGAGGAAGGGAGGATAGAAAATACAAATTAAAAAAATTCTTAACACAAGTTTTGCATGCGATGAGATCTTCTTGTTTAAGCTTCAACATTGCAGATGGGGCTATCCAGCATGTATGATATGGATAAGTATCATAGCTGTGTGATAAGCAGACAAGCTTTGCCTGCAGAAGGTCCCAACATCTCCACGCAGGGCTGGGAAAAACCCATGTCTGAAACCCTGGAAAGCTGCTACCAGCCAGTGTAGAACATATTGGGCTAGATGGGCCAGTGGAATAGCTCTGGATAAGGCAGCTTCTTGTATTCTGTATTGGGTGAGGAGCCAGGAATGGCTGCACATGCTTCCAATCTAGCCCACTTTTCCTTGAGTAATATGCAAAGGGTTTAGTAGCTCTCGAATCCATGCATTAATTTTGATCCTGTTTCCATTGTCACACACCCGCCTGCTGTGCGTTCTCAGAAGGAGGTAATTGAGGGCCTGAATTTGAAAAATGACGAGGGTCCTCACAAGCTAAATCAGGGCTTGTAGGAACAGAATAGCGCTTTTGCAGGGACCGTTTGAACTAATGACTGCTTTCAAACAAACAATTTAACATCAGCACTTGAAATGATTCCACCAATATTTCCCCTCCAACCCATTTACAATTAAAATTCAAATAGGTTCAGGAATCATTAGCTGCTTACGGGGGAAAAAAGAATCTTAAATTAAATATTTTTTTGCTTTGTCAACAAGCCAGGTAACCAAAGAGACCCTCAATTTCTTTTAATTGCGGGGGGGGGGGGGGAAGAATAAAAAAGTTTTAATACTCCAGGTGGATAAAATAATGAAACAACCACTATGCATTTGGGTGCCATTATTACACACAAAAACAAGGTGCTCTCTCCATTCCCCAAGATATTTCTTTCTAATCCCATAAAAGCATCTGTCTTTGATTTCAAGTGGAATACCTGCTGTGGAGGTTGCAATGCAAATCCAATTTGTGTGTAACAAAACCAAATGGGTTGAAATGAACTCTGCATTCTAAAGATGTTTTTGTTTAATCATTCCCTTCCCTTGTCTTTATAATGAATGCATAATCAAGTTATACTTCAAGGGGGGAAAATAAGGGAAGCAAAAGGGAGGAAATGGAATGATGAGGTGGGGGTGGAAACGATACCTTAGTGAGTATCTGCTACTGGTGATTGTTGCTACTGTCTTGGAAAACAGGAAGGAAGGATGGAAACAGAAGAACATCAGAGCACAGAGTTGTGTGTTATTTGGAAAGATCTAATAAGAGCAGGTCCTTATAGTAAAAGCTATGGTTTTCCCAGTAGTGATGTATGGAACTGAAAGCTGGTCCATAAAGAAGGCTGATCACCGAAGAATTGATGCTTTTGAATTATGGTGCTGGAAGAGACTCTTGAGAGTCCCATGGACTGCAAGAAGATCATACCTATCCATTCTGAAGGAAATCCAGTGCTCACTGGAAGGACAGATCGTGAAGCTGAGGCTCCAATACTTTGGCCACCTCATGAGATGAGAAGACTCCCTGGAAAAGACCCTGATGTTGGGAAAGATGGAGGGCACAAGGAGAAGGGGACGACAGAGGACGAGATGGTTGGACAGTGTTCTCGAAGCTACCAGCATGAGTTTGACCAAACTGCGGGAGGCAGTGGAACACAGAAGTTCCTGGTGTACTCTGGTCTGTGGGGTCACAAAGAGTCGGACACGACTAAACAACTAAACAACAACAACACAATTTTGGGGAGAGGAGGAGTAAGGTGCAAGAAATAAGTAGCCATATCACTGATGGTATCATTGAAGGATGCTTGGACCCCAGGGTTTTGTTCATCAGCTCTCCAGCATCCTATAGCCTGAGACTCAAGAGATGGGTGGTATTATGTGGCAGCAGAGAGGCCAGATGACAGAAGTGGACAGGGTTCCTGCGTCTCTTGGCTCCCACCCTCAGACAAAGAACGTGGACTCTCAGGTCAAGGAAACCCAATAGCTGTGTTCAGGAAATCAGTGCGTGATCTCGGAATATTCACACTCTGGAAAAATAAGGAGAAAAATTGATAGAGTTGTCCATCACTAGAACTTTCTCAAATAAGATGTGGGACCCAGGAAGCTGTCTTATATGGAACAAGATTTGCACCATTTCATTTCACTTTTACTTTGCATACCTCCATTCTAAATTACCGCGCGCAAGGCAGTTTACCGCAACAAAATATGCAACGAAGAACACACACCTTATAATAATCGGACCCAATACATAAAGTCATAATAAAACATAACTTTAAAATGGAACGACTTAAATAAAGTAATATTCAATAATATAGCAGTACACAATAAAATTAACTCTCAAAGCATCAGCAAATAATAATTAAACAGAAATTCACTCTTAACAGATTAAATAACTACTAAACTATGATCGATAAAAATAACTGCAAGTCACAACACATAAAACACCACAGGGCATGACAAAACCACATAAAAGGATCAAATTGAGAAGCAAAGATTCACAACTTATAAATGGTTGTGGGTCATGGCACAACACTATCAATCTCTGGGACCCTGTTTAGGCACCGAATTCTTGTTCCCTATCTAAACTGGTTGGCTTATTTCTGCTGTTCCTGGACCCAGCAAGGCAGAGAAGATTCTTACCAAATATGTCTTGCCTTGTGCATCAGTCATCGAGACTTACATGGCACTGAGTCTCTTTTGCCCCCCACCTTGGGGGGCAAAGAACCTCACCAGAGTCAACCAAACAGGTTAGCTTCCAAAGCTTGTCATTTGATCAGACAGATGACAGCATGTGCCAATTTGGAAGATGATTTTTAGCACCACAAACTCATTCTAAATAAGCTGTCACATAGCCAGCAGGCAGAAACTTGTACCTACCAAATGTCCCTATTTTTTGATTTAATTTTTTTAAAGCACCGGCGGAGGGGTGGGGGCAGGGGTAGTAGGCTATTGTTTTCTCCACAGTCTCTCTCTCTCTCTCTCTCTCTCTCTCTCTCTCTCTCTCTCTCTCTCTCTCTCCCAGTTCCCGGCATTTACAGTGAAAATACAAATTGAGAGGAAATACAAGGTTTCATTTAGTGGTTGCAAATATGTCTAGGCAGACAGACACACCGAAAGCCCAGCAATGCTTCACGGCACGGTGTGACTGGATAAAAGAGACACCCCTTGGAAAACGATGTATTGTGACACCGAGGAACTCAGCTGTAATTAATTAAACCATGTGACCACTGGATGTCCCCACAGTTCCTCCAATGCAGTTTAACTCTCCTTGTAGTCTTGGCAGATGGAAACCGAACGCGTTCTTTCAAAATCTGTAGAGAGGCAGATGACTGAATATCCCTGGATTTTCAGTAATCGGTAGATGCCGGTGCTGATATGGAGCGCCTTGTGACCTCCGTTGCTTACTATGGAGCTCCTGCACACATGGGCTTCCTCATTTGGTCAAGGCCAATGGCTCACAGCAGGTATCTCTTTCTGTCAATGAAGCACAAGGGGAAGCCACGAATGAGGAAGCCCGGCATATACACAAACCCACAAAGAAGCAGCCATATTGGGATGCTTGGCACAGCAGAAGTGCTCTGGCATTTGGGCTGGAGGGATCGATTAAGCTGTCATGAAGGAGACATTCAGTGGACTCCTCCAATCTGTGCATCTCAGGCACGGTTCCCTAGAAGAAAGACTGAAGGTAAAGACTAATGCACAGGGATTATAATTAAATTGAGGTCTCCTTCATATTATACAGTGGGAGCTTCTTCTCAGTAATGATGATCATGACCAGTGGTGGGGTTTTTTTGGGGTGGGTGGGTGGTAAAAAATGAGTTGCCAGTATTTGTGTGCATTATGGTGCTGGAGGAGACTCTTGAGAGTCCCATGGACTGCAAGAAGATCAAACCTATCCATTCTGAAGGAAATCAGCCCTGAGTGCTCACTGGAAGGACAGATCGTGAAGCTGAGGCTCCAAGACTTTGGCCACCTCCTGAGAATAGAAGACCCCCCTGGAAAAGACCCTGATGTTGGCACAAGGAGAAGGGGACGACAGAGGACGAGATGGTTGGACAGTGTTCTTGAAGCTACTAACATGAGTTTGACCAAACTGCAGGAGACAGTGGAAGATAAGAGTGCCTGGTGAGCTCTGGTCCATGGGGTCACGAAGAGTCGGACTCGACTAAACGACTAAACAACAACAAAAATTTATGTGGGTGCTAGCACACAATGCTGCCGGAAGCAAAAAGGCGAGCTGACGTTACTCGATACTGGTGTCATAGGAAATCACTTCTTCATATTATTAATTATGACAATGATTAAGTTTATGATTTACCCTTCACTGGCAGGCGCTAGGGCAAGTTGCAACAATTTAAAATTCAGAACGAAATACAAATCACAGCTACAGGAATAGTGGAGATGCAAGGAATTGAAACTGGAGGCCTTCCACATGTAAAGCATCAACTCTTGCCATGAAGCAATGGCCATTCCTTCCCTTCCTCAGAGGTCCAACTCCATATGACCTCCCTGCCTCAAACATGGTGAGTGGCTACATTGATAGGACCTTCTTAGCAGCGGTATTGGAGTAGAGGAAGTGCCTCCCCCAGAATATGCACCTCACTCCTCTCTGTCTTTCAAGCCAACCTCTGTCCACCTGATGCATTCCAGATGTTTTGGACCACAGCGCCCATCAGCCCTTGCCAGCTCACCCCACCTTTCCTCCAAAAGTAGTCCAGGTCGGCAAACAACAAGATGCGAAAACAACACAATTTAAAGCAAAAATTAAAATTAAAATATTCAGGTTCTCCATTCCCTTGGTTCTCCCTTTCCCACCACATTCCTAACAGTACTCAAACCCATATTTATAACCACTTTTATATACATATTTATAAGGAAGTATTTAATCTATTAATAATCATTCTGGATCCAGACTCATTGGAATCTCCAAGTTTTTATAGTGAGAAACCTGCTACTCAAATAATCTTAATATATCTAAGAAATATTGTATGGTTTTCAACAAATACAGTATATTCTTTATCTCTCTCCAGGACCACTCTAACTCCCCCAATTGTTTTCTATTCTTTTCTTTCTCCTCCTCCTCTCTCTCTCTTTAGGTTTTCTTTTCTTGTTGATAATTAAATAGCTACAATATTATAATATCTCAATCAGAAATGTTCCTTATTTGTTTCTATATTATCTAGATTGAGAATGTATAACATTGTTAAAGTGTTAAAAACTGAATTAGAATGATAAAAAATGAAAACATATTCAGGCATCTAAAAGCAATTTTTAAAAACCATTTAGAAACTTTTAAAGACATCCAAAAAAAAACACCAAAAACCTTTTAAAGGCTGATAAAGAAGACAATTGTATGTTTGATGCTGATGGAAACATGGTGTGTAAATGTTAAAATTATAAATAGAGAAGAATTAAAATTCAGTGCTAAAACATTGCTTTTATTCATAAAATAAATAAAATAAATGTATTAATAATGAAAATGATGATGATAGAAGAAAAATGTATGTTTCACGCTGAGACCTGAATAGTTTTTCAGAAACAAACAACTCCATCTTGTTCGTCTGAACTCTTTTCCCCATGTCTAGGTAAAAGGTAAAGTTAAAGGACCCCATGACAGTTAAGTTCAGTCAAAGGCGACTATGGGGTGTGACGCTCATCTCTCTTCAGGCCAAGGGAGCCAGCATTTGTCCACAGCAAGCTTTTGAATTCAACGGCATGGTGTCTAGAAGAATATTAGGACCCAAGTCCTTCTGCTGTCTCACATCAGCTGCTTTGATTTACCCATCTGATGGCTATTAAATTCAACCAAGTTAAGTCAACAGGGAGTTTGGTGCTAAAAATTTACGGAAGATTAGATTAGCGATCTACAGGAAATAGATTGCCTGCTTTGCAGGAGAAAAAGAAAAAAAGAGGGGAGCCCTCTGCACCTGAAATGTATTGACAGAGCTGTTTTTACCTAATCAACTCAATCGGGCAGTGGAAAACATTTGGTTGCAAATTCAGCCCTGCCTCGGCATAAACAGATTGCATTTTGGGTTGTGTTATTATTAGTGCAGGCTGGACAGCTTGAACGTGAGGATAATTTATTCCCTGTACACTTCTAATTACAGCAAAGGAGGTTCGATCAGTGACACACTTGTCCATCTCGTTCTTTCTCGTCTTTCAGGCATGGCTGCATGCAGTTAAGGAGACAGACCAGCGCAAAGCATATGAGAAACACAACTCTGTCAGGAAAGGACTGAAGTGTTACCGTTAATTATTCTGGACCATGTGCTCGTTTACAACCCATCTAACATGAGAAATTGTCTCCGAGGTGTCAAACAGCATCACTTACGTAAGTGCAGGGGAAGCAATCGCAAAATGTTTGAGTGACTGGATTTGGGTGACCTGCCAGAGACCCTCACCAGAAGCTTTGAGATTTAGCTCCCAATTTGTGTGTCTTCAAGTTCGACGCAGAATTTAAATTGGGACTCACTCTTGAAGTGTCTCTTTAAAAGCACACATGCACACACGCCCAATTCACAGTTGGGAGAGAAGGGAAAGGGGAGAAATTTGATTCCATTAAGATTTAAAGGCGAACCTACATAATTTCCAAAATAACGCATGGGCCGATTTCTTTTTATGCTGCCACCCTTCAAAATCGGCAGCACGGTTCTCCAGTCAAGTAGTTTGCACATAAATGCATATACTAGCGTATAAAAATGTAAATATTAGTGGAAATAACAAAACTAGGGGGAAATTGCTTTGCAAAATGTACATATTAGGCAAAATTGCATACAAGCACGTGTATATGAGGAGAAATCTGCTGACAAATTTTCATGAGGATTTTAAAATATCATAAACTGTGGAAGCACAACCTGACTGTCTGTCTCCAGGCATGGTGGTCGTCCACAAGGGGTTCTCATGTGGTGGGGTTGATGGTGCCAGCCTTCACGTCATGTTTGCAGACATTTTTGTAAGGCAGAATTGGCCTGTCAATGGGCCTGGTGCCTGAAGCTAGCTCCCCACAGAACACATCCTTGGGAGTCCTGCCACATTCCATTCTGCAGACATGGCCAAACCAGCATGGATGTCACTGAGACAGGAGTGCAAACATGTTGATATGTATAGTATAGGTAGGTACTATATAGAGTAATGTAGGTATGTTTTATGTTATGAAAATTAGGTAGTGTGTTGTGTATGTGTATTGTGTAAATGTATATGTATGTGTTTTATATGTTAATGAAAAACAAAAACAAAAAAGAGACAGGAGTGCAAACATGCTGGCAACATGGGCTTGGGAGAGCACATCATCGTCATCATCATCACTTTATTTGTATGCCGGCTTTCCATAGTTAAAACAATGCTCAAGGCAGCATACAACATGACAAGATTTACATAATCACCAACGTAACAAAAGCCATAAGCAATAAATAAAACACGTCAAAAAGGGCACAGCCAAGTGGAAAACCATTTCCACATAAATCATAAAATCTAAAACTAAGAATACAGTGGTACCTCAGGTTATAGACGCTTCAGGTTACAGACGCTACAGGTTACAGACTCCGCTAACCCAGAAATAGTACCTCAGGTTAAGAACTTTACCTCAGGATGACAACAGAAATTGCATGCTGGTGGCGCAGCGGCAGGCCCCATTAGCTAAAGTGGTACCTCAGGTTAAGAACAGTTTCAGGTTAAGAACGGACCTCCGGAACGAGTTACGTTCTTAACCCAAGATACCACTGTACAGCATTAATATCACAGTTTAAAATGACATAGGTAAAAAATAAAAGCAATTTAAAAGCCAAAACCAAAAATGGAGCCCTCTCTGCCCCTCAACAGCAGCAGCAGTCCTTTATGGAGCCTGTCAGGCCCCGCTTCAAGCCTTCAGGCTCCCAGCAGGTCAGTCCTGGGCCCATCTTTGTTTGGAATTCTGTCCTGCCATGTGATAGACTATTGGCCCATTCAGTTGTCAACGTGGTCAAGCAATGGCTCTCCTGGGTGCCAGGCAGGGACCTAATGTGGAGATGCCAGGGTTTGAACCAGGAACCTTCTGTATGCAAAGCAACTGCTCTGCCAATGAGCAACAGCCCTGAACTACCCAGTCATTGCACTTCCATTGTTAGCTACAAAAGGACTTGTAATTTTCCACCCATGCTATCAGGAGCATCGCCATGCCTCCCTGTGTACCTTCTGCAATGTTCTGTTCACACCAGTGGGCATGGCATAACTTCCTACTATAACCCTTGTGATGGCTGACAATATTATGACCCCTTTATTTTATATCATTTAAGAAATGAACCTTTTAATTATTTCTAAAACAGTTTTCCAGCTTGCTTTTTTTAAAAAAATTAAAGAGATGCACTGCTACAGCACTATGCTGCTTTAATGTCCCTGTATTATGGCACCACATTGCTACAACGCCACCCTGCAATAATGCTGTAGCGTTATGTTGTTATAATGCTGAACCTCTCTTCCATTAAAGAAAATTATAACTGGGGAATTAAAGGATTGATAATTAATTCAATGCCAGATTAAAAATAATTAATTAAAAGATAATGAGCAGATTGGTTAAGGAACAGTAATGGGGTCATAAAATGGTGCTAACCCCAAATTATAATGAATATGTGCTCAGTTGCTGGGGATTCGTCACTGCCTACACAACAGGCACATAGAAAGTTGCCTTATATTGTCTCAATATTGTCTGCAGCGGCAATGGCTTTCCAGGATTTCAGGAAGAGATTTCTCCCAGTTCTACTTAGATACGTTGGGAATAGAACCCAGAACCTTCTGCATGCAAAGCAGATGCTCTAGTGCTGAGCTATGGCCCTCAGCTATGGAATTATGGAGCTCTGAGCGCTGAATGATTGGGCTGCCAGTGGCTACCAGCCTTGACGGCTATGTTCTTCCTCCACTGTTGGAGGCTGTTGCCCTCAGGTCTTGACTTTGGGCTTCCTGGAGACATAACACCGGTCTTGAAAGACCTACACTGGCTCCCAGTACATTTCCTAGCACAATTCAAAGTGTTGGTGCTGACCTTTAAAGTCCTAAACGACCTCGGTCCAGTATACCTGAAGGAGCATCTCCACCCCATCATTCTGCCCGGACACTGAGGTCCAGCTCCGAGGGCCTTCTGGCGGTTCCCTCCCTGCGAGAAGCGAAATTACAGGGAGCCAGGCAGAGGGCCTTCTTGGTAGTGGCACCCGCCCTGTGGAACACCCTCCCACCAGATGTCAAAGAGAACAACAACTACCAGACTTTCAGAAGACATCTGAAGGCAGCCCAGTTTAGGGAAGCTTTTAATGTTTAATAGGTTATTATATTTTAATATTCTGTTGGAAGCCGCCCAGAGTGGCTGGAGAAACCCAGTCAGATGGGTGGGGTATAAATAAATTATTATTATTATTATTATTATTATTATTATTATTATTATTATTATTATTTGATTGGACACTGTGAGAACAGGATGCTGGACTAGATGGGCCTTTGGTCTGATCCAGCAGGGCCGTAATGTCCCTCATATCAAGACCTTGTCATTTTACGAAGTTGGAAGAGGAGCTCTGAAGACGTACGCAGCTATGGAGATTGTGCTGCTCTTACATTCTTCTGAAAAGCTTTTTGGTTTAAGAAAAGGCCAAAATACTTAAGTCTCCAAAGCACCCTAGGTACAGAATAGAAGCTGCATCAGGTAAGAGTACACAGCAACATTCTTCTCAGTAGTATCTTGCGACAGTTATTTTCCAATTGCCACCCAGTGGTGAAACATGGGGTGCCAATGCCCTGGGCCACGCAGAGGGTGGTGGATGGGAGGGAAGGAAATAGACACATTCAACTGCATCTGTGTCACCCAGCAGATCACAGTCACAGAGATCAGAGAAGTCATTCTGTTGTCCAGAGGTCAGTTTCTGGTTTTCATGGAAAAGCCATTTTCAACGACGTCCAGCAACGGAAGCATGCAGCTGTATTGAGGCAGCACAGGGTGTTGAAATTTTGCACCCCTAACAATTTTGTGCAAAACCGCCCCTAACGATTTTGTGCAACTGCCCCTGTGCCCCCCCATGCTACACCACTGCTGTCACCCATTCAGACTGACCTTCATGTGCCAGCGTGTGCCTTCATAATGAAATAGCAAAGGCACTACAGCCTTTGTAGTGCAACAAATCTGCTTTCTAAAAAGGAAGAGGATATTTTGCTGCAAGAAAAGTGATGGCATATCCAAGTGGGAGACATGTGAAGTAACCAAGATTTGAAACTGGCATTGCATAACCTCTGCAGAAATTTTGTGCGAACGAATTGGGACGGACGCTCACGAAGCAGAGAGGCTTTGCTGACATGAATATAGCCATAGCGTTGGTGGAGAGGGACAAAGGATCCTCTCCTTTTGGCCTAAGGTCATTCAGGAAGCCTTGGGTCACCTCTCCGAGCTTCCTTGGCAAACTTTCAGCAACACCAGGCGCTGTCCGCGAGCAATCCTTTCAATAAAGAGACCCATCTACCCTCTCCAAAAACAGCAGACACCAAGAAAGCATTCCTTTCCGCTAATTGGTATGACGACGAGACTACCCTGTTCTTATTTACAAAACTACAGATTTATGTCAAGCAAAGCCAATTATGCTTAATGCTTAAACTATTGCAGGTGCTGAATGACTTTGTTGCTAGGCAGTGGAAATGAAAAATGCTCTCTGAACGCATCTCATTGCAATGGAGAGCATGTGCTCCATCATCAGTGCAAACTCAACAGATGGATAGCTTAATCCCTGCCACTGATCTCTCTTCTCCCCCCCCCCATTCTACCTGAAACAATGTCCCACATGCTTTGTCTTGCCCGTAGTACCTGGGAAATGGTTCAAATTCTTTTTTATAAAGAGTGCCTCTTAATGTCATCCAGCAGATACATTTAACTCATTCAGAGTAGGCTTGGTAATTTGCAGGGTGTGTGGTTTTTTTTAATGAAGTTTGCTTTGCTGTGCAGGATGAAGGGGTTGAGCATCTGGTTCTTAGGTTTGGGTTGTGGTCAATAATGGCTATAGCTACACTGGATTAGTGTGGGGCTGTAGCTCAGTGGTTACAGCACCTGCCTGTGGATGCAGAAGCTCCCAGGTTCATTCCCCTGCATCTTCAGGTAGGGCTGGAAGAGGCACCTGAAACCTTGCTATCCTCTTGCTGCAGTCTAGTACAGTCTAGTACAGAGATGATTCTCTATTTCCATTTCCATTGCTTTCAATGTTCGAAATCTCTCTGAGTGGCTCTGGGCATTACATAATGACTAGAAAAGATGGGGAGAGGAAGCATGAGACCCTCAGTGTCAGGCTTCAGGGTATCAGCTTACTCCCCCATGGCAGTAGATAAGCAGAACAAAGGAAAAGGAGTTCTACCCGGACACTGAGGTCCAGTGCAGAGGGCCTTCTGGCGGTTCCCTCACTGCAAGAAGCCAAGTTCCAGGGAACCAGGCAGAGGGCCTTCTTGGTAGTGGCACCCGCCCTGTGGAACACCCTCCCACCAGATGTCAAAGAGAACAAGTACCAGACTTTTAGAAGACATCTGAAGGCAGCCTTCTTTAGGGAAGCTTTTAATGTTTGATGCGTTACTGTATTTTAATATTTTGTTGGAAGCTGCCCAGAGTGGCTGGGGAAGCCCAGCCAGATGGGCGGGGTACAAATAATAAATAAATAAATAAATAAATAAATAAATAAATATTAGTTAGAAACTTTAATAATCACAGCAAGAGAACAAAGAACCCATCTCCTAGAAATGGCAGTGCTCTCAATTAAGTTCACTCCCCCCTCCATCCCGATTAATATATGTCACTCCTACTTCTTGTAATCTGAGCTTGGAGCCGCAGTGTTTTCTGTTCTGACACTTTCTGAGCTCTCCAGAACTTTGGGGAAGGGGTGTGTGTGGATACTATCCAGAGACTGTGAATCTGTAAACTCTCTCTCTTCTAGTGTTTCTTCTGCTAGCTGTTCCCCATCCAGGATTCCCCAGTTTCTGCCTTCTGAAATACCGTATTTTTCCGTCTATAAGATGCCCCCATATATAAGACACCCCCTATTTTGGGGGACTAAGATTTAAGAAAATGGGGGGGGGGGAGATGTATCCGTGTATAAGACGCCCCCTTAATTTTTGACATTATTTTTAAGGGGAAAAACCTAGTCTTATACACAGAAAAAATACGGTGTGCCCCTCTGCAAACCACTGTTCCAAATCTATACTGTGCTCCTGGGAAGATTCAGGATCAGGAGGAGGGAGTGGCTCCAACCATTTTTCCTCAGTGCAACCCTCCTCAGCACGGTCCCTGACACTTGGCTACAGCCTTCTCCAACCTAGTGTCTTCCAGGTATTTTCAAGCACATCTCCCATCAGCCCCAGCTATGTTCCTGCTGCTTCTCATGCACAAGCGGAGGTCTTAGAATCATAGAATCATAGAGTTGGAAGAGACCACAAGGGCCATCGAGTCCAACCCCCTGCCAAGCAGGAAACACCATCAGAGCACTCCTGACATATGGTTGTCAAGCCTCTGCTTAAAGACCTCCAAAGTAGGAGACTCCACCACACTCCTTGGCAGCAAATTCCACTCTCGAACAGCTCTTACTGTCAGGAAATTCTTCCTAATGTTTAGGTGGAATCTTCTTTCTTGTAGTTTGGATCCAGTGCTCCGTGTCCGCTTCTCTGGAGCAGCAGAAAACAACCTTTCTCCCTCCTCTAAGTGACATCCTTTTATATATTTGAACATGGCTATCATATCACCCCTTAACCTCCTCTTCTCCAGGCTAAACATGCCCAGCTCCCTTAGCCGTTCCTCATAAGGCATCGTTTCCAGGCCTTTGACCATTTTGGTTGCCCTCCTCTGGACACGTTCCAGTTTGTCAGTGTCCTTCTTGAATTGTGGTGCCCAGAACTGGACACAGTACTCCAGGTGAGGTCTGACCAGAGCAGAATACAGTGGCACTATTACTTCCCTTGATCTAGATGCTATACTCCTATTGATGCAGCCCAGAATTGCATTGGCTTTCTCTTGCTGCTTTGCATACCATCAGCAAACACAGGTTGGAGTGGTTGCTGAGAAACATATCAGCCACTCAAATATATTATTAGTGTTATTACCACTACTTCATGCTTCCTACCCCTTACTGCTGACTGCCCTGCCTCAGTCACCTGGACTTTTTGCTCAACAGACACAGATTCCCAACCTTGTGGAACAGGAAACTTACATAGAATTGTGATGCAAGAGATTTTATTATATGCAAACGTCATTTTCAGAGTTAACTCTTGCACACACACGGAACACAAAGTTGTAAATATTCCTCTTGCCTGTTGGGGTGTCTCAGTAAAGGGAGCTAGGCATATGGAAAGCTAAGGATCGGGGCCGAAGTCTGAATGCTCTCGCTGAGATTTCAAATGTTATCTATCTTAGGAGGACATGAAAAGGAGAAACAACAATCCCTTTATTGTTAAGTCAGTTCATAAACACAGACAGGAATGTATCATTAAAATCTGACAGACAATACTCTGGTGACTGACTGCGCCGTGTGACCAGCCAGTCATTTTCAGAGCAAGATTTCACAGGAGAGTCTCCACGGGAGACAAAGGAGAGGGGCAATCCAGGATGCTGTCATAAAATATAAGCGATTTCTCATGCTGTAAAAGTTGCTCTTGAAGAAGACTCCCTCTGAATCCTTTGTCGTAGTCCTGCTGTAGATTAGTGTACCTGCAAAGCAAAAATAAATTAAATCTCCTTTGATGATGATGATGATTTATTATTTGTACCCCGCCCATCTGACTGGGTTGCCCAAACCACTCTGGGCTGCTTCTATTGTATAAAGACATTTGAAGTGCAATGTAATACTGTTTGGATATACCAGCCATGTTTAATGCCTTCAAGAGTCCAAAAGGGAAAGAGTGATGATGATGATGATGATTACTATTACAGTGGTACCTTGGGTTACAGACACTTCAGGTTACAGACTCAGCTAACCCAGAAATAGTACCTCGGGTTAAGAACTTTGCTTCAGGATGAGAACAGAAATCGCGTGGTGGCAGCGCGGTGGCAGCAGGAGGCCCCATTAGCTAAAGTGATACCTCAGGTTAAGAACAGTTTCAGGTTAAGAACGGACCTCCAGAACGAATTAAGTTCTTAACCCGAGGTACCACTGTATTAAAGTTGTATACAGTGGTGCCCCGCAAGACGAATGCCTCGCAAGACAGAAAACCCGCTAGACGAAAGGGTTTTCCGTTTTTGAGCTGCTTCGCAAGACGATTTTCCCTATGGGCTTGCTTTGCAAGACGAAAACATCTTGCAAGTGTTCCGATTTTTTTCCGCTCCCCCCCCTTTTCTAAGCCGCTAAGCCACTAATAGCCTTTTAGCCGCTAATCCGCTAATCCTTTAATAGCCGCTAAGCCTTTAATAGCTGCTAAACCGCTAATAGTGCTAATCCGCTAAGCCGCTAATAGGGTTGCTTCGCAAGACGAAAAAACCGCTAGACAAAGAGACTCGCGGAACGGATTAATTTCGTCTTGCGAGGCACCACTGTACTGCCCTTCATCCAAAGGTCTCAGAGTGGTTCACAGCATAAAAAGACAAGATAAAAACACAAAACACACAATAAAAACAGGAACAAAGCAACATTCCTCCCTCCCACAACACATTTAAAAGGGCATTGGATGTCAACCAGCCCAAGGCCTGGTTGAAGAGAAACATTTTCGCCTGGCACCTAAAGGTGTATAATGAAGGCGGCAGGTGAGCTTCCCTGGGGAGAGCGTTCCACAAACAAGGAGCCACTGCAGAAAAGGCCCCGTTCTCATTTTGCCATCCTCCAGCCCTCTTGCGGAAGAGGCACACGAAGAAAGGCCTCCAATATGTTGAACTGCCTCATGCAGAGTCAATTCAAAGGTCTAACCATCCCAGGATTGTGACTGACAGCTGCTCGCCTGTTACCTAAGATGGGGATACCGGGGACCTGCATGCAAAGAAAGGTCCTGTTCTGTTTGTGTTAAGCATATTTTGAAAGGCGTTGTTTAAGCCCATCTGATACAGCTGTGTATTCAGGGTCATTTGGCTCTGTTTCCCATCCCTGTTCATTGCATCTCTGCAGAGGGCATTCCATCAGGAAGGGCCACCACTGAAAGGGCCCTCTTTCCTTCTAGTGGCTGCTCACTTGGGAACTTGGGGAAGGCCCTCCAAGAGAGCTATCAAGCCCCTGTCTGAAAATGCAGCATCATATGTGAATATTCATTCTGTTCAGGCTGGTCCGACCATGTGTCAAGATTCATGTGCTGAATATGTTGGAAAACTAGCCCTCTCGGGAGAGGCTGGCCCCTCTCCCAGGCTCCCGGGGCTTGTTTGCCGGTGATCTTCCCTGGCTGGCATCCCGGCAGTCCAGGGTAGATCTTGATAGGCGACACCTCCCTGCGTGAAAGGTGCATAACCCCTTTCCCTGCATACCAGCAGGAGAAAGATGATAGTCAGAAAGTCTGTTACATTTCTACTTTATTTCTGACTGTACAACTGTACAAAAACATGTCCGTTCACTCAGACTTCTCCGAGCAACTCACTAAGACTTCCTTCACACAAGCAACAGGAAGGTCTCATATTACACAAAGAACAAAGCTCTGTGAATTCCCTGGAACTTCCTGTCCCATGGTCAGCTCCATCATGTGATGTAAACTTCCAGCTGCTTGTTCGCAGCTGTGTAGTACTCATATCCCAACAGAATATGCAAGGACTTACCTGTGTGAGATGGTCCAGAAGCCTAAAGTGTTAATCATCATTAGTGAGGCCAAAAAGAAGTAAAACCACTCCAGTCTACCCTCATTTAGAACATTTGGAAACCAGTCACCTGTTGGGGAGAAAGGAGAAAAAAACTGTATTTAGATGAGCTCCAAGAAACCCATCAGAAAAACAGAGTATAGAGTGTCAAGATATTTGAAGATGGCTATCATATCTCTTCTCAGTCTCCTCTTTTCCAGCCTAAACATATCCAGCTCCTTCAAGCACTCCTCATAAGGCTTGCTTTCCGGACCCTTGATCATCTTGGTTGCCCTCCTCTGCACACATTCCAGTTTGTCGACATCCCTCTTAAATTGTGGTGCCCAGAATTGGACACATTAGTCCAGGTGTGGTCTGACCAAGGCAGAATAGAGTGGTACCCTCAAACCTCAGAAGGGTCCCTTGACACAAAGCATGAGATTGCCAAATGACATGCGTGTTTCATCACTAATAATAATAATAATAATAATAATAATAATAATAATAAATCTTCAGAAAACTAGGCTCAGGGTGGCTAACAACAAATTTAAAACACTTAATTGATGCAACAAAAAAAGCAGAAAATACAGTATAAAACGTGAATAACAATAAATTCAGAATTCAAAAATCAATTTAGGGGGGAAATCCATCCAATAAACATTAGATGATCACCAGGGCTAGCTGGCTAAATTAGTCCTATTTGGGCCAGCGAGGAGACCACGGGAGAATTAGCCATGGGATCCCAGAGCAGGTAATCTTCATAAAAAGGGGAAGGGGAACGGAAGGGAAGGAAGGGGAATAAAAGATCAGGCTAAGTTCAAATTGAAAGCCAGGTGGAACGGCTCTGTCTTACAGACCCTGCAGCAGGTAGTTAAATAGTGATGAGGCTGGAATCATGTGGTCTGCTTCTTACAGTAGATTAACCCGACTGTTAAGTTGTGGGTGAACATATCAGACGACACAGCGATTCTTCAAACAGCTCTTGTTTATTCACAGGCCAGAACAGAACTGAACTGATGGGTTCAGCAAGCCTGCTTATATAGAGCTCCAGTACAACGTAACTGTAACAACTTTCTGTAACTATCCAATCACTGAACGTCACTTTCAATCCCTTATTTGCATATGTGGACCTGAACTATCTACATTATCCCCCTGCTGGCCCAGGGTGAGAACTTCAGTACATAACACCGACCCACTGCTTCCCAAATTTCTTGCATATCAGAATGTAACTCTCAGTAAGATTATGCATTCTGGGGGGGTTGGGCCAGATGCCCTTTAAGGTCCCTTCCAACTCTATGACCTCATCGGATACAGCAATGCATTTTTGGTGCCCAAAATGTGTGCACAGATTTACATATTTTACACACACACACGAAAAGATTTTCCATTAAAAAAATCATATTGCATTGGAGAGTGTGTTGGAAAGTGTGTTAAAAGTGCATATACATAAATGGTGTGCACAAAATTTGCACAGTGGGACACAAAGGAACAGCATGAAATGGGACAGGAATAGGATGGAGGCAGGTGAACGAACCCATGTCTAAGTGGCAGCAGGACCTAAATGGGGCAGAGCAAGCAGTTCAACCCCAGCCCTAGTCACAAAACCCCCAGGGCTGACCTATGATATTTTGTTACCAGAGATGGAGCCGCAAATGGTGTCCCCCAGGTCTGCATATGCAATACCCAAGTCCAGAATGTGGAGCAGAAAATCCCACAAGCGCCTCTCCTCTGGCAGTAAAAATACACTGATAAGAATAGCTATTTGCCTCCTGTGAAGTGCTTTTATGCACATACCTCTCTCGCCCAGAGATGGTCCCTACCAGAGAGGAATGGCAAACTAAGCTGGTGGACTATGCTGAAATGGCAAAGCTGACAGGAAAACCCAGGAACCAAGGGGATAAAAACTTTACAAATGAATGGGAAACATTTATACAGTGGTACCTTGGGTTACAGACGCTTCAGGTTACAGACGCTTCAGGTTACAGAGTCCACTAACCCAGAAATAGTACCTTGGGTTAAGAACTTTGCTTCAGGATGAGAACAGAAATCGTGCTCCGGCAGAGTGGCAGCAGCAGGAGGCCCCATTAGCTAAAGTGGTGCTTCAGGTTAAGAACAGTTTCAGGTTAAGAACGGACCTCCAAAACGAATTAAGTTCGTAACATGAGGTACCACTGTATAAGTTATCTAAGAGACCACTGTAAGCAGATGGAAACATTTTCATTTCACTTGTAGGGTAACAAATACCATGGACTATATGGAGTGATTTTAAAGTTAGAGTATGGAAGAATGTGCAGTTGTAAATGTTTAAAATGGGACCCCATGGAGGGGGTGTGGGGGAAGTCGTGAGATTCAGAGGAATCTCTGTATATGGACTTATATTTGGATTTTTATAACCTTGCATTTGTAAAATCAAATAAAAATTATTTCAAAAAGACCCTCTCTCTGGCACTCCTAAGCATGCATGGGAGGTCTTAGCAGGTGCCAAGGAACATGTCCCAAGGGCAGCATGGTGCTCACGGGCACCATGTTGGAGAATCAAATGACATCTTCAGTAAACAGGAACATTTGCAGTGGTAAGCACAGTAAAGGTAGGAATGATGACCGAGTTTCCACTCCACCACTTGTGGTAGACACAGCACATCATTGTAGGTTTGGAGGGGCTTCCATTTGCTTCCCCTTATAAAACATGAACAATGTTTGTGTACATACAACCCCACTTGTCACGCGAGGCGTGGAGGGACTTCAGAGCCGGGAGAGACTTTGGAGGGTCCCCACTTGCTGGAAAATACGTGCAAACCAGTTTTGCACACCAGTTCGTGATGAAGGCCAAACTGGGAGTTTTTTTTGTGATATATGATTTTATTGACATGTGTATACAGGCTGAGCATCATGTTACAAGTGTGTACATGGATTCAAATGTGTGCAACCAGCACTCATGTATGTTGATACACACACTGCTGAGAGGTTTAGGATCTTTTGCTGGAGTTATAATGCACACTTGTCTATGGATATGTGTTTTACCCTCAACTCCATGCCCACAAGTATAAGACAGGAGAGCTCACATCATGAACTCTCCAACAGATCTTGGTCCCTCATTTGATTTCTGGGTGAGTTCCCAAAGTCATAGCTCTGGTTCCTGCACAAATCAAACCTCTGTTTCTTCCCAACTGCAAATGGACCTAGATAATCCCCATGATGTGTCTTCCATTCAGTGAAGGGGAAGGGGGCAAGCTTGTGTCGGATTCAAGCCTTATCAGGAGAAACTGGCCACTCTCCAGGCACCCGGCTTGATCTCCTTGTTAACCTCCCTGTCTGCGTTCCCCGGTAGGATACAGGCTAGGTCATGATCGGCGATCCTCCTCAAGCGTGAGAAGAACACACCACTCTTCCCAGCTCCCTGCCTCCCCCAGGGAGGGGAAAGAGGTAGACAGAAATGTATTTACATGCCTTTATTTCTGTCTTTGCAGCATTACAGAGAAACGCGTCTGCTCTCTTCAGACACCAACAGCAGAGAGTCAAACTCCACCTCCTGTACTTCCTGTACAGGTCAAATGACACTCTGAGCTAACATCCGGTGCTCAGCACAGTGAATAGATTGCCCCTTTGTTCTCATGGTACAGTCCCAAACATTCCTATCATGTTTTGCTTTCCAGCCAGCTGCAGCTCGCTGCCGCATTGCTCCTTTTCCGTAACAGCTTGCCCTGTCCTTCTGGAAGCATCACTACCTGGTTGTTTCTATGGCAACACACCCAGTACCTTACCAACTCTTTAGACATGTACAAATGATGCTTAAGAGGCTGGACTGGGGCTATGAACTTAGCAAAAAGACTAGCTTGACCACCAGGCAGTTCCTTATACTACAGACTCACATCTTACAGAAATAAAACCATAGGCTTGGAGGGAACACAAATATATCAGTCAAACAACTCCACAATTCTATAACAGTGCAAGCAATATTTTTGAAAGGCCGAACTGGGAGTTAAGCTGTAAGAGCAGCTGAGCCTGTGGGGTGAGATGTTTCTGCCCTTCTCTTGGACAACCGCAAACACAACTTTGTTAAGCAATTTCCTCCACTGGATCAACAAGAATAAGCTGTCAGTTGCCAGCCGGGTGCCAGCAGAGTTTGCTCTCGCTCAGTTCCTCAGACAAAAACTGCCTTCATTTGTCAGGGAGCAGAACAGCACCACCTCCTCCTCCACTCCCCTTGTCTTACTCCTCAAAGATGCGACAGACTGAGCCGAACTCCCAGAGCTAGGTTTAAAACATATCATTTAACACTGTCAGCTGACTGAGCACCTAGGAACTATATACTTCCCCCTTTAGTAGCTTATAAACTTTTAGAGCCATCATTCATAATCAAGCAGCTTTTCATTTTACACATCCCAGCGGCTGCAAGGACTCGAGGAGAGAATAAGTGTGTCTGACGGCAAGGAAGGGTTTTATATGGGTCCCTGTGCTACAGCTTATGGGTGGGAGGGAAAATCTATTTTTGTTTGCATATTAATGAGAAGCGACTTAAGTTGCACTTCTCAAACCAATATGCAAAGCGAAGCACAGCTAGCTTTTGAAATTCGCATACTTCTGAATTTTGCGACACAGTTCTCCAACATCAACAAAAGGCATATAATTCAGAAAACATGAAACAAAAATGCATTGTGTTGGGGGAAAATGCTTGCCGGAAAGTGTGTGCATTAGGCAATACTGCATACAAAAATGTGACCATTAGGAGAAATTTGCACTGATGTATGTTCAAAAGGTGTTTCTTTTTTTAAAAAAAGATTGCTGCAGAAATGCAGAGAGCTGAATTTAAGACTGCAAAAATGAGAACCAGAGAGGAATTGAAATGGACAGATTTGCCCATCCTTAGGCACAGTTCATTTTGTTGAGTTCAACAGAAAATGGCTAGAATTAGGGATCAGGGAGGAAATAGTTTGATCCACTCTATGCTGTGGACTGACTGGATTTGACATTCTCAAAATTACTAGTGGATCAGAAGGCAATTTCCAGTCAGATCACATGTTCCTCCAGATTTTGCAATGCATTTTTCATGCGTCAAAGTCATGCTGAAAAATACATATTTTGCATTAATGTACATGGAAGCATCCTTTTTTTTTTGAAAAGTGTGTATATTTTATGTTAAACATGGGTATCTTATGTAAAAAGTGCACACAAAATAGATACAATGAACAGATCCAAATGCACTGGAACAAATAAGACCCAACAAATTAAGCTCCAACAAGACGAAAATAGGATGGAATTAGATGCCCAGACCATCCCAAGTTGAAGTTCTGGAATGGGAACTAGAAGCCCTCCAGGGCTTCGCATGTGTGGAGCAAAGTGGTAGAATCTTCACACCAAGTTGTGAAGCCTGTTTGTTACAAACTCACTTTGAGCTCACAAAAAGTATTTGAAACAGTCTCAAAATGCTTATAGGAATAGGCAGCTCTATAGGCAGAAGTGACATGCATATCTTTGGAAGTTTGAAACAGACCCCAGAATCAAGTTTTGAAGGGTTTCTTAAAGTCAAACTAGAGGCCAACAATTATTGTTCATATTAACTTCACTCTGGAAGAATCCTTGATATTTGTGGATGTTCACATACTCCTAAATCATAGCCCTACAATGTGGGGACCAAGAGATGGACAACAAAAGTAGATTCTGTTTGCCCTTAAGGTGGCAAAGATACATATACAGCAAAGCTGGAATGACAAATAACCACCCATTCACTACTCAGTCGTCCGAAGATCTCACTGCCCTTTCTACATTTGAATACAAGGCTTATAATTGCCAATCTGATTTAGACATGTTTGGACATATTGACTTCCTATATTAATCTAGGCTTTTAAGTTAGGATTGATGGAATATTCCTCCCATTAATGTCAGATGGCAATGTTTTTAATCTGGCTTTCTCCCCTCTTTCCTTCTGTTATCTTTTCAAAATAATAATAATCTTTTAAAATATTGATCTCATTTTTAACCAATCTGGCTTTTCAGCAACCATGTAATTCCATTTTAGGAAAATGATGGTAGCCAGGATCAATCGGAGACTGAATGAGAGGATCACGATCACACATAGCTATATTTTTATTTCAGAATTTACCTGGGCAGGTTCATATGGGTGTAGCTGATCCTTCAAATAACCTGGTCCCAAACTGTCTAGGGCATTGAAGGTTACCAGCAGCACTGGAACATAGTAGGCTGCCTTATACTGACTCAGACAATTGGTCCATCTAGCTCAGTGGCTCTGCAGATTTCAGACAGGGGACATTCCCAGTCCCACCTGGAGAAGCTAGAGTTTGAAGCTGGAACCTCCTGTTTGCAAGGCAGATTCTATCTGGAGGGAATTTCAGAAAGGCGGTGCTCTGTCCTGGATCTTAGGCAAGTCAAACAAACAAAAAACAACAACGCGTTTGGGGTCTTCCTAAAAATCTCAACAACTTTCAGAAATGTTGTTGTTTAGTCGTGTCCTACTCTTCGTGACTCCATGGACCAGAGCATGCCAGGCACTCCTATCTTCCACTGCCTCCCGCAGTTTGGTCAGACTCATGTTTGTAGCTTCGAGAACACTGTCCAACCATCTCGTCCTCTGTCGTCCCCTTCTCCTCGTGCCCTCAATCTTCCCCAACATCAGGGTCTTTTCCAGGGAGTCTTCTCTTCTCATGAGGTGGCCAAAGTACTGGAGCCTCAGCTTCAGGATCTGTCCTTCCAGTGAGCACTCAGGGCTAATTTCCTTAAGAATGGATGCATTTGATCTTCTTGCAGTCCATGGGACTCTCAAGAATCTCCTCCAGCACCATAATTCAAAAGCATCAATTCTTCAGCGATCAGCCTTCTTTATGGTCCAGCTCTCACTTCTATACATCACTCCTGGGAAAACCATAGCTTTAACTATACGGACCTTTGTTGGCAAGGTGATGTTTCTGCTTTTTAAGATGCTGTGTAGGTTTGCCATTGCCTTTCTCCCAAGGAGCAGGCGTCTTTTAATTTCGTGGCTGCTGTCACCATCTGCAGTGATTATGGAGCCCAAGAAAGTAAAATCTCTCACTGCCTCCATTTCTTCCCCTTCTATTTGCCAGGAGGTGATGGGCCCTGTGGCCATGATCTTCATTTTTTTGATGTTGAGCTTCAGACCATATTTTGCGCTCTCCTCTTTCACCCTCATTAAAAGGTTCTTTAATTCCTCCTCACTTTCTGCCATAAAATAAAAACTTTCAGAAATATGGCAACCCTAAATGTACCTGGTATGCCATCTGGCTCCTACAAGCACCCAAGCAGTTGCAGTTGGTACCAGTGTAAGTTTCAGAGCAGTCTTTAAAGGCTGCCCCTTGTACAGTGCATCCCAACAGCCTAGTATGGATGTAATCGGGCTCTTATAACCGAGGCGAGATGGAGTCAAAAGGAACCGGTTCAGGGCAGTCTCCTTCACTCTTAACCTCCAACCCAAACCCGAATGTACATATTTGCAATGCAATTTTTTTAGAAAAAAAAACTTCTCTCCATAACAAGTAGCACAGGGGGATAGGTTTTGTCATGTGTCTCATTAAAATGTCAAAGGAGGTGGAAAGAGCCTTAAGAAATCCACTTCCCCAGCTTGTACTGAAATATCACTGTCACCCGTCATCTGTTTGCACTCATCAAATTCCCAAGAAGTCTTATTTTATCATATTCACACCATCCTTCATAGATACATTTTTAAAAAATGATTAACGCCACTTAAGGCACCGGGTGACTATCTTACCCACTTTGCCAGCAAAAATGCAACTCTAGACTAACAAGATGCTACGGGATGCAAATGAGGCTGAAATATTCTTGTCTGAAAGTTCTTCGAAATTCTGCGCCGTTGTGGAGCTGGGAAATTTGGGTTCCAATCCCCAAACCAGAGTGCTAGACCCGTTGGGTGGACTTGGAGACTTGACAATATGCTAGCATCCCTTCCGTAGCAGGACAACCAACATAGAGTTAACTGTAAGCCTTACTGTAATGCACAGATGCATGAATTAATCTTTGGCACTGGTGGCTGGGGACCATTTGTACTGGCGGGGTGGAAGGTAGGGAGATGAACAGTAGGTGGCGCCAGAGCCAATGCCATTGTAATTCTAGTTTCCCCCTCATCCTTTCCCCTGCTGAATTCTACAAGATCAAAAGGGAGACTAAGGAGGAGGAAGCTTATAAGCAGTGCTACCCTCTGGACTGGTTGCAAGAAGGCAGGCAAGTGGAGGGTGGTTGAAAGTTGGTGGTGCTCCAAAAGGTCGGTCTCAATTGGCCTTTGGTTTATCACTCAGCCCTGTCCTTTCCCACCAACAACATGAGTAATGTATTTATGTTTACTATGGTTCAGGTATTGGTGCTGGAGGAGACTCTTGAGAGTCCCATGGACTGCAAGAAGATCAAACCTATCCATTCTTAAGGAAATCATCCCTGAGTGCTCACTGGAAGGACAGATCGTGAAGCTGAGGCTCCAATACTTTGGCCACCTCATGAGAAGAGAAGACTCCCTGGAAAAGACCCTGATGTTGGGAAAGATGGAGGGCACAAGGAGAAGGGGGCGACAGAGGACGAGATGGTTGGATAGTGTTCGCGAAGCTACCAGCATGAGTTTGACCAAACTGTGGGAGGCAGTGGAAAACAGAAGTGCCTGGCGTACTGTCCATGGGGTCACAAAGAGTCGGACACGACTAAACGACTGAACAACAATAACAACAACAATGGTTCAGATATAAACAAAGTTAGTCGCACTGAAGATCCACTTAAATTAACAGGACTCTTTGATCTAGGCAGGAAAAGCCAGTGCATTCCCCAGCAGATGGGTCTCCTGCCTCTGCCTGAAAACATCCAGTGAGGGAAAGCCTACCGTTCCACTAGATAATTGGTGTTAGAAGTTCAACAGCAAAGATATTACAAGTGCAGCTCAAGGGTTAATTCTTTTTATGTTAAAGTCAATGAGGTAGGAGGCAGGCAGATGGAAGTGTGGGTAAGAAACCAGCAGTGAAATAAACTTCACAGATGTAATATATACCCTGACTGGTTATGTAGTTCTGTGAGAGTTTTCCCTCTGTATGTTTGGTTGAATGTCTCCTTGACCTATACAAGGCGTGAAGTAAGAAAGAGGGCTGCATTCCTTTCTGGGCGACCTTCCAGGTTCCGCATGCCGGTGGTGGGTGACGACAAAGGCAAAAGTGGGCAGAGCAATGCATGTAAATTTTGTACACAGGCGCTCAGCACACTCCTGTCTTTGCTACACCCAGGCCAGCAAAAGGCATTATCAGAGTTCAAGGACTCATTCAAGCTGGAAGAAAAACACTCTAGGAAGGTTGCAATGTTATTCTTCCAATAACAAAGGGAGGTAGGTTAACCTAAGAGATGGTGACTGGCCCCTGAACACTTCATGAGCTTCATGGCTGAGCGAGGATTTGAACCCAGTTATTCTGGGTCCATGCCCAAAATTTGAACAATTGCACTGTAACGGCATGGGTGCACGTACTGCAATACCTGAAAGCACAAACAGCTCCTCTGTCTCAAATTTATTTCCCCTCTGAAGTAACTATAGGTGTTAAGAATCCTTAATTGCATCAAAGAAAGAAAGAATGAATGAAAAAGATCTTGTGACTCGACACATTTGCAGAGCAGCAAAATGGCACCGCATTAACATTACTTAGCATGTAACATTTGCAACACACACCCGCTCTCGCTACGCCCACCTCAGCTGGCAGAGGATGCATTCCAATTTCTTGGCACCTTGGGGAGATTTTTGACCTTAACATTTAGCAAAGAGGAGAGCAGTAAAAATGATAAATTAATTTAAAGGTGGGGGGGGGGAGAAGAGGGGTGAAAACAGTTGGGAGCGATCAGGTATCGGAAAGAAAAGAAGGTGAAAAGTGAGCGGGGAGTTGGACATAAATTCTCAGATATTTAAAAAGCCTGCCATGAAGCAGATTCAAAGACAACACTTCCCCGCAGTTACTGATCCTTCTTGCCCCAAACACATTTCCCCTGCTTGGGGAGAGCCATAGCTCAGTGGGAGAGCATTTGCTCTGCATGCAGAAGTTCCCAGGAACTCTGGAATTGTAGCTCTTGAAGAGGAATAGGGGCTTAACAAACTACAGTTCCCAGAATTCTTTGGAGGAAGCCATGACTGTTTAACGCAGTGACGGCCAAACTTGGCCCTCCAGCTGTTTTGGGACTACAATTCCCAGCATCCCTGACCGCTGGTCCTTTTAGCTAGGGATGATGGGAGTTGTAGTCCCAAAACAGCTGGAGGGCCAAGTTTGGCCATCACTGGTTTAACGTATCACAGTGCTTTAAATGGATGGTGCAGAAGCAGCTCTTAGGACAACTAGCTGCTAACCTGGTCTGATTTGGACACTTCCCTGGCAAAACTCTTACACCAGGGACAGTGTTCCTCAGTGGTCAGCTACACTGTCTCACTAGCATACTCTCCAACATCCTGCTGATGAAAATCGGAGCATGGCTGGGCCGCTCAACAATCTTTAAATGACCCCCCCTGCCAACACCTCTCTGCTTCCTCCTAAGTTACATCCACTCCCCTCAGTGACTCCACCTTCCCACTGCACAGCTCAACCTACGGGACTGCCTCTCCCGGTATGCCCCACGGAGGACCTTAAGGTCCATAAATAGCAACACCCTAGTGGTCCCGGGGTCTGAGGAAGTCAGATTAGCCTCAACCAGAGCCAGGGCCTTTTCAACAGTGGCTCTGGCCTGGTGGAACGCTCTGTCTCATGAGACCAGGGCCCTACAGGATCTGATTTCTTTCTGCAGGGCCTGTAAGACGGAGTTGTTCCGCCTGGCTTTTGGCTTGGAATTAACTTGATCTCCTCCCCCCTCTTTCTTTTTTCCTTTTTCCTTCTGTGACGGAACTCCTACTTGGGGACTTCCCTTGCTTTTTCTGGCCCACGGAGGACCAGTCTGGATAGTTAGCCTTGGTGAAGACTTGACGTTTTCACCCCCCAAAAAGTTTTAGAGTTTCTGCTGAAATGAGGCTGCATTTTAATGCTGTATTTTAATCTTGTTTTTTAAGTTGTATTTCAATCAATTGTTTTATATATGGTGTTAGCCTGGTCTTGGCTGGGGAGGGCGGGGTATAAATAAAATTTATTATTATTATTATTAACAGACGCCCACCCCTTCTTTTGGTCCCAAGCTCTGGCAGGAGCCAGCTGACTTGTGTCAGAGTGCAGTAGCCAAAATGGGACATCCTGGGAAAGAATCAGAAGCTGGAGTGTACAAAGATCTGTTGGAAATGTAAAGAAAAGGAAGGCACCTTCTATCATATGTGGTGGAAGTGCAAGGTAATAAAAGCATTCTGGGAAACCAGAGGCATATCCACTGGGCATAATAGGGAGTGATATCCAGCAGAATAAGAAAAGATTTTTTTTCTATGCCACAGCAGTAGCTAGAATAGTTTTAGCCAGCAAATGGGAAAGTGAGGCTATACCCTCTAAAGAAGAATGGATTTGTAAGCTAAGTGAATACATAGAGTTGGCAAAACTAAGAGCAGCCTTAAGATCCCAAACCTATCAAAATTTAAAACTAGGATGCTGCTAGCCGAGAGGTGGAAAGAAGACAAGTCCCTATCAGAGAAGAATGGCAGATCAAATTGTTGGACTATGCTGAAATGGCAAAAATGACCGAAAAAAACAGGAAGACAAAAATTTTAATAAGGAACAGGGGAAATTTACAAGTTACCTTGGAGACCACTGTAAACAGTTAAAATTGCCAGCGGGATCGCAGTAACACTTATAATGTAACAAGAACTATGGATACAATGGAGATATTAAAATTTTTGGATTATTATCAAAGATGCAGTAGAAAAGGTTTGACAATGGGACCCACAGATGGGGAGGAGGGAATTCCAGAGATTCGTGGGAATCTTATACTTATGGAAGGTATTGTGGTATGATTGTAAATTTGAGTATGTAAAATCAAATAAACAAATGGGGGGGAATCAGAAGCTGGAGTTAATTTTGGAGTGCCCCATTTAAATTGGGACAGTTGAGCGGTATGCACTAGAATGAGGAAGACCCAGGTTCAAATTCTTACTCAGAGACGCAAAGCACACTGGGTGACAGTGCCAGGCTCCCTGTCCTCCTCCTTTTCTCTCTCAGCCTACCCTACCCTAGGCTGAGGAAAGGTCATTGCTCAAGGGTAGCACATACACTTTGCAAACTGAAGGTCCCAGGTTCAATCCCTGGTGTATCCTCGTAGGGCCTGGAAATCTCGAAGAGTCCCTGCCAGTGTTGACAGTTCTGACCTGATGGGCCCATGGTGTAGATTCAGTATAAGGCAGATTCCTCTGTTCCTACCTCACTGGGGGTTGGTAAGATAAAACGGGAGAACCATAAGTATGTTGCCTTGAGAGAGAGAGAGAGAAAAGTTTAACAGTTTTCCTCCTAAATTTGTGGATGGCCAGGTTGCATGGTTGGCTGGAGAAGCAGGTCAAATGGGTGATTCAAGAGGCAAATGCTGGCAGCGGTTTCACAAAAATTGCTTCACACTTAACAAATAACAGCGTGTCAACAGATATTTGATACAAACAGTGCCTGGTACTCTCAGAGCATCGCCTCCTCTAACATTCCACCGTGTGAAAAATAGGTAAACTCTGGGTTGCCTCCTTTGTTAGTGCAACCCAACTCCCTGGAACCACTCTGGCATCTCAAGATGATCCAGAGAGTTTAAGAGACAGTACTCCTCTAAAAGCTATGCAACTTTAAAAAGCTGTTAGTGGCTTTTTCAAAATTTCTATAAACCAGGGCTGTCCAACCGGACGACCACAATCGACAGGTGGATCCCCGGATGATTGTGGTTGATACTTATTGCTTGCATTGTTTAGAATCATGGATCCTCCCCCCTTGGCCTTTCCCTGCGTCTAATGAAGGCTTCCTCAACCTCGGCCCTCCTGATGTTTTTGGCCTACAACTCCCATGATCCCTAGCTAGCAGGACCAGTGGTCAGGGATGATGGGAATTGTAGTCTCAAAACATCTGGAGGGCCAAGGTTGAGGAGGTCTTGTCTAGTGTGAGTTCCTTTGTTGTCTGCTGTAGCGCTGTGTTCGTCTGTTAGCAGTTGTGTTGTTGGTGAGTCCCCAAATCTCAACAACTTTGACCTGCTCCCCTAAAGAAAGCTCAGCAACCCCCCCCAATGGGTAGATCACTGGCAGGTTTTTTTCCTGGGAGTAGACGTCTGTCTACGCTGGGAGTTGGACATCCTTGCTATAAACCAAGAGTGAAACTGAAAGAGATGTGCAAGGGTACGCTCAAGTTGCTAAGCCGCAATGCGATGGACACTTCTTGTTAAAGGGAAGGGTCAAAGTTGGCAGATGATTGGTGGAAATCTCTCCTACAGCATAGATATTACTACTTTAAATATAATTACATTTCTTGAAATGTACGAACTCCAGGCTTCTCTATGCAGCCGCCAGGACTCTCTTCAGAAGGTCAGCCCCCACTTTGCGCCCTCAGGGTATCCTCCAAACTGACCTCACCCCTTGCCAACTTCATATTATTAGTGACTTTAACATAAACCAAGTTGAAAGAGTGATCCAGCAAGCTCTTCTCAGGTTCTTAACACCACCCGTCCTCCTATACCATGGCGATGCTTAATGCTCATATTTGTTAGTAAAGATCTCCACTCCACTTTTAGAGCTTGTGTTTCTACATTAAGCTGCATTTTCTTGTTGTTAAAAAACCCACCTCTCAAAATACATATTTAAATGTGCATTTTGATACACCCAAAGTACTAAGAATTGTGCTGCAATATTCAGAGATGTGCAAAATTTGCTCGGCAGCAAAGATCCAATATGCACAGGAAGACAGGGGTACCCACTGTGGTGCCCTCCAGATGTTGAAACTTTGTTGGACTTCACCCCCCATAAACCCCAGTCAGCATTCAGGGATGGTGAACATCTGGAAGATACTGTGCCCAAGAGGTGTAGATCAAAACCTTTCCACTTAGGAATTTGCAAAGATCCTTTCTAGTTTTTAGTCTAGGACTACTAATACTATTTTGGACTACGTCCCCTACCAATGTGGAAGACACCAGGCTCAGGAAGACTGGCTTAGTTTCTCAACTTTAGCATCCCTGGTCACAGAAATGCAACTGAAATGAATTAAATCAGAATTGTCTATAATAAATGAATCCAAAATAATGTAAGAGTGGTAAAATTAATGCACCTCTCCAGACTGAATACACCTTCAGGGTAGTTTTAGGTTTCATAAGAAGCTCTGAGAAAAGAATGTGATTTCTGGTATTTTGCTCATCCTTAGCTCAACTCTCGTTTAAACAATTATTTGGCAAATAAATATCCTTTGTATACATATGTGAGGGGAAAAAACCTGTTCTGGTATTCTAGTGTAACCTGAGAATCCCTAGCTCATTTTCCAAGTGGAAGAGAAGGAAGTCCTGTATAATATATAAATAAATGCCACCCACACTAATTATTCCACCTATCAAAATAGGAATGATTCATTTCATTTTGATGAATCCGACTGCAACTTAGTGACCTACCTTAATCACGAAAAAGAGATCAATACACTGCTGGCAGCTAGATTTTGTTATGTGCGTCTAATGGAAGTCAATAGCCAATAGGAAGAGGGTAAAAATCCCTACTGAGAGAGCGGTGCTGGGTGGGGTGGGAGAGAGCGAGGGAGAGAGGCACCCATCTTCACTCGGCTTAAAGGCTGTTTTACCTTGTGAGGCAGTGTAAGCTGCTTGAACAAGTAAAGCCTCCAGGATGCAGCCAGCTCCATTGAAGAAAGTCAAGGCTTGCAAGGCAACTCCACGAATTCTGCCCGGCACAAACTTGTATGTAATGAAGGAACCTTTGAAGAAGAATGAAAAGAAATAGGTAGGGAGTGAATCTCTGGTTGGGGTGCAATGGGGCATTATCACAACTGCCTGCTGGGAGCGATATTTTATGTACAGTCATACCTTGGGTTACAGACGCTTCAGGTTGCGTTTTTTCAGGTTACGGACCGCCAAAACCCGGAAGTACTGGAGCGGGTTACTTCTGGGTTTCGGCGGTCGCACATGCGTAGAAGCGCTAAATTGCACATTGCGCATGTGCAGAAGCGCCGAATCGCAACCCGCGTGTGTGCAGACGTGCTGCTGCAGGTTGCAAACGCTGTGGGTTGTGAATATGCATCCCACACGGATCACGTTCACAACCCGAGCGTTCACTGTATTGGATTTATATCCTGCCCTTCCTCCGGAAGGGGCCCAGGGCAGCAAACAAACCCCCAATTTCAAAACAAATATCCAATGCCCCAATATTGCTTAAGGTAAATTAAGCTCCATGTACTCAGGAGGGGACAGAGGCAAAACTGCAATGCAGGGATCGTTCTGGGTGGGGGCCCTTTGTTTGCTCTTGTCAGTCAGCTGGAGTCAGATGCAGTTCAGCCGAAAAAGGCAATTTAAGGTAACAACCATACACTCAGCAACAGTCTCAATAGGTCTTGCCCTGTGGAGCAGTTGCCAGGACTGGGGGTCCCTGCCTTCTACCCCCTTTAAGGCTCCTCCTCTGCCAGATGTTTCCCAAGCAGTCTCAAACTGCGTCTGGCCATCTCCAATCTCTGTTCCATCCTACACATCACTCTTCAAATCCCTGGAGACAAGGGGCGGGGAGGGGAGCTTGTCTCAGTAGGAGAGGCAGGCTCCCCGTACTCTTCAGCAGCCTCTTGTCTCCTCCTCTGCTTCAGCCTCTGAGTCAGAACTGCTCCCTGTCACAGACTCTCCCTGCTCACTAAATCCTGTTGCCCCTTCAGAATCCAACAACTACTCCTATTCTTCTTCCTCTTACTTCTCCCTAGTGTCCCACCATCAATTCCTGGGCTCTGAGCCTTTCTTAGGGTTGCCATATGTCCAGAATTTCCCAGACATACGCGGGATTTGGCTGTTGGGAACTGCGTCCGGGAGTACATCCCTGAAATGTCTGGGAAAATCTGGACATAAATCCAGACATATGCCAACCCAGATTGGAAGTGGTTTTCTGGGGGGAAATAGCTCTAAAACCTTAAAAAATGTTTTTCCAGAAGCAGCTCAACAACCTTTCTGTCTGGATTTTCACATTCTGAAATATGGCAACCCTACCTTTGTCCTCTGGGGTTCCCCTTGGGGGTTCTGGTGCCTCCCACCACTTCTCGTGATCCAGCCAGTCCCTGACAGCTCTTAACTTGGAACCTGTCCCACCATTTGCCCTTAGAAAGATCAGGAATGAGGAGCCTGCAGCCCTTTGCATGCTGTTGGACTCCAGCTCCCATCAACCTCATTCAGCATGGCCAGTTGTCAGGGATAGAGAAGCTGTAGTCCAACAGCACCGGGAGAGCTACAGGTTCCCCTAATCCTGCGTTAAATCCGTAGCATTCAATATGGGTGCCGCAGTGTGAGACTGACCCATAGGAAAAGCCTCCAGGTCAAGCCTTAAATTGACACTGAACTATTACACTCTACGTGAGTCTACCTCTGAAGATGACTCAGAAACTACAGCTAATCCAGAATGTGGCAGCTAGACTGGTGACTGGGAGTGGCTGCTGGGACCTTATCATACCACTCCTAAAGGATCTTCATTGACTCCTAGTATGTTTCTGAGCACAATTCAAATTTTGGTGCTGATCATTAAAGCCCTAAATGGCCTTGGCCCTGTATACCTGAAGGAGCATCTCCACTCCCATAATTCAGCCCTGACACTGAGATCCAGCTTTGAGGGCCTTCTGGCAGTTCCTTCACTGTGAGAAGTGAAGTTACAGGGAACCAGGCAGAGGGCCTTCTTGGTAGTGGCACCCACCTTGTGGAGCACCTTCCCATCAGATGTCAAGGAAATAAGCACCTGACTTTTAGAAAGCGTCTGAAGGCAGCCCTGTATAGGGAAGCTTTTTAATGTTTGATGTCTTACTGCGTTTTAACTTGTTGGAAGCCACCCAGAGTGGCTGGGGTAACCCAGTCAGATCATATAAATGACTACTACTACTACTACTACTACTACTACTACTACTACTACTAGAAGAAGAAGAAGAGTTTGGATTTGATATCCCGCTTTATCACTACCCGAAGGAGTCTCAAAGCGGCTAACATTCTCCTTTCCCTTCCTCCCCCACAACAAACACTCTGTGAGGTGAGTGGGGCTGAGAGACTTCAGAGAAGTGTAACCAGCCCAAGGTCACCTAGCAGCTGCATGTGGAGGAGCGGGGAAGCGAACCCGGTTCACCAGATTACGAGTCCACCGCTCTTAACCACTACACCACACTGGCTCTCTACTACTACTCCAGGGAAGGACATCTTCTTGGTGGCATCTCTGAACTTGCTTTCCGCTCTAGCATGGGGGGGGGGTCCTGCCTTTCTCTAAATGGATGGAAAGTCCCACTGGGGGTAGTAAATGAAGGATTTTCTCATGACCGCAAAGAACACTTGTTCGGCAAGCGGCAACCACAAGAATGACAAATTAAACTCTTTCCATGCCAGTGATGAATGAGACTGCTCAGAGAGGCTGTGGAACAGCGCCAGGGGCGAAGATTGCGACGGAAGGTGCTTTGGCTGTCCCTGTTCAAACAGATGTCATCCTGCGCTGAAGCCGGTTGCTTTTTAGGCTAGGAAACGAAACAAAAGAGTCCCCTTACAGGTGGGAGTTGCCAGAGCTTCTGCCAAGCCGAGGAAGATGTATTGTGGGACCAGATGGATGCACGGCATGGAGGAGACGAGGAGGACTTTGCCTGAAAGAGTCTGTTCCACCAAAGGGAAATGCTTCCTGTGTACCTCTAAAAACCCAGCAACCATCACAGAGAGGGTGGCAGATGCGTAACCTACAACTGGGTACAAAAAGGCACAAAGCAGGCACAGAATCATTTATAAAACCATACCTTGCTTTTGGAATTGCACCTAATATACTGGAAGACAATGAACACACTCCATTTGTACTCTGATAAATATTAGAAACTCAGAACTGAATGTCTGCAATCCTAGATTTTCATTTCTCATCAAACAGGGCAACTCTAGTCACATGTCTACTTGCATGTAGGCCACCCATGGCTAGCAGGAGTGGGGCCTCACTTCTGGCTTTGTTCCCAAACATCAAATCTCCACAGATAAACACCCTCTGACCTTCACCTGGCTACCTACCTACCTATCTATGACTTTTTTTCCACCTAGAACTCACTGGAACTGAGTTCTGGCACCACTTTGATGCATCACGGCACCTCTGCAGCATTGTGGAATGGTGGCACGGCACCTCCTCATATAGGGCTGCCTTTAGATGTCTTCTAAAGGTTGCACAGTTACATATTTCCTTGGCCCAGGGGTCACTTCCATACCCTCCAACATTTCTCTGATGAAAATAGGGCCAGCGTAAGGAAAAGTGGGACATTCTAGGCTCAAATCAGAAACCAGGACGGCTTCTGTAAATTTGGGACTGTCCCTGGAAAATAGGGACACTTGGAGGGTCTGGAAGCTTAAGATTCATTGGTTTCATAGTAGATCCAGCCCCTGACCCTCTTTTGGGGGGCCTGACTGGAAGGTAGAGACAGAGGTGTGTGCAAGTATGTGTACACACATACTTGGTTATTGTAGACATCCATTGCCCCACCCACATTCTCCTCTGGCTCCACCCACCACAAGTATGGGGCTCCCCAATAAGGACTGTGGCCCTTAAAGGGAAAAAGGTTCCTGCAGTAAGATAACCCAGATAGGGTGGTAGGACCAGATTCCTTCCATCTGAGCCATGACTACTTGACAGAGCATCACATCTTCTCTCGAAGGTCCACAACCTGCCCAGGATTCTTCCACTTACTTACCAAAGAAAGCATTCCAGGGTTAGCTTCTCTTCTTATGCCCATTAACCTCTCAGACATTCTTTTCTAAAAAGCTTTCGCAGTGCCACACCAGATACCTTTTGAAATGTTTAACCTCTCAAACTTTTGCAGCATCATTAGACTTCAGAACTTCCAAGCCGCAACTTGGAGAACCACCATCATTGCTATCTGAACGTTCTTTCCTACGGTTCAGTGGAGAAACTGTTTTATTTCAAAATCCCAAGTAATTGCCACCTTCTGTTCCATGCGCTTCTACTTTGCACAAAGCTTTACAACAAACTTAATGAGGCTAATTCTAGTCAGATTAATACTTCCTGTCTTTTGGCACTGGCTGCACCACATGCAATTGGGGTCCTGAATTAAATACTAGGAGAACAGGAAACATCAATTCCTAAGTGTGCATGTCTGTTTTAAACTGCGAGGCAGGATGGGAAGAGTTTCAAACTGGACGAGCAGCTCAGTTGTTAAATTCATGCAGAAAGGTGGACATCTCTTCCCTGTGTTCACTGAATCTTAGCACTGAGGTCAAAAGGAACCCCTGTGTTGGAAACCTCAACGAGGGCTTAGGGCCCTCGTATCTACGGGACTACCTCTCCTGGTCTGCCCCGCAGAGGACCTTAAGGTCCATGAATAGCCATAGTTTAGAGGTCCCAGGCCCCAAGGAAGTCAGGCTATCCTCCACCAGGGCCAGGGCCTTTTCAGTGATGGCTCTGACCTGGTGGAATGCTCTGTCCCATGAGACTAGGGCCCTTCAGGATTTAATCTTCTTCCGTCAGGCCTGTAAGACAGAGCTGGCCTGGCCTTTAATTTGAATTCAGCCTGATCTTTTATTTCCCTTCCCTTATTGTTCCCTTCTCTTCCCTTCCCCTCCCCCTTTATGAAGATCACCCGCTCTGAGACCCCACAGCTAATTCTCCCCTGGCCTCCTCGCTGGCCCAAGTAGGACCAATTCAGCCAGCTGGCCCTGGGGATTATCTAATTGATTTTTGATTTTTATTGTCATTCATGTTTTTATACTGTATGTTATGCTGCTTTTATAATTAAGTTTTTCAATGTGTTTTAAATTTGTTGTTAGCTGCCCTGAGCCCGGTTTTTGAACCGGGAAGGGCGGGGTATAAATAAAAATATTATTATTATTATTATTATTATTATTATTATTATTATTATTATTATTGAGATAAGTCAGACAATGCAAGGATGCAAGTTCATGGTCCAAACCAGTGCTTGGAAGGCTCATCTTATTTGATACGTATGGTTCTATTTCTTAAATTTCTGTCCCACGCTTCCTTCCAAAGGAGACCAGGGTGACAAACACACAAATGATGAGGCATCTTAAAAACAATTGCAGCACAGATGCAGACTGGTGAAGATCTCTACTTAAAAACTTGCTGGAAGAGGAAGATCTTCACAGTAGGTGGTCGAAAAGTCAACAGAGGTGGTGCCTATCTAATATTCACGAGGAGGGAATTCCACTGTTAGCCCAATTCCTACACTGTGCACAGCATTGCAGGAGGGTCTCACCTGCAGAATGCAGTAATCAGCTGGGTATATAAGGGGTGAGATGATCTTTCAGGTATGGAGGCTCCAGGCTGTCTAGGGATTTATACACTAGAATCAGCACCTTGATTCTAGCCTAAGGGCTCATCTACACATATAAAGCATGGGTCCTTGAGGTTGCTGCTCATCAGGGTTGCTCAGAGTGGCTGGGGCAACACAGTCAAATGAGCAGGGTTGGATACAATTAATAAATTATTGCTGTTGCTATTGTTCCGAGTCAGCAGTAAAGAGCGGGTTTTCCCTGGGAGAAAGCAGTGGGATGAGTAGAAGTGTGGACAATGTTTTTAGAAGTCGGAGTTAGATAAGTTCCTATTAAAATTCAAAGTGAATCTATCCCCCATCCCTACCTGTAAGTCAGGTCAAGGTTATCCTCAAATTGCAGACAGTGCTGGTGGAAGCTGAAACTGAGTCTTGGTCCCAAGGCCACCTTGTGATCATGCAGCAGGAGCAGGATTTGACCCTGGGACTTTGGTGCCTTTGCCACTACCCTATACTATGCATAGGTGTTTGATTGCATCTATATTGGAGACATTTTCCCCACTTCCAGTTAACCAGACCATTGCTTGGATTGAAGTTTGCCGGATTATCGCTTTCCCCTGCATACTTCTCCTTCATAACTCAACAGAATGGGATGAGGATTCTTTCGTGTAACAACCTTGGTCAACAGCGCAGTTGAAGACCAGGAAGCAGGCCACAAATAGAATCCTATTCTCACTCCCAAAACACACAGCTGCGCCTAAATATTCAGAAGGTTCCAAATTGGAGCAAATATATTTGGTGCTTTAGGCAAGGTCTAAATGTGAAAATTGCATGCAAAAGACTGTCATGCCCTTTGGAGTAGGATCAAATGTCTTTCAGTGGATGACATGGTAGTGCTGGGAAGGCAGTACAAGCATATTATTTTGAGAACACCCCCCCCCCAACATCCATAGTTTCCAATCCAAAAAATACATTTGCCGCCTGGTGGAGCAGCCGGCTGCGAGAAGAAGAGCTAAATGAATGGGTTGGTGAATCATCAAATTCATAGAATCACAAAGTCATCTAGTCCAACCCTCTGCAAAGCCACTTCTGACCTTGGGAGGAGGTGGTCTTGCTTGCTTCATGCCCCCAACACTCGCGCAGAGGCTGGCTCCCAGCCCCGCACGAACAGGGGATCCTCTGCCACATCATTTCCCTGGCCATCCAATAGGCTGCCTCAGGGGGTGTGGCTTGCCGCATTTAAGGCAAGCGCGGCAGAGGAGTGTCCTCTTTGCTGCCAATCTTGGAGATCTCCTGGATCACCTGCCGTAGAATGCGTTGGGCAGAATTCCTGCTGGCAGTAAAAGCTAGAGCCACCAAAGAAGGCCCACTGGATGCTTTAGTTATCCAATTGGGAGAAAATGATTTGGCTTATAGGAAGGGCGTGGACATAATGTGGAACATTTACAATGATTTTGATGAATTGAGGATTTCTTTTCCTAAACTGGTCATAATTTGGTCATCACTATTGGAAAGGCACATTTGGAGGGATTGCTGATGCCCTATTGCTATAAACAAATCCAGAAAGATTCTGGAACGCTCGGTGGCTCGTAGAGTGGCAGAGCTGGGGGGACGAGTCATTGACCATCCTAACATCCAATACAGCAAGGTGGCCCTCTACCGCGAGGATGGCATACATTTTTCCAATGACGGAAACGATGTTTGGCTGGCTGACATTTCTGCTGGGATTAGGGATTGGTTGCAGGTCTGAGGGTACTGGCGGCGAGCTTCGCTTGAGTGGCGGTTAGGCATTGGTAGGGGTATTGTTATGTAGATGAATGGGGGGGAGGAGCGCCATCACCTCCTCCGGATAATGAAGGGTAGTCCGGTAAAGGACTCCAGGGGGCGTGGCCACGTCCGAAGCCTATGGAGGCCAGGTGACCCCTGCTGGTGTTAACCCTTCCCGGCCTTCAGGCTGATGGACTGAAGCCGGATAGTCGTTAGGACCAATGCCTAAGGCCAATACCACTCATCACCTGTAACCAATAAAGTTGTGGCCAACTTTAGCCCATTAACCTTAATTATGTTGTCTTGTGTCTTTTTCTGCTGGGGGGAGGCGGGAACTCGCCACACAATGCAGGAATCGCAGCCAAAGAATCCCAGACAATGGCGACCCAACCTCTGTTTACAAACCTTCCATGAAGGAGAGTCCACCATCTTCAAAGGGAGCCCATTTCACTATTGGGCAGCTCTTGTCAAAAATGATAGGGAGGTATGGAGTGGCAATCACATCCTCTCCCATTTCGTCTACACTACGCTTGAATGACATTATTGACTGTTGCCCATTGGGACTGATAGGATGGAAGATAGAGTTGCCAATGTAGTCTATGAAGGTCTGACCTCTGGTGCCAATTCTGCTTCCCTGAAAGGTGTTAATAGATCCCTTTTCAGATGATGTTCCCCCCACCCCCGTACTTCTTCATTCAGGGCAAGGTGGTGTTTAACAAAGCTGGTGGCAAAACATTGGGCTTAGATGCGGAAAACCCATATTTAGTTTTATTTATTTACAGTACTGATATTGGCCACCCAGCAACAAAATTCTCCATGTAGCTTGCAGAAAATGTCAGATCTCTGCACAGCCATGAGTTTGCTGGATGACTTGGGGCCTACCACTGTCTCTCAGCCTAGCCTACCTTGCAAGCATTGTTGTGAAGGTACAAGGTGTTTAAGATCTCTTTGGGAGGAAAGGAAAGCTGCAAAATGCAATGAACAAAATAATTGTAATGTTTTCCCAGCGTAAAACCACACATTGCTCAGGTATTGAAGACGTGCTTAATAATGAAGGCACCACCTTACAGATATACTGTCAAGGAAAGGTAAGAATCAATGAAGCCACGATCAATTATACCCAAGCGTTTTAGTTAACAGATCCTCCGCATCACCTCAAAACAATTCATTAAATTTACAAATACTGTTTGGCTGCCAAGAAACACAAAAACCAATAGCTCTTGCACATGAAAATTAGTGTATATTAGTACTCACCAATACAGACTGCAGAGAATCGTCCACTTGTTTCAGGACTAAAGAGACAAGTGTTGAGACACTCCAGCACAGGAACCAGAATTAAGAATGGCAGGATGCTTATCACATTCATGGCTGCTACTGGCAAGAGAAACCCATTCAGATTCAAATTTGAATTCATTGCCTGCAGATAATATCCTGATGGTATCTACGTCAAAAGGGGGAAAGACCATAACATTTGCTTGTTGGCATAATCGGCTTCTGTTTATAGGGGGAACAGTTCCCCCTGTTTTGTCCATGCCCATTTTAAAGGTGAATGCTTTATTCTAGGTTGATATAGGAGAAATGAGAAGGCTATGGTTGGAACACGCACAATTTATTTATTTATTTGTAAGGATTGTCAACGCAAGGGGCTGTCTCCTCCTTCCATGAAAGTGAATTCTATAAATTCAGATTATGCATTGTGTGAAGAACATCCTTTTCGCAGTTCTGAAGTCATTGCCAGGCTGCCTCAGTGTAGGACCCCAAATTCTAGAATTAGGGATGGAGGATCCTTTCTCTATTGCCAGCCATAATCCTACAAACCAAAAATCATCTCACTATTTGCTTTTGGTTTTCTGTACTAAAAAGTTGCAAGCGTTTTTGCCTTTCCTCACCAGAAAGATATGCTCCAACCTCTTGATTATTTCATTCCCTCTTTTTTTCCTATAACCATATTGCCCTGCAGAGGGCACTTAAAAATTCAGTTCCAAGATACTTCCAAGTACTTCAGAATCTGCTGCCGCATCTCCAAAGAGCCTGCAAGGACAGTTCCTGGTAGAACCACAGCCATTGCCCGCTTTCAAAATTACAAGGCTGTGAGTGGTCACCTTTCAAATTTACGAAATCATGAGCGAAACAGTAGTTTTAGATTGAATCAGACATAGCATTGAAGTATGACAGGATCTTGTGGCACAATGACCTATAGTGGCCGTTATGCCCTTCAATTGCCCTGGAAAAACAGGGAAATCTAGTGTTTTCCCATAAGAGCATGGCGGCCATTGGGGGCATCACAATACCATGTCATGATCTCACCCCAGAAAAAAAAATGCCTTTTCCAGGCTGCAATCTTGTGTGGCACCTCAAAACACATGTTTTTGGGTGCCATGCCTGAAAAAATGTTTTTCTGGGGTTGCGATCTCACGTGGGTCATGTGACTCACACAGAAGTGAGGCCCTGGAAGATGGCATTCCCATTTTTCGTTGCAGTGTCTTGGAGGGTATGCATTATATTATAAATCTGCCTCCTCTGGGATTGCAATTCAAAAAATGGATTTAGAACTACGAGGAGTCACACCCTTACCTGTACAACACATATCCTATAGAGGATTTGGAAGGCAATGAAAGGGAAGAGACGGACAAGCAATTTTGTGCTTTCCACTTGAGTTTCGCTGTACTGGCCGCCGTAGTTCTCCTTGGCATGGTCTAGCCAGTTTGTGACATCCCCACTGAAGTAGCGGCATTTTACACAGCATACTCTCAGTGCATTAGCAACGACGCCACAGACTGTCAACAGGCCATTACCTATGGAAAAGTGAGAGAAGGCAATGAACCACAACAGAGTCATTGAATCATCAAACTGTAGAGTTGGAAGTCCAACCCCCTGGGAAAATTATCACAACATTTTCTGAGATTGCAATTCTGGGAAGGAGCTGAGGTCTCCTGACAACACCAAGGACCCTTAACAAACCCTTGCGAAGAGCTGTATGAATAGTGGCGCTGTGGTCTAAACCACTGAGTCTCTTGAGGTTGCTGATTGGAAGATTGGCGGTTCGAATCTGTGTGATGGGTTGAGCTCCCATTGCTCTGTCCCAGCTCCTGACAACCTAGCAGTCTGAAAGCATGCCAGTGCAAGTAGATAAATAGGTACTACTGTGGCGGGAATGTAAATGGCATTTCCGTGCGCTCTGGTTTCCGTCATGGTGTCCCGTTGCACCGAAGTGGTTTAGTCATGCTGGCCCCATGACCCGAAAAGCTGTCTGTGGACAAACACCATGTCCCTTAGCCTGAAAGCAAGATGAGCATCGCAACCCCATAGTCGCCTTTGACTGAACTTACCCATCCAGGGGTCCTTTACCTTTACAGCTCCATATATAAATTGGAGTTGGCTCTGGAGTAGCAAGTATATATGTTTAATACATACATACCCAAATATACACACAGTTGTTGGACTTTGGTGGCTACATTACAGGAGCAGATTAAAATGTTTTGCAAGAGATAGTCCTCCCTTCTCGCTCTTTCTCCTGAAAAATCTTGGCTCCAGTATTCTATTCCTCTGACCTTGAACTAATCTATATTACTTAATTACAGTTCTTAAAAAGTCTACATGGCTCTCTAGATGATTCCCCTCCCCTTCTCCCAATCTTTGGTCAACTGCCAATTGTCAAAATTACAGCTAGGTGAAGAAATGCAAATGAAATCCCTGCTTGACATATGCATGGCCCACATTTGGAAAGGGAGAGAAAAGCTACCTTAAAATAAAATGCAATCATTTCTTTAAGGTCACCTATGGACTTGAATTATTGACTTGGGGGAAGAATTCCAGACGACTCATCTGATTGGAAGAAGCCAAAATAAGGTTATAAACTCAGCTATTAAGAAGAGGGGGGAAAGGAGCTAACCAGGCAGCACTCAAGCTGCCTCCTAAAAGAGAAACAGTGAAGGAGGAGAAGAACGCCAGCAACAAAAAAAGTGCAAACTAAACTGCAGCAAAAATGAAGACTTGTGCAATTCTAGAGGAAGTAGCACTGAATGCAAACCTAGGAAACTTAAATCCCAGTGCCGCTACAAATCCGCAGGCTGATCTTAAACAACTCATTTTTAAAGATGAACTACACTATTACCATTTGCGTATCGAAGCCCCGTGACCACCCTCTTCCCTAAGGTGCAAATAACTAGACAACACATGGCATATTGGTTTGGGATCAAATAAGGCCACAACTTTATTGGCTACAAATGTGAGGTTTGGCCATAGGCATTGTGGTAAACAACTGCACATGTCACTCCCACCCGTCCAACGGGAGTGTTTCTAAGGGTGAAGGCAGCCATACTCGCCTATGAAAGTTGCACCAAAATTTGTTCCCCTCTTTCATAATTTTTCCAATGCAATTTCTGTTCTCATAAGTTTATGAAGAATGGTTGAAATAAAATGTGCAAGATTTATTTTAATTTTAATTTTTTGGCACAGTGCTGTTTGTTTGCTACAATAAACCTCCGGTATCTCTTTCCTATATGCCCCATTCTGGCTGGAAGGAATACAGGCACCTTTGTTAGCAGCAGAATCGAAACTGCTCATTTCGTCTGCTATATATAACAAAATACCAGATTGAAGGTAACGAAGGGGGTGGGAAGAAACGAGTGGTGTTTTCTCAAGAAAGTCTTGTCCTGTTCTTAGTGGCCAAGATATACTCTATTTGCTGTCTTGAAAAATTAACAGAAATTAACAAGATTTATTTTTAAGCAATTATGGGGAAGAACGCCAAGACATTAGCATACTTGCCGGCAGTCAAAACAACACAATACACAGACTTAAGGGCCTGTTCTGCCATAGAAGTTCTTACTGCCTTCTCTGTCATCCCAGAATGCAAACAGCAAAGGCAGCCAAAAGGTAAAGGCAGATATAATGATATTAAATGGATTGGAAGCAGGCTGGTAATAAACCCGGTCAGTCCAGCACCACTTCCACTTAAGGCCGGCCCTACAATGAGGCAGACTGAGGCTGCCTCAGGTGGCAGATGCTGAGGTGCGGGGAAGGGACAGAAATACCCCTACCCTACTGCCCAGAAGTACACTGGAAGATACTCTCCTTTCACCAGTATCAGAGTAAGGTTCAACTACAATTCAACTTGGCTTCTGTACATGCCTTATGGAAGGGTGCCATCTTGTCCTTCACCTCGGGCAGCAAAACATCTTGAGCCAGCCCTGCTTCCACTGATGACACCACCAGAGTGGCTGGTTGGAAGCCCAGCATGCATTGTCACACTATGACTAGGTGGCCTGCGGCCCGACTTAGTCAATTGTCCATGTCCTCCCTCCATTGTTAGGTTTCTTTATCTTTGAACTGGACTTGGGCCAGACTGTGTTATGAAATTCTATTCAATATTGAGCCAGAGCAAAATTCCAATGCATAGTTAGCAGAGTAAAAACTTAAACACATTGCAAGATTCCCCCAAAATAGACCAGAGGCAGTTAATATTTCATCCAGCAGAGCTTTACTGCTACTGAAGGCAAATGAGCATAACGGTCACAAATCCAATACATTCAGGATTGGCACTGTCCATAAGAAATCCAGTTGCAGCAGACTTAACTTAAACTTACAATAACTTATAATAAGTCTAAACATTAACACTAAGCATACTTTGTACAGAACACCACACCAGAAGGAAAAGAGATAGAAAGAGAAAGTGAAACTGAGGCTCCTTCTGGTCTTACTTTTATAGTCAGCAAGACCTTGACAGAAGAGTTAACAGAACCAGTTTAAGCCAGCTGTACTCAGCTTCTCTGAAGGAATAACCCAAACATCATGAACCTTCTGCTCGTTTCTTTCACACAGAGAAGCTTCCAGAACCCTCTTGAATTACAGTGGTGCCTCGCAAGACGAAATTAATTCATTCTGCGAGTTTTTTCGTCTTGCAAATTTTTCATCTTGCGAAGCACAGTATTAACGGTTTTAAGAAAAAGGAAACAAACTTGCAAGACGTTTTCGTCTTGCGAAGCAAGCCCTTTCGGAAATTCGTCTTGCAAAGCAACTCAAAAAACCAAAAACTCTTTCGTCTTGCGAGTTTTTCGTCTTGCGAGGCATTCGTCTTGCGAGGTACCACTGTAATTAGAATAGGAAAGATCTCTACACACCAGATTTTCTGTGACCATTGGGCCACTCTGCTCTTTTTTAAAAAAAATTCTGGATTTGAATTTCTGTGTGCTGGGTGGCTGGGGGAACAGTTGGGGAGGGGTTTGCAAGAATCTGGAAGCTTGTGTGTTTTTTTCTGCATTTTTATGATTTTCTGTGACCATTGGACCACTCTGCTCTTTTTTAAAAAAATTCTGGATTTGAATTTCTGTGTGCTGGGTGGCTGGGGGAACAGTTGGGGAGGGGTTTGCAAGAATCTGGAAGCTTGTGTGTTTTTTTCTGGCATGGAGAGGCTGCCAGTTCTGATGTTTCTGCGGCTGAAGACTTTGCAGCGGAGTTCCTGGAGGTTGTGAAGACGGAGGGCTATGTTCCACAGCAGGTCTTCAACTGCGACGAGACCGGGCTGTTTTGGAAGAGGATGCCCAAAAGGACTTTCATCACACAGGAGGAGGCCAAGTTGCCTGGCCACAAGACCATGAAGGACCGTCTGACCCTGCTCTTCTGTGCCAACGCAAGCGGCGACCTGAAGATCAAGCCCTTGCTGGTGTACCACTCGGAGAACCCACGGGCCTTCAAGAGACACAAGATCGACAAGGAGCGGCTGAGTGTCATGTGGCGATCCAACAGCAAGGCTTGGGTCACACGTGTGCTGTTTGTGGACTGGGTCAATCTTGCTTTTGGCCCTGATGTCAAGCAGTACCTGCTGGACAACGACCTGCCGCTGAAGGCTTTGCTTCTGATGGACAATGCTCCTGCTCATCCTAAAGGCCTTGAGGTGGACTTGTTGGAGGAGTTCAGCTTCATCAACATCATGTTCCTGCCGCCTAACACCACGCCACTGCTCCAGCCGATGGATCAGCAGGTCATCGCCAATTTCAAAAAACTCTACGCCAAGGAGCTTTTCAGGCGATGCTTCGAGGTGACTGACTGCACCACCATCACCCTGCAGGAATTCTGGAAGGACCACTTCAACATCGTCACCTGCTTGAAGATGATCACCACGGCCTGGAATGGGATCAGCCAGAGAAATTTGAATTGCGCTTGGCGCAGCCTGTGGCCGGACTGTGTGGCACCAAGTGACTCTGATGCACCAGAGTCAACAGTGGTGCAGGACATTGTTGCCTTGGGGAGGACCATGGACCTGGAGGTCACGGAGGAGGACGTCTGCAAGCTGGTGGAGGAGCACGACGACGAGCTGACCACCGTGGAGCTGGTCGAACTGCAGGCAGAGGCTGCGCAGGAGCAGGCCTCACTGGAAGAGGAGGAAGCAACTGAGGAACGGCTGTCCTCCAAAGAACTGAGGGACATTTGCCTGAAGTGGAAGGAGGTGCAGACTTTTGCAGAGCAGCACCACCCTGAGAAGCACGTGGCACATGACGTTGGGAACATTTTTGATACGAGGGTCATGTCGCCTTTCAGGGAGGTGCTGAAAAGGCGGATGAAGCAGCAGACTATGGACAGGTTCTTGAGCAAGAAGCAAAGAGTGGAAGAGGAGCCTTCTTCGAGTGGTCCCCCAGAGTCTTAGAAAATGTACTGTACACTTTGTTGATTTTTAAATGTTTTTCTGTCATGTTTATAAAGTTAATTTATTTTCCCTTCAATTTTTGAACTGCTCTTTACAGTATGTGTGACTTTAAAGAGCAGTTAATAAACTGTTGTTGTACCAAATTTGGTTTTGTTTGGACTTTTTTTGACCATAGGAACGCATTAATTGATTTTCAATGCATTCCTATGGGATTTCGTGATTCGCAAGACGAAAAATTCGCTAGACGACAAAACTTGCGGAACGAATTAATTTCGTCTTGCGGGGCACCACTGTAATGGCAATACTCAGGGCCTCCAGGACTTTCCCAGGTGGCCTTGATATGCCAGGCTGCAATACGTACCCCGGCAATAATATATCACACTGGAATATATGCTTTTGGACCCCCCTGAGTACAAATTAAATAGATTTAAACCTGCAAATTTTCGAACTTTGAAGATTTTCTTTCTCTCCTGCGCCCCAAATTTAACCACCACCACCACCAAGGATTCTTCACGTAATTTACTGGGTTACCTTTTGGGGGCTGGTAAATCATTTCACTGCGTGCCATATGGATGGTGATCAGCGCCATCAGGACAGACACAAAGGGGATAAGAAAGCCAAGGTTTTTGGCCACCGACTGCTGGATGTATGAAATGATGACCAAGACAATGGCAGAACTTAAATTTTCCAGCCAATAAAACCTACAGGAGAAAAGAAAAGAAATGTCCACAAGAGTCATTTTTGGAGGGATGGGAAGAAGAACCATTATTCATTAGAAGATATCAGTTTGTTTTAAAATTACATTCTTTCTGGACTATAGTTTTGGGGGAAACAGGTCCATTGTTGGTAATGTCCTGTGCCTTCTTTTCCAAATTTAAGGCAACAACTCCCAAGCTACACCAAAATACTCCCATTAATCAACAAAGACCATCCTAGAACCTCAGATGGAATTTTGTTATTTCAAGATCTTATAAGTGTACTCCATTATTGCATGGGCATTAAGAAGTGCCTCTGTGTTCTCTTCCCTGGTTGGCTGTTTTCATATATCCTCTCTGTTTATAACCAGGAAACTGAATGGTTTGTCCAAAGAGTCACAGAAGTGTTGAAGAAAATAATTCCAAGTGCATTGAAGTCAAATATTTATTGGCATCACCAAATCACACAATACCCCCCCCCCCAACTAATAGCATAATCTGCTGCAGCTTCTAATCCACTGCGGCATCCAGTTTATTTTACAGTAATGATATGATAACACTAACTGCAACACCCGCTACCTATAAGATGATCCTACTAATTTAGAATTCATCTCAACACTTTAAAAACAGAGCCAACCGTCCCCTACTCTCTGACATTCTTCATCCGCCTTCATTGTTCGAAATCATGCAGGTGATATGGGATGCATATGCAATGAAAAAGGAAGAACCTACCAAAGAAATGTATTTTTCAATATTTACAGATAGATAGATGATAGATTGATTTATTTCTATGTATCTCGTGAATCTCTCAACAGAAACTCCTACAATTTGTGGAGGTTGTTTTCCCATGTAAACAGTCAGACACCCAATCACCAGAGTTTGCTATTAGAGGAAAAATCTGCTGATCTGCTGCAATGTTTAGTCAATCAACCAGTTAAAAAGGTGCCCCAGTTAAAAAAATCAGGCACTGGTGCTTTTTTAAATAAATGTTTAAATACAAGAATTGCAAGTGACAATGGCCATCTGAAGAAGAGGCAACCCCTTTCCCCCACATAGAAGAGAATGCCTCTTAACATCTCTGACATAGACGTCAAGCTACAAAGAAAGTAAGCTTTCCTTATTCCAAAACAATCTTTTTGTTCCTATGGAAGTTCATGTTGCTTTCGTCCAATAATCAATCAATTAAAATTCATACAATTAATCAACTAAGATTTCTTTAATCATACTGACAGCCATAATTCTGAAGTTTTTTCCCCCCACTCAGTAATTTGAGATCAAGAGTTATTTAAGGACTCCAAAGGTCAGGGCAGAACCTTTACAAGTCGGAAGCCCAGAGAGACCATAAGAATCCCCAGGTTGGCTTTAACTTTGAGCAAAATCATCTTTCATCTTGTTAGAGCAAAGAATGACAGCGGATGAGTCAGAGCAGAGCAGAACATCCGCAAAGAGAGCCTGGTGGAATACAGACAGCAGGCAGCCAAAGGGGGAGAAAACAATGACAGACCCAATTTGAGTAAATTTAACACTACCGAGAACCCTTCGGCGGCTGTCAGGGTGGTATCAAAATGTCGGGAGCACCAGGAAACGGAGTTTCCCCAAGGTCACCATTGAAAGCTCTGAAAATGTCAACGCTGTTTATTTACTTAGGACCATTTCGGATCCCATTAAACACACGTACGCAGAGGCACACATTTGTATTGAAAATAAGCCATGTGAGCTTATCTTGCTTGGCTTGAAGATGGCTCAAGTTTGCCACAAGGAACAAGGATGAGTAACAGTTCTGACTTCGCTCACAGAAATGAAGAGAATCTTGCACACTCAATTTAGAGCCATTGTGGTGCTGCGGTTAGAGTGTTGTACTAGGACGTGGTGGGGGGTCGGGTTCAAATCCCCATTTGGCTGTGAAGCGCACTGGGTGACCTTGGGCCAGTTACACCCTCTCAGCCTAATCTACCTCACAGGGTTGTTGTGGGGGTTAAATGAGATGGGTGGGAGTCGTACATGGCACTTTGAGACCCTTGGAGAAAAAGGAGGGGATATAAACCCAATAAATAAATACATTGTCATCAGGGGGTAATTTAAGACAGAATAAGACCATGGTCCCATCACCTCCTGGCAAATAGAAGGGGAAGAAATGGAGGCAGTGAGAGATTTTACTTTCTTGGGCTCCATGATCACTGCAGATGGTGACAGCAGTCACGAAATTAAAAGATGCCTGCTTCTTGGGAGAAAAGCAATGACAAACCTAGACAGCATCTTAAAAAGTAGAGACATCACCTTGCCAACAAAGGTCCGTATAGTAAAAGCTATGGTTTTCCCAGTAGTGATGTATGGAAGTGAGAGCTGGACCATCAAGAAGGCTGATCACCGAAGAAATGATGCTTTTGAATTATGGTGCTGGAGGAGACTCTTGAGAGTCCCATGGACTGCAAGAAGATCAAAGCTATCCATTCTGAAGGAAATCAGACCTGAGTGCTCACTGGAAGGACAGATCCTGGAGCTGAGGCTCCAATACTTTGGCCACCTCATGAGAAGAGAAGACTCCCTGGAAAAGACCCTGATGTTGGGAAAGATGGAGGGCACAAGGAGAAGGGGATGGCAGAAGATGAGATGGTTGGACAGTGTTCTCGAAGCTACCAGCATAAGTTTGACCAAACTGCGGGAGGCAGTGGAAGACAGGAGTGCCTGGCGTGCTCTGGTCCATGGGGTCATGAAGACTAAACGACTATAAACAGCAACTACAAGAAATTACACCTACCTGCACATAATGTCAAAAAAGAGGCACCCTCTTTTCTGCCCATCTTCCCCTCTCCACAAATGTGAAATAATAGAAGGCATGTTCTGATCATGCCTCCCACTTGCCCGGATGTGGGTGGGTGGTAGTCAACTGCAGTTTATGCAGAATAGACTGACTGAAATTAATGAACACGACTCAGGGTGCGTCCCCCCCTCAGAGTGCAGCGAAGTTGTTTTTCTGGTGCATTTCACAGCTCTTCCCACACCTAGCTGTTCACACCAGGCTGGCTTCATTTGTTTCTGTGGTGTGGGGGCACACCACACCTTGACTAGAGATGAACTAGGAATGGCTTATGGACTCCAACTGTCAGGAAACTGGTTTGAGGAACAACGTAGCAAACAGCAGTATTCTGTAACAAAGCGCAGGATACGAATGCGTTTTGGTAACGTGAGTGCACAGTAGACAGGGGTGTGAACACAGTCTAAGTCATGTCCATTCATTTCAATGGACTACTCTGAGAAAAAATGTAGTTTAACATCACCCTGCAAGTATAGAAACCTATTAGTTTTGATTGGATGAAATGTAACCAACTGCGCAAAAACTGAGTCACATCCCTGTCCACTCTTGCCTCTGGCCCTCTCCATCACTGGAACACGGCCCCCATAAAGTTCTCTACGAGGAAATGTGGCCCTTTAGATGAAAAATCTCTTCACACCCACCCAGTTCAAAATGAACTATGATGGTGGCCATCACCAGAACTTGGGACAATGAATTACATATGTTAAAATTATGGAAAAATAGAAAACCTTACGGGACTTGTGACTCTCATTGTGGTATAAAATATATGGAGTTCAGCGCTAGCTGAAAAAGCAACTCATAAATTACATGTTGCCATAGGCTTGGAGGATCCTGAAAAATTCCATGCTGTTTGGTGAGATTTTATCATAGATGCAACCAATACATAGGATTCCCTCTCCGCTGCACAATGTGAAATTTGGTTTTCCTAATGGTCGAAAGTACTTTAGTTACCTGATTCAAATCTCTTCCAATTGCACTTGTACTTCCATGCTTAAATGAAAAAACAAATGGTTCTGAGGGTACTTTCTTTCATCCATCCAATTTGTTGTGATGGGTGGTATTCAACATAAATCCTGCTCAGAGCAAACCCACTGAAGCTGATGGGCATGACTAACTTAGAGTCATTAATTCCAAGGGGCCTACTCTAAGTAGGACTTACTTGAATGCCACCCTGTGGGTGAGATTGACCCAACCAATTCTATCAGCAGAAGCCCTGAAAGAGGGCGTTCCTCCCTCTCCTTCACTCATGTGCCTACTGCACCCCCAAAAATTGGGTAAAGGGGTAAGGGGAATCCCCAGGACAGCATGCAGAGGGAGCAAAGGGGGGAATTGTTCTGTCTAGAATGATTGCATAGAAAGAATGACTGGAACAGAAAGAATGAATTCCACCCTGTATCAATATCAATACCCCATGTTACAGGTGAGAGAAGGCAGCATTGGGCAGAGGACTACTGTCTTCAATTACAGCCCTGTGTTTTTCAGAATACAGTGGTACCTCGGGTTACATACGCTTCAGGTTACAGATGCTTCAGGTTACAGACTCCGCTAACCCAGAAATAGTACCTCGGGTTAAAAACTGCTTCAGGATGAGAACAGAAATTGCGCGGCGACGGCAGGAGGCCCCATTAGCTAAAGTGGTGCTTCAGGTTAAGAACAGTTTCAGGTTAAGAACGGACCTCCAGAACGAATTAAATTCTTAACCCGAGGTACCACTGTAAGGCTAGTGCTTCTGTCCTGTTTTATAATGTTGGTTTCACATTGCAGCACATTTTGTGCTATGGAACTGTGGGGTTTTGACTGATATACAGGCAATGACCAATTGGTGTGTGACCGCGCACCTGTGCATCGCACCAAACCCAGAAGTAACTTTAAAAATGGCAAAAATGGCCCCAAAAGAGTCCAGAAAGGGCAAAAAAAGCATGAAAACAGCACCTAGTAATTGCATGAGCCTTTGCAAGTGGGATCTCAGGATTCTTTGCACTGACCATTGAGGCCTGTGGAGAGTTGGAGTTTGAGCAAGGAGATTTGGAGGGAGCGATTATGATGGAGTTTGGTGTTTGGGAAGTGCTGCTGGTTTTTAAAAGGGGATTCCAAGGTTTCCAGACGTTTAGAGTGTTTCAGGCTTTTCCAATGGTGTTTCAAAGATAGTGGTACCTCGGGTAAAGTACTTAATTCGTTCCGGATGTCCGCTCTTAACCAGAAACTGTTCTTGACCTGAAGCACCACTTTAGCTAATGGGGCCTCCCGCTGCCTCCGTGCGATTTCTGTTCTAATCCTGAGGTAAAGTTCTTAACCCAGGGTACTATTTCTGGGTTAGCGGAACCTGAAGTGGGTAACCTGAAGCGTATGTAACCTGAAGCATATGTAACCCAAGGTACCACTGTATATGCAATTTCACATAGACGCATGGTGCCTCAGAATATAACCCCTGCGTAAATGGGGAGTTTCCTATACCAGCATGTTGTGCTCCATTTCAATCGCATCAGTAAGCACGGTGTGGCACAACAGCAAACATCATTGGGCAATGCTACTACTACCCCATGAAAACCGAAGGAAAGAACTGCATGCCTATCTACCACCCGAAATTTCATCACTTTACCCCTGCAGTTTTCTGGGTTAAGAGAGAAGCCAATGGATTTTTCTGGAATCAGATAACACAGAAATGAGCTCTAAACGCGCATTTACACCCCCATAGTTTTCTGAAAGTGGCTTTTGGCTCAAATACAATGCAGAAATTAACAGTTAGAGAGGCGTTGGGAAAATGGAACAAACTCTGGTGCGGATGCAGCCTATGTCTGGGCTGCAGGCCTGCACGTGGGGGGACCAGCCAATACCTCATCACCTCCTTTCTCCTTGACTTGGTGATGGTAAAAGCAGACAACACTCTGGATGCAGAATTGATGGTCAACGTAAAGGCCTGCATTGCCAGTGAATTATCTTCTCAAAGCATATAGCTAAATTAGACACATCCTTATGACCAGCTATCAAGTAAAAAGAAGGCCTGAGCTATAATTACGTGCACTTACAATGAAGAGGCCAAAGACTAAACTTCATTATGCTAGATTTAAGATCGGAGCCATGTGTCCTTTCTTCAAACCACACAGTGCCGGAGAAATTAGCTTTTTATTACCTGCCTTACTTTGCCCAGCAAAAGCCCCAAGCACCGCCCCGCTCGGTTTACCCCAAGGGTACATTTTATATGCATTAATCTTTCCCTTTGTAATCAACACCACAAAGTGTCACTTTGATTAAACAAAAAAAGAAAAAAGGAGAGGAAAAAAGGCTCCTCTGAATTACTAGGACTGCAGTACAATAAATTCTCTTGAGCTATCGCTCAGATTGGTCTTCAGACTAAATTCTCCAGAGTCTTATTTAATCAAAAAGATGTTGCTAATTAAGGATTAAAACCTGGAATTTTATTTATTATTTCAAAAGGGAAGATTTTTTCCCCCCTTCCTTATTCTCTCCTTCGGGTAGGTCAAGGAGAAGGAATTTGCTCGGAGGAACCAAACCATCTTGCTACCTTCTGCAAAGCTGCAATATTTAAGAATGTTTGGATTTAATCCAAAGACGGAGATATCAATATAATTGGGGAGGAGGGGGTGGTTATGGAAGCACTGAAAATATCCTTAGAAAACTGTCCCAAAATGGAAGAAAGCAAATATATTTCTACTGATAATGTAATTATCAATATTAAAAAGTTCAGTGGTAGAGATAAGCAATTTTCATTACTCTATAGATATCAATTGACTTGCCAATGCCAGGACACCTGTGTGGCCAACAACTGTTTTGTGAATGGCCATAGTTCAATCATGCAATTATCAGTATATGTACTTTTCTGAATTTTATTTCGCTCTGACTCCACTGCTTACAATTCCTTCCTCCCAGCTGTGTGCGTATGTGTTGATGAACTCAGCTGTGAAACTGCTGTGAAACTTATGTCAGGATAAATTTGTTACAAGAAAACAGAAGAGGGGGTCCCCAAATGAAAATAACAGAAAGCCCAAGTCTCGGGGACCCAGTTACAAAAATAATATCCTTTGTAATTGGGTTCCTGTGACTTGGTCTCTTTGGTATAATAAATTTGTGAGCCTTCGTGGTGCCACAAGGCTCTCTGCTGTTGTTTTTAAAAAATGGTATGCAGACGGTAACGCCTTTGGGAAAGTATTTTAATCAGAGGTAACTAAAATGTATGTGTTTCATATCAAAGCAGATGAGAGCCATGGAGAGGAATAGGCATTTATTATGACCTCTGCAGGAAATCTATATGGAGCTATTCAAAGTTTGTAAGTCATTGCGGCTAGGCTCCCTGTACTATTTATTAACCCAGAAAGAGGTTGGCTAGTGTTCGACAATGCGATCATTCATATCTATGAAATTATTTTTTACATTTATGTCCCAGCTTTTCTCTAAGGAGCTGAAGATTATGTTTGTGGTTTTCCACCTCCCATCTCACTTTACCCTCACAACAGCCCTGCAAGGTAGGTTAGATGGGAAGCTATGACCGAGCTTAATGGATGAAGGAAGATTTGAAACTACTCTTAGTACAGCTCTTCGTAAAAAGAAAGGTGAAGGTAAAGGACCCCCGGACGGTTAAGTCCAGTCAAAGGCGACTATGGGGTTGCAGCACTCATCTCGCTTTCAGGCTGAAAGAGCCGGCGTTTGTCCACAGACAGCTTTCTGGGTCATGTGGCCAGCATGACTAAACCGCTACTGGCACAACGGGACACCGTGACGGAAACCAGAGCGCACAGAAACACTGTTTACCTTCCTTCCGCAGCGGTACCTATTTATCTACTTGCACTGGCGTGCTTTCGAACTGCTAGGTTGGCAGGAGCTGGGACAGAGCAACAGGAGCTAACCCCTTTGCCGGGATTCGAACCGCCAACATTCTGATCAGGAAGCCGAAGAGGTTCAGTGGTTTAGACCACAGTGCCACCCGCATCCCTATCCTTGCTTAACACAACAATGGTAGCCTTGCCTCATGCATGCCTTCCCAGAGCTGCACCAGAACAAAGGTGATTCTTCCTTCTCTTGGGGAAGGTCTATAGCTCAGTGGAAGAGTATCTGCCTTGCAAGCAGAAGGTCCCAAGTTCAATTCCCGGCATCTCCCGGTAGGGTTAGGAGACCACAGCGCCACCCCTGTCCTCACTCTAACCACTATAACCATGCCAGCTCTTCCACATCTTTCTATGCCAACACATCTCTGTTATGATCCCTTTTCAGTAACATCTACTTGTTTAAATGATTATTAATTTGGCCTGCAAGAACTGTGGAATTATTAGCTGCTGTGTTGCCATGTTCTCTGATGTTGCACTGGTAGAAGGCAGCTCTGAGAAAGCAAAGTGAGTTGCTTGTGGGGAAAGTGTCCTCAATAAACACACGAGACATAACTGGCTGTGTTCTTAGATAAACAAGGTATGCTGTTCATTGTATCAAATTGTAAATTTCAACAGAAGTAACTCATAAAGTTCAACAAACGAACAAAGCAGAAGACCCAGTGGATCAGATCATTCTTTAGTCAATTCATGCATAAGGTCCATCCATGTAATGGTGTCTATTCCACTTGTCTGTTCATAAAGTCCAAACAATTCACATGAGAGGTTGTTACAGTTCCAGAAAATTCTTTCACAGAGTCTAGACAAGGATTTCCGGAATATTGGCCTTGTTTCACCAAGTAGTTAAAGCACATAAGTAGTTAAAGCACATAAGTGATATTACAAGACAGTGGTTCTTATGGCACAGTAGTAGCTGTGGAAACTGCTTCACGTGACCATAGGTTTGTTTGTTGTTTTGTGGGGAAACTGTGGCATTTCAGATGTTTCTGGACTCCTCGCACTACCCTGGGATCAAGACGAGACCTAGGAGAAGCTAGTAAGCCACTATGTATTCCCACGATTTTCCAGAATGTTTGCTGAAGGGAATATACAGTAGTACCTCGGTTTAAGAACAGTCCTGTTTAAGAACAATTCGGTTTGCAAACTCCGGAAAAGCAGAAATAGTGTCCTAGTTTGAGAACTTTACCTCGGTCTAAGAACGGAATCCGAATGGTGGAAGCGCACCAGAAGCAGGAGGTCTCATTAGGGAAAGCACACCTCGGTTTAAGAACAGTTTTGGTTTAAGAACGGACTTCCAGAATGGATTAAGTTCGTAAAACGAGGTACCATTGTACTAGGAATGCAAGAATGCACCAGGTGCATGCTGGGTACACAGTGGAGCCAAGATGGCCATGTACCTCTGGGAACTTACAAGAAGGATATGAAAAGGATGGTCATCCCCAGTCATTTGCCATTAGCATCTGGTAACTGAGAAGTATGCACTCTCTGAGCAGGGATGTTGCATTTAAGGGCCAACCTTGATGCAAAGCTAAACACACTAAAAAACCCCAGCGCTCAACAGCCAACCCAATATCCCTGTCAACAATTGTTCAGTGGAGATTTTAAAACTGGCAGTCTCACACAGGAGCACCTCAAGCACAATGGAGGGAATAAAGATTTAAAAGGCATGGGCTGTACCCCTGCAGAAGTGGTTGGACTACAGCTCCCATCATCCCTGGTCCCTGATCATGCTGACTGAGGCTGATGGGAGTTGGAGTCCAGCAACATCGGAGTCAGGATATTTCATCAGCTACCGAGATCTTTCAAAGCAACACCCCTTCCCCACCACTATTCTCCCAATTGCAACAGCGGCAAGCACTGACCAGTTGAAGAACGACAGAAGCTCCTTTTCTCTGTAAGCATCAAGGTCGTAAACGCTCAAGGGGCACACGATGGCTCTTATTCCTCCTGAGCCAAGGCAGGTGGCTGACAGCCCCACGTAAAAGAGGACCTGTTGCTCTCTTCTAGCCAAGGTGTGGAGGACGTAGTGCTTATCTATGAAAAAATCTTCAAAGGGGAAGGCGACGACAGGTAACAGGGCTGTACCTGCAACATGAAAGGCAGTGTGTGTGAGAAGGGCAGGATGAAGAAGAAGAAGAGGAGTTTGGATTTGATATCCCGCCTTTCACTCCCCTTCAGGAGTCTCAAAGCGGCTAACAATCTCCTTTCCCTTCCTCCCCCACAACAAACACTCTGTGAGGTGAGTGGGGCTGAGAGACTCCAAAGAAGTGTGACTGGCCCAAGGTCACCCAGCAGCTGCATGTGGAGGAGCGGAGACGTGAACCTGGTTCACCAGATTATGTGACTACCGCTCTTAACCACTACACCACACTGGATGAAAGGGTAACTAAGAAATGAAAGCATTCCTTATGACATTTTTTTTTAAAAAAAAATAGGGGGACAGTTGTGTAACCAGACCGTGTTAAACGCCCCAAATGATTTGACAATTCTCTGTCTGCCCCCACCAGCATAATCATCATAATCATCATCATCATTTATTATTTATACCCCACCCATCTGGCTGGGCTTCCCCAGCCACTCTGGGCGGCTTCCAAAAAAATATTAAAATACTGTAATACACCAAACATTAAAAGCTTCCCTAAACAGGGCTGCCTTCAGATGTCTTCTAAAAGTCTGGTAGTTGTTGTTCTCTTTGACATCTGGTGGGGGGGGCATTCCACAGGGAGGGCGCCACCACCGAGAAGGCCCTCTGCCTGGTTCCCTGTAACTTGGCTTCTTGCAGTGAGGGAACCGCCAGAAGGCCCTCGGTGCTGGACCTCAGTGTCCGGGTAGAACGATGGGGGTGGAGATGCTCCTTCAGATATACTGGATCATCAAAAGGACTATCAGGCTGTGCACACCTTATTATACCTTCAAAGCATATGTGCTCTTCCAAGCCCACATTTCCAGCAAGTTCACACTCCTGTCTCAGCGACATCTATGCTGGCTTGGTCTTGCCCACAGAATGGAAGATGGAGGGATCCCCAAGGATGTGCTCTACAAGGAGCTGGCTTCAGTCACCAGCCCTATTGCCAGATCAACTCTACGTTACAAAGGTATCTACAAATGTGACATCAACCCCGCCGTGTGGGAATCCCTTGCAGATGACTGCAGTGCCTGGAGACAGGCAGTCAGGTCGTGTATCCACAGCAGTGGCCAGAGGAGGAATGACCGCTGGGTGCAGTGCAGAGAGAAGAAATGCCATTGTGCATCTGCAGTAGCACAACCGGATGCCTTCATCTGCCTCTGCTGCAACAAAACATGTCTCTCCCATATCGGTCTCTACAGCCAAAGGCACACTCCTCCATTGCCTCCCAAGACAGAAGGATGCCAACAATAAGATGTACATTCTTTCCCTCAAAGGATTCTAGGCAATGTAGTTCACACACATTCACATCCACCCCCCCCCACACACAACAGAGTTACAATTCCCAGAATTCTTTGAGGAAGAAAATGTGCTTCAGATGTGTTTTAAATGTATACTGTGCACACAGCCACAGTTGCAGCGCATGCTACATCCATGGCAGAAGGTGCTCTATTGCTGCACCACCATTTTTGTCCAGAACCACCCAAAATAGTTTGGGAATCCATCATCTACATAAATGACAATCAAAGAAAACAAATAAAGTACCCCAATCAAGTCGCAGGGATTGGAGAATATTTTCTATCCTTAAGTTCAGTTGTCCACATTTCTACAATAGTGGAAATCACAATAGTGATTTTCTTTCTTTAAAAAAATAATAATGTCCTCATGACAATTCATCAGCATTTCAGTTGAAGTCTTCTAATGCACACAACTGTATGCAATTCCCCCTAATATACATACCTTTGCAAAGCAAGGTATACACTCCCTATACAATGCATTGTTGCATGTTATTTCCACTTACATCTTTTAAACACAATGTACCCAAGCACATGCATTTAGCAGACATTAGCTGCAGAACTGCCTTGCGAAATTGCAAAATTTGGAGATGTGCAAATTTAGAGAAATTGCATTGTTTCGGTTTGCGTACTGTTTGCAGAAAGCCCGAATTGGGTAGGTTCGCCTTGGAATGCTAACTGTGTCTGATTTCATCCCCACCCCTGGGAAGTGGCGCTACCAGATACCTACCTACGAAATGCAGAAACGCACAGATATACGCCAGTTTGCTCCGTCCCACCAGGCACTGGGCAAGCCAGCCCATCAGAAGCGGAGCCACCATGCAGGCGCCTACAAAGCAGAGATTGATCGTGGCTGCCTGGTGGTTGGGATAGCCAAGCTTGATAGTGCAGAAAAGGATCATGTTGCAGACGATGCCAAAGAAAGTGAACTTTTCACACAGCTCCACAAGCAGTAGCCAGATTGTTCCTTGGATTTCCTTCCTTGGCTTAGAGCTGGAGATGCCATCGCTGTCTTGCCTGGCTGTGGGTTTTCCGCCCTCCTTCATGGGTACAGTGCTTAGCAGTTGCCCATCTGGCATGAGTTTCATATCTACAAGAGGCATCACTTGCTGTTGCTGGAGGATAGTAGTTCGGGGCAAGGCAATCTTTTTTGTGTGAGCGCACTTCAGTCACCCGCTTCTGTAACCGGCACACAAGTGAGACCGTTGCGTTAAATTCCACATCTCGCCACAACAATTCTCAGATCCTCATCTTTTACAGATCCAAGCCGTCTAACTAACTTACTTGAGCACGCAGGTTTTTCAGAAACCAATCGGTTTAATTAGCTCGTTATGTGGCAAACATGACCTTCCCCCCTCTGACCGCAAAGCAACAATTGCCTATTAAAATTATGTGAATCCAATAGAAAGTGCAGCAAACTTTATCTGCCCGCTGCAGATAAAGGTTTAAATACCGAGGAAGGCTAAAGCACCTCAGCAAAATTCAAGTATTGGGATCAAGGAAAAAATAATGCAGGGCTAATATTCCAACGCTTTTAATTAAGCAACTGCGGATGAAACTGGGAGCAAAGCGATAAAGACAGGAAGGATGCACATAAGCAAATGAACAATAGCTTATCGTTATAACATTTCTTGTTATTATTCGAGTTAAATTGAGATAAGAAAGTTAATTAGGAGGGGGGGGGAGTATACGCCACTACATTTAAGTGCAGTAAGTCGTATCTCTGTCAGCATCCCTCCTGCCAAATAATTGCAATGGACTAATGAAAACAGGGTGGGGGTGGGTATCGTAAGGAAAATCTCCGTGCAAAATTTATCTGTTTTGACTGTGTTCTGGTCGCAACTGTTTGCTGCTATTCAGAAGGGAGAAAGTGCCTTTTTTTTTTGGAGGGAAGCAATGGTCAGTGGCAAGCAGACAAAAATTAAAACTAAAATTAAGAAGTGAATTCCACGCAGAAGGGCAGCAGCCATTGTGAGCTGACTGGGGCATTGCTGTTACACAGAGGCTCTGAACCAAATGGACTCCTGTTCTGAATCCGAGGTTCAGGGCAATGCTGCCTGAATCCCATGTTGAGAAAGGCTGCTGCTGCACTTGTTGCAAAAGCTGGCTCCTCCTGGACTGTGAATGCTGTCCACCCATCCATCAGTGTTGTGCAGATGTGCAAATAAAAGTATATATCATAGGGCTGACATATGTGTGGGATTTCAAAGGTGGAAGTGATGTCTGGGGGGAATTTCTGGAAGACAGCGGTTTGTCCTGGATCTTTGGCAAGTACAGTGGTACCTCGGGTTACAGAAGCTTCAGGTTACAGACTCCACTAACCCAGAAATGGTACCTCGGGTTAAGAACTTTGCTTCAGAATGAGAACAGAAATCACATGGCGGCCGCAGGAGGCCCCATTAGCTAAAGTGGTACCTCAGGTTAAGAACAGCTTCAGGTTAAGAATGGACCTCCAGAACGAATTAAGTTCTTAACCCGAGGAACCACTGTAAACTGAAAAAAAATCACAGTTTTTTGGGGGCTCAACGACTTTCGTGGTATCTTGGTTTTTCCTTTTTGTAATATGGCAGCCCTAATATATCATAAAGATACCATAGTCACATACACAGCACACATATGAAGCACTACAATACCAGTTTAATAGCCATGGAGAATCCTACGAACTGTAGTTTGTTACAAGTGCTATAATAATAATAGTAATAATTTATTACTTATACCCTGCCCATCTGGCTGGGCCTCCCCAGCTACTCTGGGCGGCTCCCAACAGAATATTAAAATACAATAGTCAATTAAATATTAAAAGCTTCCCTAAACAGGGCTGCCTTCAGATGTCTTCTAAAAGTCAGATAGTTGCTTAGCTCCTTGGCATCTGACGGCAGGGCGTTCCACAGGGCAGGTGCCACTACCGAGAAGGCCCTCTGCCTGGTTCTCTGTAGCTTCACATCTCGCAGGGAGGGAACTGCCAGAAAGCCCTCAGAACTGGACCTCAGTGTCTGGGCTGAATGATGGGGGTGGAGATGCTCCTTCAGGTGTAAGGAGTGTTCATCTTATAGAGCTACAATTCCCAGCACCTCTAACAATCTACAGTTCCCGTGGTTCTCCATGGCTGTTAAAGTGGCATAAGAGTGCTTTAAATGCATGGTGTGAATGCGATGTTAGGCTACTTGGTCTCCAAGAGTCAGCGAACTGCTGGGAAGGTACAAGGAAAGCAACATGGGAGGCAAGGGCTTTGTGGAGGCAAGAAATGAATGCGCAGCATCTTTGCAGAGTGAAAAAAACCATTCAAAGACATTCAAGACACAGCCCCATCACTCACCACTGGGCAAGCATATAATTTTTTAAAACATGCGTTTCAAACATGCAATTTTATTGCACATACTTGTTTTAAAACTAGAAGTTTTCCAGTACCTGATACAAGCAGCAGTTGTGGTCTGGCCTCCCTTCTTGCTGCCAGTTTCAGCTTCTGACAGTCGGAGCCTTCAGTTCCAAGACACCCCCCCCCAAAGGCCTAATCCTGCATTGATTTAAGCCTCACTAGGGGAAGATTTAAGACTGACTTGGGAGTGAACCCCAGTGGGACTTCCTTCCAGTAAACATGCAAAGGTCAGAGCACTCTTACCAAACTTGCAGCATGAGACCCGAGAGAGTCAGCAAGCCAGGTCAAACCACCCTCAGGATTTGCATTCCACATTTATAGCCCCTGATACCACATAGCAGGCTTACTCCAAAGCAAATCTCATGGAACTGAATGAGACTTGCTCCCAAGTAGGGAAGGTGCACTGAATATGTCCATTTTGGTTTCTCTCAGTTTCTCTCTTTTCCACTCTCACATTCCCACATTAGTTTGCAAATTAATTCATTAGCACCTGACTGAAATTTCATGTAATATGCTCATTTTTGTATGCCACTTTGTCCAACATATGCCTTTCCCCTAATATATCTCTGCTATTTTTTTAGTAATACAGTGGTACCTCGGGTTAAGAACTTAATTTGTTCTGGAGGTCTGTTCTTAACCTGAAACTGTTTTTAACCTGAAGCACCACTTTAGCTAATGGGGCCTCCCACTGCCGCCACAGTATTTCTGTTCTCATCCTGAAGCAAAGTTCTTAACCCGAGGTAATATTTCTGGGTTAGCGGAGTTTGTAACGTGAAGCGTATGTAACCTGAGGTACCACTGTATATTCATTTCTATACGACATTTACTTGAGTATATGCACATTTATATGTACATGGTACTCGATTGCAAAATTTGACAACATACGAATTTTGAGAGGTTAGGGTTCACATATTGTTTCGCAAAGTGTGAATTAGGTGGGTTTGACTTTAAATTCAAATAGAAACAAAATTCTCCTCCATCCAGACTCGCAACTAGCCTGCATGGGATTGCAGCCAAGGGCTATAATACATCCACATTTGCTCGGAAGCAGCCTTTCAAATTTAAACATTTTAAATCATCGGTTTTAACTTTTCTGTTAATAATTTCGTTGTTCCGTCCTCTTTGTAAACTGCTTTGAGGTTCCCCTCCCCTCCACAATCTAGTGGTGCAGTATAGTTCCAAATCTGAAAAGAAAACATCGGTGGGCAACTCTGTGTATATTTGCAAGAAGAAAGATTTAAGCTATTTCGCAATGTTCTTGGAAGTCTGTTTGAATCAAACAGGGAGGGGGGAAATTAGGTACAGAGGGATGGGCGGTAATTGCCATAGACAAGAGATATGTGCTAAATCCTTCCTCTTTGATTTCTAGGAGCCCTGTTCTCTTTGGTTACTGAGATTTCATTTAGAGGACAGCCCATGTGTGTCTTGAGTTATTATTTGGCGCCATAAGGTCTAGAAACTCTTAGAGAAAAAGATTGGATCTAATGATGCCCGATTAACACCAGACACATACCCTCCAACATTTCTCCGATTAAAATAGGGACATCCTATTCCAATAACAACAACAACAACAACAACAACCACTCACAATAACAATAAACCCTGCCCATCCGACTGGGTTGTCCCGGCCATTCTGGGCGGCTTCCAACATATATAAAAACATAAAACAACATGAAACAACTTCCCTAGACACGGCTGCCTTCAGATGTATTCTAAAAGTTGTACAGTGGTACCTCTGGATGCAAACAGAATCCATTCCGGAGCCCTGTTCACATCCAGAAGTGAACGCAACCCACATCCGCAGGTCGCGATTCGGCGCTACCACACATGCGCTCTGTTACTTCCGGGTCACAGTGGAGCACAACCCGAAAATATTCATCTTGAAACTACTTCAACCCGAGGTATGACTGTATAGTTACTTTGCTCAGGGATTGCATAACTCCATACCCTCCAACATTTCTCCAATGAAAATAGGTACGTCCCAAGGAAAAGTGGGATATTCCAGTATCAAATCAGAAATCAGGATGCAAATCCAGGACTGTCCATGGAAAATAGGGACACTTGGAGGGTCTGTAGATGTGGTGATGGGCAAACTCCCATTGGCTTCCACTGATTTTTTGTGGCCCTCTAGCCTTTCCTGAGCCTTCTCAAATGGGAGAATCACAAAAAACCAGAGGGATAGGAGGAGCCCTGGCTGTCTGATGAACTTGGGAGAAGGAGGTTGGAAGGCTGGCTAGCAGTGGTGATGGTGGTCAAATCCAGATAGGAGCCCAGTCTCTGCTTTGGAACTGTCTGGGTTTGCCTCACACCGGGCATGAGGCACCAGGGAGTTTCCCAGTCCAGACTTTGTCCCCATTGCTAACAGGGAACAAAACCCCCTTCCAACACACACACACAATCATAGCTGTCAACTTTCCCCCTTTTTTAAAGGGAAATTCCCTTATTCTGAATAGAATTCCTCACAAGAAAAGGGAAAAGCTGACAGCTATGCACACAATGCTTGTAGGCAGATCTTTGCTCACAGTTACTGAGAAACAAATGCTACTAAGTTTGAAGATGCTTACTTCCTAGTCAGTGGGCTGCATTGCCTCAGAGACCAATTTGCCCTGCTTATCTCCACACAATGCAGCTCTGGAGGCAGAAAACTCAGGCTCCAGACCCTGGTCTGTGCACAAGCTGTTGTGGCAGAAAGAGCAGGCAGACACAAGCAGGAGAAATACCTTTTTCAGACTGGCTCGAAACATGTTTACAAACTGAGTCTGGTGGGGCTTACTCTCAAGTAAGTGTCTGTAGTATACCACTATGCAAGCATCTTGCGTTTCCCCATCTGCAGACTTTCCGAAGCAAAGCTTCTCTAGCAATCAGAATCATAGAGGTAGGATATCCCTTCTGTCAATCAGTTGCAGACACAGAGATGCCAAGTATTTTGTTGTGATAAGGCTCCTGTGCATGCAGCTGGTGGAAGATTTCTCCATGTCAGGTAGCTGTTAAAGGCACGCAAACTAATTGAAAGTGGCTGTATTGGGTCCATAGGAGCTAATCTAAGCTAATCTATGGTAGGAAAATAGTGGGCAAGCTTTCAGATCGTTCAGAACTCTTCATCAGGTTGGCTGGAACTCAAATGCTTGCTCACATTTTGGTTGTGTATTGACTTGCTGTGTATTTTGGTAAGAATTCACAAAACCTGGCAGAAGTGAGATATGGGAAAACTGGAAGGTTTTTGGAGTACAGTGGTACCTCGGGTTAAGTACTTAATTCATTCCGGAGGTCCGTACTTAACCTGAAACTGGTCTTAACCTGAAGCACCACTTTAGCTAATGGGGCCTCCTGCTGCCGCCGCGCCGCCAGAGCATGATTTCTGTTCTTATCCTGAAGCAAAGTTCTTAACCTGAAGCACTATTTCTGGGTTAGCGGAGTGTGTAACCTGAAGCATATGTAACCTGAAGCGTATGTAACCCGAGGTACCACTGTACATGGAAAGTTTGTCTATTAGGCGAAATCAAGGTCCTAGCTCATAAAAATAATGAGCAAGGCTTTTCAGGAAATGCTCTTTCTTTACCTAGAATCCTAGAACTGCAGAGTTGGAAGGGACCCTGAGGGCATTGCAGGAACCCTGCCTACAGCCGTCCCTGGGTGGGCTCGAACCACCAACCTTCTGGCTAACAGAAGGTTGCACTGACCTATTGCGCCACTTATTTGGATATGGGAAATTCACAATTACCCTGCCCAGCCATGAGCTTCTTGGTTACATTCACACCATGCATTTGAAGTGCACGATTTCTCCCAAAGAACCCTGGGAATTATAGTTCATGCCTTCACAGAGCTACGATTCCCAGCACCCTCAAAAACTACAGTTCCCAATATATATATATTTCTTTTCTTTTTTTGCAGAAGCCATATAATTTAAATGTCGGTTGTGGATGTGACCCTGGTCTTTTGGTCCAGCCATCTACGTAGCTGGACTGCTATGGCAGAAAGAACAAAGACGATGGTCCCAGGCAGACTTAGTAGAAATGGATATAAGTTCTATTGAAATGAGAAGGACTTCCTAACATAAGAGTGCACTCTGAGCAGGTTGCAGGGAGAGATAAGATGTTAATATAAGACACAAAGAAATAAAAACTTGGAGGTTCTCTTTTTTATGGCTATAGGAGGTTCGTCTTATTTATGGCTGTAGGGACAACACATAATAATTAAGCTTTTTTTAATGATGTAATTTAGTCAGAAATGATATTTGGTCACAGATCATAAATCCACAGTCACTGAAGGATTCTCAGGACGCAAAATACCACCTCAGGAGGAGTGATTTTCCTGAGGTTTGCAGCAGGGGAAGAAGGGGTTAAGCACTTCCCCCACATGCCTGCTCTGATAACTTTACTGATTATTCCTCCCTCCCCAACAGCTGATGCAATTTGCATTTTTAAAAACATGCATGTTAAATGCAAAGATGCACTGGACGTCCTGTCTACTTTTCTCTTCAAATATTCAACTATACCTCAGGCCAAGCAAATGACAGCAAATGACAATACCTGACAGCATTGTAATTTCAGTGAAAATATCATGGGTGGGGTATAGATTCCCCTCCCATGCTTACCTTAGGTCAGCTTCACAGTACATAGTTATGGCCTCCCACAAGGAACCTTGGGAACTGTAGTTTGTTAAGGGTGCTGGGAATCGCAGTTCTGTGAGGTGGAAACTGCAGTGACAGTAACTCAAACAGTGACAAAGTTTAAGGCCAACTGCAAAAGAACAGCCTTCCAATGGCAGTGGGATGGAAGTAAAGAGGAAGAGGAATTAAATCAGGCATGGGGAATCTTCAGCCCCCCAGATGTTGTCACACCACACCTCTCATCAACCATGACATTGCTGATGGGGTGATGGTTTTTTTTTAAGTCCAGCAACATCTAGAAGACCACAGGTTTCCACAGCTGCTTATGAGGCAGGGAGTTCCACGTACAGGACACTGCCGTAGGAAAAGGTCTCTCATCTCTTGCCACTAAGCACTCCTCAAAATATGAACAGGCATTTCTGTCTTAAAGGACAAACAGATACACAAAGGCGGAAAAAATCACTCAGGCAATTTGACCTTAAGCCATTAAAGGCTCTAGAACAGGGTTTCCCAAACTTGGGTTTCCAGCTCTTTGTGGACTACAATTCCCATCATCCCTGACCACTGGTCCTGCAAGTTAGGGCTGATGGGAGTTGTAGTCCAAAACAACTGGAGACCCAAGCTGTGGGAAACATGCTCTAGATATCTTGGCCACCGCTTTCCATTGTACCAACCGCCAATACAATAAAGGGTCACATGATCCCAAACAGCTGGCTTCGGTCAAGTTTTTGGCAGCATCATTCTGAGCCAACGGAAGTTTCTGAGTAGTGTTCAAGGGCAGCCCCACACAGAGTGCGGTGCAGTAGTCCAAAAACGTAACTGAAGCATGCAAAATCATGGCTACATCTGACCTCACCACAAATGAGCGCATCTGGTGCACTACTCTAAGCTGGCTGAAAGCACTTTCTGGGGCTATAAACACAGGCACTTATGTTTTGGCATATATCCATATTCAGCAAAGGTTGAAGTCCATTCCACCGTTCCATGATTTTTGGCACCATTGTGCTTTCCTCTCAAATGGCACCTGCTTTATTATTTTACGTCTTTGCTCCCTTTCTCTTTCAGCCTCAACCCAAACATATATAATTATATCTGTGCTAGGCAGTTTTTCATATGTTCACAGGCTCTTGTCTTATTGCACCTATTTGACGGTTTTATAATTTAGAGGTAATTGCATTGCAATTATTTTTCATGATGCATGGTGAAGTTTTATATCGTGGAGTTGGCAGATATTCTTTACGATGTTGTTTTCTCTAATGGGTAAATTAGACCTAGTTCTATCATATAGAAAGATGGCTTTTTAAAAATCCCATGACAAACTATAGATTGGAGAAAGCACTCAAGATCCCCCCCCTTGCATCTGCCAAAAAAGGGGGAGGGATATGTAATTATGTGATCAAGTAGTGCCTACAAGTAAAATAATACGATATGTGCATCTGGTTCCACTTGTCATCTGATAATGATGGATAGTGTCCATTCACAGGTTGGTCTCATGTATAGAACTGGGAAGGAAAATCTCCTTCCATTGCCAGCTATGTTACTTTAATTAGGTTTACGTCAAGTAGGCACCAATTCTAGGGAATCGTAATTGGAATCATAATTGGTCAAGGACTGTTGTGCTCCTCTCTTGCTTGTGGGCTTCTGATAGGTATCTGACTGGCCACAAGATGCTGGTCTGGTCCAGTTCTTATGAGAGGCAGTGTGGTGTAGTGGTTAGAGTGTCAAACAAGGCCATGGATGACTTGGTTCAAGTCCTCACTTGGACGTGTAGCTCAGTTGTGAGTTGATTTGGTGCAGACTTGGACTGTAACCCTAAGAACGAGTACTAGGGAATCAATCTCATGAAAGTTAGTGGGATTCATTTCTGTATACAGTGGTACCTCTGGTTGCAAATGGAATCTGTTCTGGAGACCTGCTCGCAACATGAGCAGAACACAACCCGTGTCTGCGTGTCTGTGTGTGCACAGGTTGCGATTCGCTGCTTCTGCGCTTGCGGGTAACATCATTTTGCATGTCTGTGCATGCGTGAGCGGCGAAACCCGGAAGTAACCCTTTCCGGTACTTCTGGGTTGCCGCGGGACGCAACCTGAAAATGCTCAACCTGAAGCAAACGTAACATGAGGTATGACTGTAATCTTGCAAAGGGTCACACTGCCCCGCACACAACACACCATTTGGAAGCATAAGAAGATGTCAAGGAGTTGTCAGTGAGCCAGGTCAACCACAGGGCAGGCACACATACGGGCAGCACAGAATGCAATGAGTTCTTTATTAACAGAAAATGCCATCACTGCAGAGTCCTCTGGTTCATATAAATCCAACTGAGAAGTTGCTGAAACTGACCACTAGCTGTACCCTTCCCCTCTAGCCTAGGGTAACCAGACGTCCCCGGTTCCCAGGGACAGTCCCCAGATTAGCAAATCTGTCCCCGGGAAATGTGGCAGCAGCAGCCCAGAGCCAGCCTGTTAGCGCAGTTGGCTCTGGCTGGCTTCAGGAGCTGCTCGCTGCCATGGCACCCACCATTTTTCCTGCGCCACAGCAGCGAGCAGCTCCTGAAGCCAGCTGTGCGCCATTGCCCAGTTTTTAAAAAAATTCTGCACATTTATGTTTCACAGGGTGCAAAAGAAGGGCTTTGCACTTTTATACAATATGAATGTGTGCTTGGGCCCAGGGTCTTTTCCCTCACCATCACCACTACTGACTCCCTGTTGCTACTCTGCTTAAAAACAACAACAACAGTGTCCCCGGATTCATTGAAAAAAATTTGGTAACCATACTCTAGCCTCTCACTCTGGATGCCTCCCAAGCAGAGGGTGAGCTCCTCCTCGGGGACTGTCTGGCTCTTTGCTCAGCAATATGCAGAACTCTCCTCGAACGGAGCGTCAGAGGGGGAGGATAGTCCGCAGGACTGTGGCGGTCTGCACTCACACTGTAACTCTCGGCCTCTAACTCTGTCCTAGAAGGCCCTCCTTCTCCTGACCTTTGATCGCTCACATCCCCTACTTCTAGTACATAGCTGTCAACTTCTCCCTTTTCTTGCGAGGGATCCTATTCGGAATAAGGGAATTTTCCTTAAAAAAAGGGAAACATTGACAGCTATGTTCTAGTACCTCCCAGCTCATCACTTCTGCAGACTGTTTTTCAGTGTCCCGCAACCAGGATCCAGGATCTAAGTCATCATCTTCTGAGCTCTTGGGCAGGTGGCTCCCACCACTCTTCCTCATCATCCAGCCAGTCCCTGACAGAAGAGCTTTGTTGGATCAAAGGTCTGTCTAGTCCTTTGACCTTCTCTCTGGGTTAGAACAAGAGGGGGAGGAGACCTCTCCCAGGGTTGCTTCTCATTAACATGTACTTAAGAGGGATCTGTCTTCTGAAACCTGGAGGTGGCATCTAGCCATCATGGCTAGATGCTCCCCTTATTCTCAATGAACTGGCCTCCTCCCCTTTTGAACCCATCTAAATCTCGGTGGCTTAATGTAACTAGAATACCTGTCAGTTTCTGAAAATCAAGCCATGTTTCCCAAAGCTTCCTTTTTTATTTTGATGCATATGATTTCCAAAATAAAATAAAAATAAATTGTTTGTTTTTGTCGGAGATGTGCATGTTTGATCTCCCTCTCTCAGCAATAGGTAATTTAAGCTTGGATAAAACACAAGAGCAATTTATTGCTTTTAGTACGAAATGGTTTATAATTAGTTCTGCGCTTGGCAGCTCTGCGATGGATTGAAATAGATAGATCTATATTTACCAAGTCTCCCACAACATTTTGCAGCTGGGGAAATGCTTGTTTACTCAGAAGTAAGCCCTATTGCTTTGAATAGGACTTCTTCTCAACCCATGCATAGGTCTGCCACCTTAGGAAGCCCATGACCTTGCTGACTGAAGCAAAACTCAAACTCAGGTGTCTGTTTCTGCCAAATTCTTTAATGAATGAGACATAGGCATTGCAAGACAAAGGCACAGCAGATGAATTGCATGGCTAGGCATGAACGGATGAGAAGGGTGGTCACAAGCCTTAGTGTGGCAAACTATAGGCCTCTCTGGTCTTGGCAAGCAAATGGGCACGCTCTGAGCAGGCTGGTCCTGTGAGGCTTGTTCGTTCTGGCACTGGAATCTCCGTGTCCTTGGTGATGGGGGTCCCAGCTCAAAATCCAACTTACTTTCAGGCTCCTCCTCTGGAAGAAGCTCCTTACTGATAGGAGTGACAGGGGGAGTTCCTGGGAGGAGTCTGATTTCAGGGCACAGGACACTTTTGTGATGACCCACTTGAACCTTCCCAGCTAAGATTATGCATATGTTGTCTGTAGAGTGTGTGTCCTAATGGAAATGCTCTCGCACACTCTTCGAAGTCTGTCCTGTACAGTCATACCTTGGATCTCAAATGCCTTGTCTCCCGGACAAATTGGCTCCTGAATGATCAAAAGTGTTCCAGTTCTCCAGAAGTGAGTGTTCCAGTTCTCAAACGATTTTTGGAAGCTAAACGTTTGGTGTGGCTTCCACAGGAAGCTCCTGCAGCCAATCAGAAGCTGAGCTTTGGTTTCCAAACATTTTGGACTTCCAGAATGAATTCTGTTTGACTTCCAAGGTACGACTGTAATGCGTTACTAAACAAATCCTGACTTGGAATTTGGTCTGATTAGGAATTTGGTGTGAGCCCCATACCAAGGGGAATTTGCCCCACCCACTGTTGGCCTGTGTCAAAAGGAATGCAGAGTTCAACAGGAAAAAAAACATTTCCCGCTCCTGCCCTGTCCTGCCTTATCCCTTCCTGTCCTTCAAGTTTCTCTTGCTGCTAAAGGCAAAAATGAATAAAAATTGTACTCCAAATTATTGGAGTACTACAATATATCCAAAACAATGGGAGAAATTGGAAGGATCTCAAAAGAGAAGATAGATAGGGACTGGAAGGTGTTTAAAAGATACTTGCAAAACCATATCGAAAAATCAGAACTATTAGAATAAACAAGTTCCGTTTCAAACACTGAAATACTGAAAAAGATGGATAACAATGTGTAATAGAAAAAGAAGTATGAAATTAGGCTAAAGGTGTGTGAAAGAAAGTAATAGAAGTGGAAAGAAATTGCAATTGAGTAGATTGGAAGTCTAACACAAAGGTGGGGTGAGGGGTGGTGGATGGTGATGGGAAAAGGAATTATTTGTGGGATTGAGTGTAAGTATGTTTGAACACTTTTAAGGATTGTATGAAATATATGTTTGTATGCTTGTATATCTGTAATATATGTGTATTAATGATGAACTATTTTAACAATAATAAAAAAACCAGGGCTAAAGGGAGCCAGGTTCAAATCTCCAGTTAGCCAAGAAGCTCCCTTACTGACCTTTATCCACACATTATCTCTCAGCTTAATGTAACTCGCAGGGTTGTTGTGAAGTGGGGTGGAGGTATTCTAATTGGCTATTGTGTGATTTAAGTGTGACTATCTCCATATAAATAAATAAATGAACAAAAACAAAAATATTACATGGATACTGCTAGCAGTTTCCACATGTTGCTCTAGGGCCAGCAGCTATGTTGAAAAATGTTTTGCTAGTAGATTCCAAACTATAACCTTGCACTGGAAACAAAACAATAAAATCTGGCTTATGCAAGGAAGGGTAAGTGCATCAGGAGGTTGAGCCAGGACATGTGTTAGTAATTGCTTTGTAGAAAGAGAAGTGTGGCCCAGGTTACTCAAAGAAATCCTGCAAGTTCCACCCCACTCACAGTGATTTGCAAAGTTCTGTGCCAGACCCTCTTGAGAAGCTCCTTTCAGAAAGCCATTTTGCGCAGCTGTTTGCAGAAGGTGTCTTTTGTTGTTGTTTTTAGGTCTGCTGATCAGCAGTGCCTGCAAGCTTCCTTTCTGCTGAGCAAGATTTTTTACCTGCCTCAAAACTAATGAGAACCGTGACATCAGGAATAGGGGTGATGAGTGTGGCTTGGCCAAAATGACCTTGCAGGCCGAATGGGGAGGCATGGTGGGCCTAATTCAGCCTCCAGATTCACCGCTCACAGGTGTAGACAATACTGAGCTACATGGACAAATGCTCTTGACAGCTTCCTATGTCCCTGAATTGCAGTTTCCAGTGTTAAAATAGCACTTATCTGTTTATGTTGAAAAGCAAGGTTTGGGAATGTTGGTGTTACTTTTTGGTGATGCGGGGGAGCACCACTGAAGGATTCATTTTAAGTAGGGAACACGCTGCAACTTTATGTTCCTTTCACACCAGATCATCCACCTATGTCCTCCAAATGGGTTGTGCAAGCCCTCATTAATAATGAAAATTAATTGAGAAACAAAACATCCCCTCATACACCTCTATAAATGACAAGCAGAGACGCTAAGCGTCAGAACAACTCAGGAAATAGTAACTCGTTGCCCTTTATGAAGAGAGAGAGAGAGAGAAAGAAAGAAAGAAAGAAAGAAAGGAGAACGGGAGGGTCAACCATCTCAGCAGACTTTCCCAGGTCTTTGGATGCTACTTAAGAAGGCATTATCAGCCTTTTGGGGCCAGTGGGTGCCTTCAAATTTTGAGAAAGTGCTGCGGGAACCCATAACAAAATGGCTGCTGCAAGGGCTGTGGCATAACACAAAATGGTTGCCACAGGGAAAGGAGCAGAAAAAGAGTCAGGAACAAATAATGGCATGCCCCCAATCAGTTTTATTTGACAGAGAATCTCCTTACATCTCTCTGCTGTTCACAACAGATGGGTCTCCATTTGGAAATAAGTCCTATTGAGTTCAAGAGGGCTTGCTTACTGGTAAACCTGTGTAGGATTACAGCCCAATTTTTTCTGCTTCTCTTTTTAAATACAGACAATGAATGCACCACACGGCCACCTCTCTATTTTAAAGGTTAGTGGTTGTGCGCGCGCGCGCTTTTACTTAAAAAGCATTATTTTTAAGCATCAGTACCTAAGGCTTGATCTTTCCATTTGACAGCAGGATGTACATTTCAATAAAATTCATTTGCCATTTCCATTCCAAAGTTTCTAATTTTCTCCCCAGGATGGTATCTTGAATTTCTTTTCATCTGTCATGTCAGCAGAAGAGCTGACAGCCCCTTGCTGTTCTTTTCAACCTCCCTGTAAACTTTTGCTGCTGTTGCTGTTGTTTGAGAGAGTTTGGTGGCATCTGCCTCAGCCCAGGTTCCCTTGCTCATCTCTTTAACTTCATGGTGACCCTCAGAAGCACGAGAGGCTGCTATAAATGAGGTTATACCATTGGCCCAACTAGCTCAGCAAAGTCTATCCCAGGGATCGCTGACTTCTCTGAGTTTAAATAAAAAAATTCCTTCCAGTAGCACCTTAAAGACCAACTAAGTTAGTTCTTGGTATGAGCTTTCGTGTGCATGCACACTTCTTCAGATAGTAAGCACACTTGTGAACTGGAGAAGCTCTGGAGAAACTGGAGAAAAACAGCTTGCAAAAGTAAGCTAGAAGTGCATACAAAAAGTTGTTATTAGGAAGAAATTTGCACTAAAATGCTGATGAATTTACATGACAGTATACACACACACACACACACACACACACACACACCCTGCAATGTGGGACACGGGTGGCGCTGTGGGTTAAACTACAGAGCCTAGGACTTGCCGATCGGAAGGTCGGTGGTTCGAATCCCCACAACGGGGTGAGCTCCAGTTGCTCAGTCCCTGCTCCAGCCAAAAGCAGTTCAAAAGCACATCAAAGTGCAAGTAGATAAATAGATACTGCTCCAGCGGGAAGGTAAACAGCGTTTCCGTACGCTGCTCTGGTTCACCAGAAGCGACTTAGTCATGCTGGCCACATGAGCCGGAAGCTGTACGCTGGCTCCATCAGCCAATAAAGCGAGATGAGCGCCACAACCCCAGAGTCGGCCACGACTGGACCTAATGCTAATGGTCAGCGGTCCCTTTACCTTTACTTTATACCCCGCAAATTCCTGCAGAGCTGTGGAATAATGAATTTAAGATTGGAAAAGTGAGAAACTTCCCCTCACCTCAAAAAGGATATTATTGAGTTGGTAAAGATTCAGAAAAAGGTCACCCAAATGATTGATGGGATGGTGTGACTTCCCTATGAAGAACAGTTGAAGCATTGGGGGCTTTTTAGTTTAGAGAAAAGGAGAGTAAGAGGTAAAATGATAGCCTTTTATAAAATTATGTGTGGCATGGAGAAAGCGGATGGAGAGAGGGTTTCTTCCTCATCTTTCATAACACCAGAATTTGTGGACTTCCAATGAAGCTTCAGGTTGGAAGATTCAGGACAGATTTTTTAAAAGTACTTATTCACACAGTACATAGTTAAAACTGTGGAACTCACTGCCACAGGAAGCAGTGATGGCCACCAAGTTAGATGGCTTTAAAAGAGAATTAGACAAATTCATCCAGGAGAGTGCTATCAATGGGTAAAGGTAAAGGTAAAGGATGCCTGGACGGTTAAGTCCAGTCAAAGGCGACTATGGGCTTGTGGCGCTCATCTCGCTTTCAGGTCGAGGGAGCCGGCATTTGTCCACAGACGGCTTTCCAGGTCATGTGGCCAGCATGACTAAATTGCTTCTGGAGCAACGGAACACCGTGACAGAAACCAGAGCGCACGGAAGCGCAGTTTACCTTCCCGCTGCAGTGGTACCTATTTATCTACTTGCACTGGTGTGCTTTTGAGCTGCTAGGTTGGCAGAAGTTGGGGCAGAGCAACGGTAGCTCACTCTATCGCGGGGATTTGAACCGCCGACCTTCCAATTGGCAAGCCCAAGAGGCTCAGTGGTTTAGACCACAACGCCACATGTGTCAATGGATCAATGGGTACTAGCCATGATTGCTATTGACTGCCTCCACATGCAACTGGCTGGCCACAGCCAGTTGGACTAGATGGGCCTTTGGTCTGATTCAGCAAGCTGTTCTTATGTTAACCAAGAGAACTGCATGATGCTTCCACCTGCTGTCGAGTCTCCCTGCTATTCCTAAACACAGAGAAATAAGAGGGGCTCATCAGGCACTCTGCTGACAACCCAGAGATAGGTAATGATAGCAATCTTCCTGATAATGATCTGACATCCATTTAATGTCTCTTGTTCTCAGATCGCTGCTAACGTTGCACAACTTCATCCCTGGGAAAAACCCAGCTTCTTTACATAACGTTAGGCAAAATCTATAGAATTTCACAAGGAGAGGACTTTGGACTAGGCTGGATTGAAGAAAGTTTTTTATTTTAAAGATTTCCAGGCAAAAAGCCCCCACCCCCAAGAAGGGCGAGATTTTAAAAAAATAAAACAGAACTACAATCCAGTTTTCAATAAAATACCATAATTTATTACAGTAGTTAGAAAGATCTCAAGAGTCTAACCAAGTGATCCATAAAATTGAATAAGGCTGCAATCCTATTAATGCTTCCATGGGAGAAAGATGCTGTTGTACACAGTGCAACTTACTAGTGAGTAGGCATGCACTACTCCACAAAAACCCCAACACTTAAAACCAGCATGAAGATAAAAGGTAAAGGTAAAGGGACCCCTGACCATTAGGTTCAGTTGCAGACAACTCTGGGGTTGTGGCGCTCATCTCGCTTTACTAGCTGAGGGAGCTGTTGTTTGTCGGCAGACAACTTCTGGGTCATGTGGCCAGCATGACTAAGCTGCTTCTGGCGAACCAGACCAGCACATGGAAAAGCCGTTTACCTTCCCGCCGGAGTGGTATCTATTTATCTACTCGCACTTTGACGTGCTTTCGAACTGCTAGGTTGGCAGGAGCAGGGACTGAGCAACGGGAGCTCACCCCGTGGCGAGGATTCGAACCTCCGACCTTCTGATCAGCAAGTCCTAGACTGTGGTTTAACCCACAGCGCCACATAGCAGATAATAATTCCAAACCAGGATGTATTATCAAGTCCTACGGCCATGCACTGGTTCGATGCAGAGGAATGGTGAGAGGAACCACTTGGGGAACCATCATGGGAAGAAAGTTCAGAGCCAGGGGATTGGTGGTGGGGCAATGGTGAGTGGTCAGAGGGAGAAGAGGGAGAAGACTGGGAAGAGGAGGTGTCGGAAGCTGAAGAGGTAACAGGGCTTAATGAGCTGGAAGAGTCTCTGGCAGAGAGAGTGTTGGGACTCACAGAATGCTGAGTGAGATAGTAAGTCTGCAGGCTTGAGTTTGCTAGGTGATGCAACTGGCTGATGCAATCAGCCTGCGATGCTTTCTGTGGAAGTGCTGGGTCAGAATGATTCAGCAGTAATGTGCTGTCAGTTGACTGGCTGTCATTGGTTTAAAAGAGAAACCTTCCAGCAGTAAGTAGGTGGTGTAGAGGAGTGTGGTCAGAGAGGGAGAGAGAGTTAGAGATCTTCCTATTTGCCTTAAGGTGCAGCCAGGTACTGTTTGACTGTATGAACTGCTCATGTATTATAGCCTGTAGATATTTGCTCACAATAAATATACTGCACTGAAGAGCCTGGAACTCTGAGCATTTCTGCTAAAGCGCCGCGAAGAATTCGTGACAGAGAGGTCCAGAATCAGAAGCTGAAGCAAGAGAGTGAGAAGAGGGAGGCCGAGAGGCAGAGATGAGTCCAACTGCAAAAGAGGCAAAGGTGTCTCCCCCTCCTGCTGCAAAAAGCTCCCCTCATCCATGGTCTCCCAGAACCAGAAGAGGCATGAGAAGGACAAAGGAGAGATTGGCAACACAGCGATCATTTTTATTTTGATGTTTGTCAAAATCTTATTTTTGGAAACTGACCTGGAAGTTGTGCTGAAGGGTGGCATAGAAATTTTTGAAATAAACACAGCACATGGAATGGTGTACAGTGGTACCTCGGGTTACATACGCTTCCGGTTACATATGCTTCAGGTTACACACTCCGCTAACCCAGAAATAGTGCTTCAGGTTAAGAACTTTGCTTCAGGATAAGAACAGAAATCGGGTTCTGGCAGTGCGGCGGCAGCAGGAAGCCCCATTAGCTAAAGTGGTGTTTCAGGTTAAGAACAGTTTCAGGTTAAGAACGGACCTCCAGAACGAATTAAGTTCTTAACCCGAGGTACCACTGTAAGGCTAGTGCTTCTGTCCTGTTTTATAACGATGGTTTCTCCCCAGCGCCAGCCTCCAAACCAGGTCGGGGAACAGCGGGATGGCGGCGCTGCGCCTCCCAGCTGTCCCCCGAGCTTCTGGGGCTGCCCGATATCTGCATGAAGCTTGTGGGGCTGCATGATATCTGCATGAAGCCCGGGGCGCGCTGTGCAGCGTGCCCCAGGCTTCGGGATGCAGGCTGCTATCCGCAAGCCTTGGGAGCCCGATGGGAACTCCCGCGGAGTTCCCAAGGCTTGCGGAGAGCTTCCTAAAGCCTGCATTCGCCCCATAGGACGCACACACATTTCCCCTTCATTTTTGGAGGGGAAAAAGTGCGTCCTATAGGGCGAAAAATACGGTAATTTATGGACCTAATAGGTATCTAAAGTCATTTGCATATATGTATTTTATCAACGTAATTGTTGAACTGAAAGACAATTAAGAAGATGTATAGTAATAGTGATTTTTTTGGGGGGGGCCCCAAGAGAGTGGGGCCCTAAGCTATAGTTTGTTTGCTTATACGTAAATCAGGCACTGGATACAGCGAATGAAAACTAGTAAAAAAAAATGCCGCCATTTCTGTACAGTTATGATGCGACATTCTTTCCAATTCATTTCCCATTCAATCATGACTTATTTGACTGTTCATCCTGTTACCCCCCCCCCCCCATTATCTCAGCCCCAGTTGAACCATCCAAATAGCCATTTGGTCCCAACGAAGATAGAATTGCATCACTTTTCAGGGGCGGACAGTTCAACAGGGTTTCCATCCCGCCCATGCCCACTCCCCGTGAACTGCTTGTCATGTTTGTTGTAAAAGATGCAGCACTTGGAACTGTCAGTCAACACACTTGTTAAAAACACAAGTGAGCTATGGAAGAATTAATCGGCTGCCTCCTCCCCTCCCCCTCCCACCTAAATATAGTAATAAGTAGAACATTGACCCGGCAAGGCAGCAAGCATGGAAGAAGGTCTAATTCGAAGTAATTAGCAATCCATCATCCCCACCACCGCCCCTGAAATGTTTATATTGACCTTGGGCCAAATGCATCCCAGGTAGAGCAGCTGTTAATCCTGAGTAATGCTCAGGCCATCTCCACCAAGGCTGGTCCCGGGAGAGGGAGGGAATGCTAAAATGAATTTGGAAGGGCTCAGAAGAAGGCAAGAGGGTTTATATGCAGGGCAATGCACTAAAACACATCCATGCAGGGATCCAAATGGCATGAGGTGAGAATTCAGTACCAAGAAAGCTGGATTTTGCAACCTGGATAAATTGCGCAAATGAAGCTTCCAAAGATCTGATTCATTTTAATGCTGGAAATGGACTATTGCTGCTTGCAGACCTGGAGAGGAAAACAGAGCTCTGCATAGCATTGAAACCTTGATTCCAAGATGGCTTGCCTGATTTTATTCCTCAGAGGTTTTCAAGTCAGTCCTTGTAGGTCTATAGCAGGCATAGGCAAACTCAGCCCGCCACATGTTTTGAGACTACAACTCCCATGATCCCTAGCTAACAGGACCAGTGGTCAGGGATGATGGGAACTGTAGTCCCAAAACATCTGGAGGGCCGAGTTTTCCTATGCCTGGTCTATAGAAATATATTTTCCCTTTTTCTTTTTTAAAATGTGCCAAAGAGACCGTGCTTGTGGAAAGCCAACGTTTCAGAGGGAAGGCCTCTGAGCAACCTTTCTCCATGGCAGGGTAGTTTTCTTTGTGCAATAATCTTTATATAAAAATAAAAAATGTGGGAAATTCAAACATGGAAAAGGGCCACCTGTATTGCGAGTGGTACATTCCTAGAGAATAGAACCACATTGTTTGCTGCAGATTTGCTCTTGGTCCTTGATATGAGAGTTGTTTATTATTCTGTGCTCCCATACGTAAAAACAAATAAAACCCAACAGCCCACTCTGCACATAGAAATCTAGCATCTATTATCATACACGCAGAGTGAGACACACTAATACTAGTTATAAAATATGAAAGATAACCAGAGCAAACCAAGGAACACATGATGATTAAATGGGTTCAATACAGAAATAATATCTCATTCCGTGCCTGGGAAAACCTTTAGAACAGAGAACATAAATTTTCATTAAATGTAGCAATTAGAGAGAAATGTCATAAGATCATGGCAGGGGGCTATACTCCTGTGGTTGTAATAAATAAAATACATACAAATTATTCAAAGCTTTGTTGGAAATGCAAAAGGGCAAGTAGGTGATTATATATATATATATATATATATATATATATATATATATATATATATATATATATGTATCAAAAGGCAAAGGCCAAAAGGGGAGAAATTATTGGGAAATGATTAGTAAGATGATAGAGAGGATAATGGGGTACACTTTATTCCTTTCAACCCTCTAATTTACTAAGTTATGTAGACTGGTTTGTTAGATGCAAACTTAAGTGCACATGCTACCTTCAACAGAGGTACAATCTGTGCTCCTGTGTGCACAAATAGTTGAGCTGCACACTCGTAAAGTTATTCACATGCTATCTTCAACGTGTGTAGAGCCTGTGTACATGTGCACACAACAGTTGAGCTGTACAAAACAACGTGTGCAGTCTTGCACACAGATAGCTGTGCATGTACAGAGAGTGTTCAGAGTAACAAGACAACAGAGAGCAATGCTACTGGTATGATCTATTTGTGTAAAAAACTGAAGGTCAAATACACTGCCTTTGATAAAGGACTGGTTTGACAAATTATAAAATTATGCTTTGATGGCAAAATTAACATATTAAAGGAAGGCAGAGTCAGAACAGATCATTGGGAATGTTTTACTGAGCGCTACTGATGTACATCAGTGCATCTAAATATACATTTTGTTTCTCTTTAATTTAGATGGGTTATTAATAGATTGCATGACGACAAAGCAATGCGTTCCCCTGATCCGAAGAGCCGATATGCTTTTGTGTATGAAAAATAAAGAAAATATTTGCGCTATTAAAAAAAGAAACATAGCCTGCCAGGCTAAGTGGGGCAGGGTAAACTCTTGAGTGAGCACGTCCGTAATGGAACTGCACAAGCCAAATTCAGAGGGGAAATTTGCACTAAAATACTGGTAGATTTTCATGGGGACTTTGAAAAAAAAGGGTTATGGGGGAGAAGTGAAAAAGTGGAGATTGTGAGGGGATTGGCAGAGGGAAGAACATTTGAGACATTATAGGTATGAAAATCTCTGTGTGTTTTTTTGTCACCTTGAACATTCATCTTGAGGATGAATTCTGTGCAACTTGCAACCTGCACCATCAGCATTGAATGGGTCCTAATAAGGCTTTTACATTCCTGACCATGTAAATTTTTTTCTAAGGAACAGACACAGCTGCCTGGTTTTCATAAACTTATTGCACACTGTTATCGTAGCATACATGAAGGACTTTGCAGCCATTCAACTGCTGTTACAATCAACCAGCCTCAAGACCATACCTTACAGCATGGAAGTATTGGTTGTTGAAGGCCCTCTACCCTGAAATTTCCCTCTTGAAAATATGGATGGGTCAATCAATCAATCAATCAATCAATCTCAATTTCTCATTTTTCCCATCTTAAATTCAGTTGATGACAGGTATTTTGTCGGATCTTTCTTCCATTTGTAAGAACATTTCAATTTCTGCAGAGTTAGCATCAACTGAAAGCAGGAATGGGTGAATTTTTGTTTCTCTCCATTTCTCAGTTTGCCTCATTTCCATATCAGCCTGTGGTTTATTTATTTTTAAAGGCCTCATGGAAATTCATCATAGAATTTATCCTAATATTTGTATGCATTTTGTACTGATATATGTACACATTATCAAGCAATTATCCCTAATTCGATGTATTTTTGTATGTTATTTTTACTAATTAAGATATACGTTTTAATGCACATGGAACCCTAGTTTATACATTTGTGCCCACATGGCTTGTCTGGAGTATTCAGAAAAGTGAGAATTGTTTTGGGAAATATGAATTTGGCAAGTTCACCTTGAAATGCAAATTGAATTGAATTCCTGCCCACCCCAGTTGCAAGACTGCAAGAACTTTCACACCAAGGTCCAGCACCTAAGAATAAACTTCTGCTGAGAAAGCGACTTAGCTCTATTTGCCTATTTGCCTTGTTTGAGTTTCCCAACCAAAAACTTTGACCCCTTGCTATTTATCCTGATAACTCACCTCCACCCCATATAGGGCAAAGTTATCTCCACAGTGAGAATAGCGGGCTTCAGGAATCATTATTATCTTGTAGTTAGAACGGAATCCGTTCTGGAAGTCAGTTCGACTTCCAAAATGTTCAGAAACAAAAGCACGGCTTCCGATTGGCTGCAGGAAGCTGCTGCAGCCAATCAGAAGCCCCATCAGACGTTCGGCTTCCAAAAATAGTTCACAAACTGGAACACTCACTTCCGGGTTTGCGGAGTTCAGGAGCCAAAACATTCGAGAACTAAGCTGTTTGAAAACCAAGGTACGAATGTATTGTTGTTCAAATGTGTTACTTTAAATGTGGAATAATAATAATAATTGATAAAATGAGCTGGTGGAGAATTGTGTGTACTGTGGAAGGATATTTTCAGGGGCATAAAAAGCTGGCTCATTCCAGTGAGCCAGAGCTATACACTCTGTTCCAAAAATGTTAATAGCTTGGGAATGACCAACTGGTTGGCACCAATGTTCTGCCCTCTTTATGTTGGTAACAGCCTGTGCCAAAAGCTAAACAGATCCATTTATACTTTTCCACAAACTCCCTCTCTCTTTCTCAGTTTCCCTGCCTCCTTGCATCATATAAGGCCTCTCCCCACCCATCCGCAACGATGTACATTTTCCTGCTATACAAATGAGGGAGGGAATGCGAACTGCTTTCATTCATCTTTCCTCGGCTTGCGTCATGTAGCCTGGGGCCTCTCTGCCAAGGATTCTTGTTATCACTCAGCCAAAAGTTTGCTATAGAGAGCTTTCTGTCCCAGATTTGGAGACAGGAGCAAACTGTCCCTGGAAACCAGTGTCCGGGACTGAAGATTCGTCACCACCACTTGTTCTATGGCATCAGCTCTCCTCTTGGTGACTACTGACCACTCAGAACAACCCTATGAAGTTTTGCAGGGTGGCATAAGCAAAAATAAAAGGTCTTAAGAGGCCCTTCACGGTATTTGAACCCATAACCTATGGATGCAATTTTTTAAGGAAAGTGCTCTGACGATGTCTCCTAAGCCATCCTGGGTTTGATTGATGAAGGATGGAATATAGGTGTACATAAGTCCTACCACTGTTGTACACGGTGTGTGTGTGTGTGTGTGTGTGTGTGAGAGAGAGAGAGAGAGAGAGAGAGAGAGAGAGAGAGAGAGAGATTCTGGCTCAGCATCCATGCAGTTCTTCAGAATACAGCCTCTCCCCACACAATGCTTCTTTTGAAATAATTGTCCCAGGCGGCTATTAATGTCTAGCAGAGTCCCGTAAAATCATTAGGAACAATCGTGCACCGCAGCAGAAAATCCTTGCCTAAAGAGTCGACCCTGTAGAACATTATTGCCTTCGGTAGAGGACGGTTGCTCCTGCAAGCCAGCAGAAAAGTTCAGGGTGACAAGGAACTTGCTGCAAGAAGGGGGGGGGGACACAGGGGGGAGTAGAGGAGGTAGGATCTCTCACTTTTTAAGCTGCCTCTGCCTTTGCTGGCTAAGCAGATTCTGATTATTATGATGACTTTAAATTGGTTAAGCAGATCCCTAGCCCTTTGAGGAGGAGGAGGATAAAGCTCCACAAGGGATGAATGAATTCCGCGTTAATAGCTGTCTGGGATAAATCTTCTGCCTTTTCTTCCTATTCAGTTTCTCCTGCTCTTTAAAGCGACATCTGCACATTTTGTAGAGGACCCATTTTAAGGCACTTGAAAGAAATGCAACCAGGATGTGAGGAATAGTTCTTAATTTTCCTATAGCTTTATATATAATACACACCATCTTTGCACCATCATGGAGCCCAAGGGGGAGAGCCAGTGTGGAGCGACGGCCAGAATAACCGAGGCTCAAGTCTCTCATCTATGTGTCTGTGTCACTTTGGACAAGTCGCTATCAACCTGCCCTATCGAACAAAGTTGTTTTGAGGCCACTATGATGCTTTGGCACCACTGGAGGAAACATTACTTCCAGCAAACATTTCAGGAGAAGGTACACTAAGTTACCACCTGTGGCTTAGGGAACTGCAGGACATGGACTGACTTAGGAAGAACCCTAGCTTTTAATGATGATGATGATGATGATGATGATGATGATGATTTATTTATACCCTACCCATCTGGTCTGGCCTCCCCAGCAACTCTGGGCAGCTACCAACAGAATATTAAAAACCCGATAAAACATCAAACAATTAGATGAAGCAAGTCTGAAGATGGTAAAAAAATACGTTAGGATTTTGAGGGTTTCTGATGGGATTGTTGATAGAGTTGAGCACTTATATGCTGCTTTCCTGCCTTGCCAATGCTCCTCATATAACAGTTTAAGAACCAGTGATGGATCCTCCCAGGTGAGAGCTGGGAGGATCCATCACTTTCTGTGCATGACAAGTGTTGTTGTTGTTGTTGTTTAGTTGTTTAGTCGTGTCCGACTCTTCGTGACCCCATGGACCAGAGCACGCCAGGCACTCCTGTCTTCCACGGTCTCTCACAGTTTGGTCAGACTCATGTTTGTAGCTTCGAGAACACTGTCCAACCATCTCGTCCTCTGTCGTCCCCTTCTCCTTGTGCCCTCCATCTTTCCCAACATCAGGGTCTTTTCCAGGGAGTCTTCTCTTCTCATGAGGTGGCCAAAGTATTGGAGCCTCAGCTTCAGGATCTGTCCTTCCAGTGAGCACTCAGGGCTAATGTCCTTAAGAATGGATAGATTTTCTTGCAGTCCATGGGACTCTCCAGAGTCTCCTCCAGCACCATAATTCAAAAACTATACAATCCAACATCCAGTTAAGAAAGAAAGGAGGAAACGCTGACTGCTCATCAAAAAAGTTGAGAGAAAGAACCCATGGCTTGGGGAGGGGAGGAGGTGGCGCTACAGAGCAGGTGCACCACCACTAACAAGGCCCTGTCCGGCATACCGACCAATTTAGGCTCAGACAGAGGCGAGACCTGGCGCAGATTAGTGAAGCCTCTCCTTTTATTAAAACTCAACTACATTAGTATCACTATTCTTGCGAGTAGAATTTGTTTTAAACTGTTTTTAATATTGCATTTTTAAATTGTTATTACCTTGCCGTGAAGGATGGGTGCAAAATAACAACAGCAGTAATAATGGGTATGTCCAAGGGAGTTTTTAAAGAGTTTGTTTCTTAGAAGAACAGTACATTGGCAACTTTTGCAGTATGTGTAATAATGTATCCCTTCACAAGGGTACAAATTTAGCAGGTGCAACAACAGGCACACAGGACATGGTAGCAACGATAGGATCTATTTCTCCTTGCCTGGTGCAATTAGAGGAGGGGAAAATTTTTTCGGAACCCATTTATTACAGGTGCATTTCAGGTGCAGATCCCAGATCATCTGAAGGGGAGGGGGCAGAAACGAGACTCTCATTGCTGACATCCATCAGAGGGTGACACCTTAGTTTCGTGAAAAAAACCCAGAACAAAGAGCTGGGAGTGTTACAATAGAAGTGACAGTTGGCTTTCTGAGGACTTCTAATTAAGACTGCACTTCTTCATGGCCGCACAGCACAGAAACTAGTTAATCACTGGTACATCACCTCAAACCCGTTGCTACTGTAAGCAGATGTACGCAGATCTCGATAGTGCTATCAGCACAGAACACCCTTTCGCGAGGGACAGTGCCTATTAAAATCCAATTAGAAAGCCCCCGTCATAATCTTTGATAAATGATTTTGATCAGTCATGCTGATTACTTAATTAATGGGCCTAGCAAGGGATTGTGGAGTGAGGAGGGGAGGGATCATTGTGATGGTCGGGGAGAAGAAGACCCCCTCAACCTGGTTATTTCCTCAACTAGACCTGCACTGTGAAACAGGTGGCAGCAACAGAAATGGAAGCTGCCAACTTTGGGGAGGCCTGTGAGCACATTTGCAAAGAGGAGAAATTTCCGTGGGAACCACATGCCACTGAGTAGTGACCAGGCATACAGTACAACATATTCTGTTGAACACAGTAGAACGCTTATTTCTTTTTTTAAAAAAAAAGATTTATACAGCAGAACTAAAGGCCTGGAAGTTGCAGCTGCCCAGTCCCACCAGCATCCGTTCTGTCTCACATTCACACATCACTAGCATAATATACTAAAGGTAAAGGTAAAGAGACCCCTGACCATTAGGTCCAGTCGTGACCGACTCTGGGGTTGCAGCACTCATCTCACTTTATTGGCCGAGGGAGCTGGCGTACGGCTTCTGGGTCATGTGGCCACATGACTAAGCCAGTTCTGGCGAACCAGAGCAGTGCACAGAAACGCCGTTTACCTTCCCGCTGGAGTGGTACCTATTTATCTACTTGCACTTTGATGTGCTTTCAAACTGCTAGGTTGGCAGGAGCAGGGACCGAGCAACGGGAGCTCACCCCGTCACTGGGATTCGAACCGCTGACCTTCTGATCAGCAAGTCCTAGCCTCTGTGGTTTAACCCACAGCGCCACCCGCGTCCTAGCATAACATACTGCTTGATTGTAAAAAAACAAAAGAGAAAAAAGCCTCAAAGCAGTTTTTCATGGAGGAAAAACTTTACCAGTGGCTGCTAGCCATGATGGTTATGTTCTTTCTCCACTATCAGAGGCATTTATCTCTCTGAATACCAGTTGTTGAAAATTGCAGGCGTCCAAAGTTCCTTGCTCTGCTGTGTGTACCTTGCCTGGACGCTCCCTGATATCAATCTTGGTTTGTTGCCTGACTTGGTCTCTGGGCCACATTTGGGCCTGAACTGACTATCTGCGCTAGACCTTGTTTTGTTGACTCTGTGCTGCACCTGCAACCCTGCCTTCATTGGCAAGCTCTTTGGTGAAGGCTGAGATCTCCTGTTAACTTGGCCTTTAGCCCTCAAGGACATTGCCTGCAGCATCACTGGGCCTGGCTAATCCATACCTCCTTAGAAACTGGGAATTTGCGGACATACCCTAAGACCACTGATAGGTCTGAGGCTGCTGCAAATTGCCGCCCCCCTCAGTCCTGTGACTTATATACAGTTAGGAGCAAGTACACTGGAATCTGGCATAGAGATGCCATCCACCTCAAATGCATACCTTTCAACATTTCTCTAATGAAAGTAGGGATGCTAATAATAATAATAATAATAATAATAATAATAATAATAATAATAATGCCCCACCCATCTAACTGGAATGCCAACTGACTGGTTTCCAACATATATAAAAACATAATAAATCATTAAAGAATTTACCTGTACAGGGCTGCCTTCAGATGTCTTCTAAAGGTTGTATAGTTACGTATTTCCTTGACTTGGGTTGCACAACCCCATACCCTCCAACATTTCTCAGATGAAAATAGGGACATCCTAAGGAAAAGTGGGGCATTCCGGGATTACTACTGCTGCTACTACTACTACTACTAATTTATTAGTTATACCCCACAGAATTAAAAGCACAATAAACCATCAAACATTAAAACTTCCCTTAACCAAAAAAACACACAAGCAAACAAACTTCCCTAAACAGGGCTGCCTTCAGATGTCTTCTAAAAGTTTGGTAGTTTTTCTCTTTGACATCTGATGGGAGGGTATTCCACAGGGTGGGAGCCACTACCAAAAAGGCCCTCTGCCTGGTTCCCTGTAACCTCACTTCTTGCAGGGAGGGAACCACCAGAAGGCCCTCGGCGCTGGACCTCAGTGTCTGGGCTGAACAATGGGGTTGGAGCTTCTGTAAACCCAGGACTGTCCCTAGAAAATAGGGACATTTGAAGAGTCTGCAAATGCCATACTGATCTGAGCATTGGTGCCTCTAACTGATCTCCACAGATGAGGCAGCAATTCTTCTGAATGTCAGTTCAAGAGGGGAGAGGGCTCTTGTTCTAGAGACTGATTTAGGAGAGTGCAACCACAGGGGGTGATGCAACTATAACGTAGAATTTAAGGTCAGAGGCAGAGGGGGGGGTGGCACCAAACATTGGCATAGCACAGGGTGCCCCTGAAATTTGAGACCCCAAGGTCCACCAGTGCTTGTACTCTAATCTTGCTTGTGATTTCTGGCAGGCCACTGTGAGAACAGCAAGCTGCCCTAGATCCACCAGGATCTTATGCTATCAAGAAAGCCATGTTCTGCATTCCAGAAGCTCTATTATTCCCGTTTTAGAACACAGATGGAGAACTTGTGCAGCCTGCATCCAAAATTAGCAGGACTAATGAATCATCAGAATGCGCTGCACTTTCCTGGAATCCATGCTGACTCATAAATGGATGGATGTTACGACTGAGAGGGCAGTCTGTAGCTTTTGAGTGCCTGTTGTGGCTGAAAAATATGCATATATAGCACTCTGAAGCCAGATAAGTACTATTATTATTTGGTATAGTTGCTTTATTCTCTCTCTCTCTCTCTGTGTGTGTGTCTCTCTTTCTCTTTCACGGTTTTAAATTGTAGGTTGTACTGTAAATCCATATTTTATATTTGTGTCAAAATCTCTCTCTCTCTCTCTCTCTCTCTCTCTCTCTCTCTCTCTCTCTCTCTCTCTCTCTGTGTGTGTGTGTGTGTGTGTAAAAGAAACCACTGAGGAAAGCTTGAGGGTCAAAACATGTTTCCAGAGCTAGTCCAAGACATTTTGGCACCTGTTTATATTGGTTACATAAAATTCTTTCATAATATTATACTACCACTAATATCCCAGTTTGTTCACATACATCACTAGACAGTCGTTTGAAAAGCACAGACCTAACTTTACGTGTTTGTCCGCAGTCCTACCTAAGAACCATGGAGAGTCTTCATGAGTAGAGCTTGGGGTCTGTAATCCTTGGAGATCTCCTTCACTTAACTGGGTGGTGCTGAGGCTGCATTCTGGATTCCCCATTAAAGCCAGGAGGCCTATTCACTGCAGTCAAGGCTTCAAGAACGAGCCCCTCGAGGGCAACTATCGTCCCCCAATTGCTTGTCTTAATTTTCATTTATGCCAGAAGAGTTTCTAACCACTGGCTAAGCAGCGTGCGTCGCTGCTTAACTTCTAAAAGGAAGTGTAAGGTGGAAATTCTTCAACCACCCTTTGGAAAAGTCTGGGAATTTGAATGTCAATTTCATGTATGAGCTCAGACAGTACAGAATCTGGCATTTGATGCAGAAACAGACATTGTGAGAACCTTTTTGTGTGTGGCTTTTAGAGTGTCAGACGTGGGAGAGCAGGGTTCAAATCTCAAAGGGTTGTTGTGGGAATTAAATGAGCAGGGGGAGAACTATGTAGAGCACTTTGAGCTTGTTGGAAGAAAAGGCGGGGTATAAATGCAAAAAATAAATAAACAAAATGTGATATACCATCCTGTTTTTTTATATATAAATATTTTTATTAAGCATTTTCAACATAACAAATTATCAAATCATATAATCACATACATTATTTCCCCCCTTTCCCCCCACCCCCTTCCACTCCCTCCACCCCCACCAGGGACTTCCCTCAGCTCCTTTCTCTGATTTCTTTGCACATATTATTCTCTGCATGTTATAAAATTATACATATCCTTTCGTTGTCTATCTATCATGTTCTCAACCAATAAATTTGTGTATGTTTATTCAAAACCTGCCAAGGAGTCCAGTTCATTTTGTTGTCTTTTTAGATAATTTGTAAAAAGTTCCCATTCTTCCTTAAAGTCACAGTTGTCCTTGTCCCGCAGTTTGTATGTCAATTTAGCCAGTTCTGCATAGCTCATCAATTTTTCTTGCCACTGTTCTTTTGTTGGGATTTCGTCATTCTTCCATCCTTGTGCTAGCAAGACTCTTGCCATGATATATAATAATATAATAATAATAATTTATTATTTATACCCCGCCCATCTGGCTGGGTTTCTCCAGCCACTCTGGGCGGCTTCCAAAAGAATATTAAAATACTATGATACATCAAACATTAAAAGCTTCCCTAAACAGGGCTGCCTTCAGATGTCTTCTAAAAGTCTGGTAGTTGTTGTTCTCTTTGACATCTGGTGGGAGGGCGTTCCACAGGGAGGGCACCACTACCGAGAAGGCCCTCTGCCTGGTTCCCTGTAACTTGGCTTTTCGCAGTGAGGGAACCGCCAGAAGGCCCTCGGTGCTGGACCTCAGTGTCCGGGTAGAACGATGGAGGTGGAGACGCTCCTTCAGGTATACTGGACCGAGGCCGTTTAGGGCTTTAAAGGTCAGCACCAATACCATCGTGTTTAACCCACCCTCCTAACCTGCCCACTATTTGTGTGAGTTAGCCCTGTGTGGGGTTGCCCCCTTCGGCTAGGCATGAAATTTACTAGCCAAACATTCGTCCTCCACTACAAAACAGCCAGACAAACCAAATACCCAAAGAAACACAATGGCTGTTTTTCTCTCTCTCCCCGCTGTAACATTTTATTAAAGCTTTTTTATAATACAATAAGAAACTAATCTAAACAAAAACAAAAATGGATAAAGAGAAAAGAAACACAGAGTCCTCTCCCAAAGGTACTTCCTGCGAAGGGGAAGAAATGGAGGCAGTGCAAGATTTTACTTTCTTGGGCTTCATGATCACTGCAGATGGTGACAACAGTCATGAAATTACAAGACGCCTGCTTCTTGGGAGAAAAGCAAAGACAAACCTAGACAGCATCTTAAAAAGCAGAGACATCACCTTGCCAACAAACGTCCGTATAGTAAAAGCTATGGTTTTCCCAGTAGTGATGTATGGAAGTGAGAGCTGGACCATAAAGAAGGCTGATCGCTGAATAATTGATGCTTTTGAATTATGGTGCTGGAGGAGACTCTTGAGAGTCCCATAGACTGCAAGAAGATCAAACCTATCCATTCTGAAGGAAATCAGCTCTGAGTGCTCACTGGAAGGACAGATCCTGAAGCTGAGGCTCCAATACTTTGGCCACCTCTTGAGAAGAGAAGACTCCCTGGAAAAGACCCTGATGTTGGGAAAGATGGAGGGCACAAGGAGAAGGGGACAAGAGAGGACGAGATGGTTGGACAGTGTTCTCGAAGCTACCAGCATGAGTTTGCCCAAACTGTGGGAGGCAGTGGAAGACAGGAGTGCCTGGCGTGCTCTGGTCCATGGGGTCACGATGAGTCGGACACAACTAAATGACTAAACAGCAACAACAACAACACTTGTCATGCACAGAAAGTGATGGATCCTCCCAGCTCTCACCTGGGAGAGCTTTCCTTTCTTTCCCCAACATCTCACCTGGGAGATCTTCATTTCCCTGCCTAGAAGAGAAGAGGCTTCAAGTTTTCTGCCCATCAATTGCATGTGCCTAAAAATGATTGCTGCCTGTGTTATTTTCCTCTTTCCTCTAAGATGCCCCATTTAAGCAGGAACGTGACGCACAAAGCACATGGCTTCTCTGAAAGAATCCTGGGAACCGTAGTTTACCCTGTGCAGAGGTACTCTTCCAAGGACCCTTGACAAACTCCACATCCTAGGATTCTTCACCACATGCTTTAAATGTATGGTGTGTACGCAGGCCCTCTGCACACATTCAAAGGCACCCGACGAGCATTTCTGCATTCTGCTTAGTTTCACCACATTTTGGTTCAAGGATTGCGGCGGTGGGGGGAGTGAAATTGAAGCAAGAGGCCTTGGGCAGTAGGGAGGCAGGGAAAAGCAGAGCAAAGGCTAATGAGCACATTGCAAGGGACTGTGCGTGTGAGTTAGAAAAAGCTGTACAACAGCCAAGTGGGAGGGCCAGGGAAGGAGCCCGTTGGAGCTGGAGGGTGTGTGAGGCAAGCTGCAGAGCAGGAGAAGCTGGGTGACTCCATTAGGGGAGGGTTGAGGGAGGAGAGTGAAGTGGGCAGAAAAGGCAGTGAGCTGTGTCTGTTGGAGAGAGATTAAAACAGCAGCAGGAGAGTCTTGCTTCCTCAAAACGGTGGTGTTGTGTGGCTCCGGAAAAAGACAAAGGTGTGTTGGCTTTAACGCTTTGCAGAGCATTTCCCCTTGCAGTAAAAGCTTTTTGCAGGAACAACAACAACGAAAGAGCACAGTGTGCGTGGCTGGGCTTTCGCTTTCTGTGTTTTGCTTGTGCAACTTCTGACAAAGGCTTTTTGGTTCACAGACCAGTGTGGGAAGTTGGAGGTGGGGAGACTGAAGTTGCAACCGGATAGATAGACAGGTAGAGAGACAGACAAACGCTTGCCTAGGAGTAAGTCCCACAGAACTCACTGTGGCGTTCTCCTGAGCTGATGTGTGTAGCATTTCACAGGGCAGGTGCAATACATACTGGAAATGTTCAGGCCCTTTTGGGATCTTGGAATGAAATCTAAAATAATCTCATTGGCCTCACCTCCTACATTTTCTACATTGCCAAACTTAGCATGCTCACTCTCTCGAGGAAAATATCACCTTATGGTTTGCTAGACCAAGAAGCAGGGGACAGGTTGATGAGCGAGAGAGCATGCGAATAGGTGCTAGTGGAGCCACTAAAGCATTTCTAGGTCTCCAGTTGCACAATTTATTTCTGGGCTTTCCTAATTTATTTAGTTAATGCAGTTGCCCATCTTAACTTCCCAGTTTTTGAAGAGTGTTATTATTATTATAGATTTATTATTTTAAGTATGGGATTTACCTGAAGCTAGAGGAACACAGGCCCTGGTTTTACTGAGAAGGCAAACCACTATGTGAGAGGGAAAATGCCAGACTGCAAGTCACATGACTGAATGCTCCGTGATACAGATTATATATATATATAATCCCTGCACATAGAAAATCAGCAGGGAGAATGTGGCTTGCTAGTGCAGGCGAGTTTTTAATTCTTGGGTGGAGGAGCCTTTAGTCATGTGAACTTCCCCTTGCCTCACTGACACAGGTTTTCCACCAATGAAAATTAGCCTTCTTGAACAAGAGGAGCCGCTGCTCCTCTGTGTTTCCCTGTGGGGTTCTAGAAAGCAAAGATTCAAGCAGGTAATTTCTTCAGCATCTGCAGGCATTTATTTATTTTCTGCTCTGATTTTCTATCTGCAAGGGGGAACTGCAACATAATGTTGCAGCGTGGTGTACACCTCCTCAATGTTCCAGCAAGATAGACATGCATTCCTCCAGGATATTGTACCCTGCTCTCACCCTGCTTTTCATCCTCCTCACCCCTACCAAAAATCTCAGCATCCTGTAGTCACTGTGCATGTTCCTTCCTGGGGCTGTTTTTACCTTCCATTCCATGTTAGGGTTGCCTCCTTCCATCACATGTTTTGTAAACCTTGGTTTTCCCCAAGGCTGCGGACATGTCCCTAGTCTGCCTGCCTGGTGCCATGTTGGCTACAAAGAGTAGAAGCTGATCTATCAGCGCAAGTGGACCACAGCCTCCCCAGCTCCCACCTGCCTGCCTTCTTACTTACAGCCAGCCCAGGGGCTGTCGGATTCCTGTTCCTTAATGCCTGTAGAACTTGGCATAGAGTTCTAGAATCAGTTGGCTCTGCCTGTCGGTGGCTCTGGCTCCCCCTACTGTCAGCCTCCCTGCCTTTCACCCTACCAGCCTCTATGGGCCCCAGCCATCCCTAGCTACCTAAGTGATGACACTCACATATGTACATTGGAAACAGAGGGGCTAATTTTATCAACTGCCAAATGTTTCTGGTTCTTCAAGTTCCTTTACTAAACTTTCCCTCTTGGCACTGATAAGATAAGACAGGTTCTCCCGCTTGAAATGTCCGTAGACCAGGTAGTGGGTGTTGTTGTTTTTTTATAAAAAAATGTGGATATATTCAAGATGCCTGCCATTGGTTATTAAAATATAATAATCCACATCTCTGCATAGTAGCAAATGATTGACTTATGAAGTGCTTAAGGACTCATTACTTTCTTTCAAAATGAATTGCTTTGAACAGCAAATGCAGTTAATCTTTTTTGTGTCTATTTCAGATATATTTGCAGGAGGGGAGAGGGGGGAGAAGGAGAAATCTCTCCACTTTTCGATGCGAGTAGGATTGAGTGAATTGCACTTATTTTTATAAGCACACTTCAATCAAGCCCAACTAAATGCAAATTATTTGGCCTATCCTCCCCCGTGCCTCACTTCTTCTGGAACTGCTGCCAGTGCAACTCCCCTGCAGTTGCTTGGAGAATCTGGCAGATAAAAAAGTTTTTTGCTAGTCTGAAAGGCTGCCTTGGCCACTGTGGCCATTAGTGAATGAACAAGTGCATTTGCAAGGATGTGCTATGCAAGTAACTGCACAGAGGCACATTCCTATGCAGGCAAATACAGCATGTGGGGATGCAGTGGCAAACTGCCCTGGTTTCTCACTGTTTTGCAATGCACACTAGCATATAGCATAGTCATTGCAATCTTGGGCACAGACTTTGACCTCTCACCTTGTTGCTGGTGCAACATTATCCCAGGAGGTGTGATCTCTCCAAAGCATTCCTGCCAAAAACCTGCAACACAAAGGTTACTCCCCACGCCCATGCCAGTGGCTCGGTTGTTCACCTCAAAGTTCATTTTTCTTCTGCTTTGCCATTGCAATGTGGTAAAACCTGTTGTTTCAAGTTCTCCCTCAAGGATCAATCTAAGTTGGGTTTTGATTACCAAAGCTCCAAGCAGTTTGTTCCTGCCTGCACTCTTCCCTCCCTTCCAAACATCCATTTCCCACCTTACAGAAAGGGGAGAGGAGGAGGAGCAGGCAAGTCTAAACGTGAGAGTATATTGTGTATTGGAATGTTTATTTCAGGGATGGGAAACATCAGACCCAGCCGGGGACTGAACAAAGTCCTTCAAGGAGTAGTGTAGTGGCAAATCCAGAAATGCAGGGTCCCTTTATGAGAGTCACTGCTGCGCTGCTTTTAAGGTAAAGGTAAAGGTCTGGCGGGAAGGTAAATGGCATTTCCGTGTGCTGCTCTGGTTCGCCAGAAGCAGCTTAGTCATGCTGGCCACATAACCCGGAAGCTGTACACCGGCTCCCTCGGCCAGTAAAGCGAGATGAGTGCCGTAACCCCAGAGTCGGTCATGACTGGACCTAATGGTCAGGGGTCCCTTTACCTTTAAAGGTAAAGGTAAAGGACCCCTGACAGTTAAAAGGCGAAAGATTTATACGATCTGAGGTGAAACCAGAGTATAGGACCCCTGACAGTTAAGTCCAGTTGCGAACGACTCTGGGGTTGTGGTGCTCATCTCGCTTTACAGACCGAGGGAGCCAGCATTTGTCCACGGACAGTTTTTCTGGGTCAGGTTTGCCAGCATGACTAAGCCACTTCTGGCGCAATGGAACACCAAAACCAGAGCAGCGCATGGAAATGCCGTTTACCTTCCCGTCGGAGCGGTACCTATTTATCTACTTGCACTTTTGGCGTGCTTTCAAACTGCTAGGTTGGCAGGAGCAAGGACCAAGCAACAGGAGCTCACCTCGTCATGGGGATTCGAACCACCAACCTTTTGATCGGCTAGCCCAAGGCTCAGTGGTTTAGACCACAACGCCACCAGCGCTGCTTTTAAGATTACATTATTGGCATCCACCTGTCGCTGGAGACAGTGGAGGAGTGCGTCTTTTGGGGTGAAGTCAAACTGAAGTCAAACTTTTGGGAGGTTGCAGCATCTGCAGTTCTTCATAGTGCTCTGCCCATTACTTCATCTGCTTGTTGTTGTCTGTGATGATCTCTCCAGAAAAGGTTTTCAGTGGCACAGTTTTCCTGACTGTTGGTCCAAAGGCTTTTGCAACCATTCTGCGAGTATTGCCACTGTCAGCAATGAGTTGGATGCTATAGACACAGCTTTAGGCAGTAGTCATTGGCACATCGTCTGGCAATCCACTGGGCATCGCTCCTCGCCTTTCTCAGTGTAGCAAGTGTCTTTTCACAGAGTGCGCACTTGTAGCTCACAAGAGCCTTGCGCTATGTGACAATAGCAGGCTCCATGTCCTTTAGGTAAAGGTAAAGGGACCCCTGACCATTAGTCCAGTCATGGCCGACTTTGGGGTTGCGCTGCTCATCTCGCTTTATTGGCTGAGGGAGCCTGCGTATAGCTTCCGTGTCCTTTATGCCAGCCTCAAACCAGTCAAGGATCTGCTGCTGAAGAAGGACATAGCTGTTGGAAACATGCCCGGGAAGGCCGCCAACTTCCCAAGTCTTCGGGGCGTCTCTCTGGTAGTCCTCTGGCCGTAAATCTCCCTCAGTCTAGAGAGACCGGTAATAAGCGACCCCTCTCTCCTGAGAAGAACATGCTAGTCTTCTGACTTATCATAGCAGAAGAAAGGCTCAATCAGTAGTTCTAAACCACTTTATTTACAGTCTTATAATACAGAGGCTCCATCAGTACGTCTGTGCTCTTTGAACACCAGTACAGAACTGCGTCACATACAGCAGTGAAACTAACTTCCAAAAGTACTCAGACTTCCTGTCTCACGTCCTCTCAGACACTCACATGATGTATACAAAACATAGTACAATAGTACCACTCGCTGGAGCAGCTCGGATAGATAAAAATCCTAACAATAGCTGTGTTGTAGGTTGTCTCTTTGGTGTGGTTCCACCTTGCTTTGACACTAGCTCTGGGGCAGTTCAGTAGAGCTTGTTCAATGGAATGAGAGAAGTATTCACACGGTTGAGGTATGACTCTTGGTTAGAGTGTGGTGCTGATGATTCTAAGGTTGCAGGTTCAATCCCCAATATGGGGCAGCTGCATATTCCTGCATTGCAGGGGGTTATCATAGAATCATAGAGTTGGAAGAGACCACAAGGGCCATCGAGTCCAACCCCCTGCCAAGCAGGAAACACCATCAGAGCACTCCTGACATATGGTTGTCAAGCCTCTGCTTAAAGACCTCCAAAGCAGGAGACTCCACCACACTCCTTGGCAGCAAATTCCACTGTCGAACAGCTCTTACTGTCAGGAAGTTCTTCCTAATGTTTAGGTGGAATCTTCTTTCTTGTAGTTTGGATCCATTGCTCCGTGTCCGCTTCTCTGGAGCAGCAGAAAACAACCTTTCTCCCTCCTCTATATGGCATCCTTTTATACATTTGAACATGGCTATCATATCACCCCTTAACCTCCTCTTCTCCAGGCTAAACATGCCCAGCTCCCTTAGCCGTTCCTCATAAGGCATCGTTTCCAGGCCTTTGACCATTTTGGTTGCCCTCCTCTGGACACGTTCCAGTTTGTCAGTGTCCTTCTTGAACTGTGGTGCCCAGAACTGGACACAGTACTCCAGGTGAGGTGAGGTTGGACAAGATGAACTTCTGGGTCCCTTCCAACACTACTATTCTGTGACTCTTCTGGCAGTGTTGATTTTAGAGCTGGGCAATATATTGATAAATTGTCTGGTGTGGTGTTCTGATTGCAATACCAGTTTCAGACAATTTGAGCTGGCAATACATTGCGCCAGCTCAAATTGCCTTCAGACAGCAACGGCGCAGGCAGGCAGGTAGACAGAACTTACGAAGGTTCTGGGCAATCACTTTCTTGGGCCCCGTCTGCCTGCATGCCTGCGCCTTTGAGGAAGCTCCCTGCTCCTCCAGCTTGCTCGAACTGGAGCAGTACGGGGCTTGCTGAGGTGAGGGGCTGGAGACTTCTCACCCCCCAGCTGAGCAGTTCCACTACGCCTCAGTGCCCCTTCCAGCTTGCATGACAGCTGGAGAGGTATCGGGGCTTGCTCACTGTAGCACTGAGCAATGTATCTGGGCTGCTTCTTCCTCCCCTAAGGTGAGGAAGCAGGAGCAACCCAGAGACATTCCAGACACTGTGCTACATCAGCATATCATGGTGTTTAGCTGCTCATATATCACGATGCTGAAAACCAGATACCACCCAACTGTAGCTGATTGGAGACCACATTTTCTGCTTTGGGCTATGGACCCTCTTTGCCTAGAGATGTATCTTGCTCACCACCAGGGAGTGATCGGTGTCACAGTCCACTCCCGTGTGACAAAAACACACATAATAATAATAATAATAATAATAATAATAATAATAATAATAATAATTTTTATTTATACCCTGCCCTCCCCAGCCAAGACCGGGCTCAGGGTGGCTAACACCAGGAATAAAAATTAAAATACAACTTAAAAACAAGATTAAAATACAACATTAAAATGCAGCCTCATTTCAGTAGAAACTCAAATCAAAAACTTTTTTGGGAATGAAAACGTCAAATCTTCACCAAGGCCAACTATCCGGACTGGTTCTACGTGGGCAAGAAAAAAGCCAGGGAAGTCCCCAAATAGGAGTTCCACCACAGAAGGAGAAAAGAAAAAGGAAAGAGGGAGAAGGGATCAAGTTGATTCCAAACCAAAGGCCAGGCGGAACAACTCTGTCTTACAGGCCCTGCGGAAAGAAATCAGATCCTGCAGGGCCCTGGTCTCATGAGACAGAGCATTCAGTGCCGATCGCCTGATAAATTGTGGTATATAAATTATTTTAACAAGATAAAATGACTTCACTTACTGCAAACTGCAGCCCTGCTTAGTTTGGATATTCTCCTTATTCCGTAAAAGTAGAAGGGCTATAGTTCAGTGGTAGAGTATCTCCTCTGTAGAATGTCCCAGGTACCATCTGTCTCTAGGTAGGGCTGGAAAAGGACTCCTGCCTGACGCCCTGGAGATTTGCTGCCGGTGTGGAGAGTATTGAGCTAGCTGGACCAATGATACGATGGCTTCCTGCTTGTTCCTATTCTGCTGAGTGAGGCCCTAGATTTTGCCTGCAAGCCCTACCCTGCTGACACCCACCCCATACTTGTACCCTCGCGCTTCGTTTCACATGTCGGGAATGCTGATGTCACATTATGAATGTAATGTTAAATAACATTCTCGCTCTCAATTTCCATCCCAGGTCTCCAGAGGATACGGGCCAAAATGACTAAACTTAATGAAATAGTAGACATGGACGTGCTGAGGGCCTACACTTTTTATGCGGTCATTATCATCATAAAAATGATGCTGTTGAGCCCTCTAACAGGATACTTAAGAATGAAGAAGCAGGTGAGAAAATATATGTGTTTGGAAATGGAAAGCCCAATGGTGTTTTTCAAAAGGCGGAAACCCACTAATGTGATCGGAGAGGAAGATGGTCTGTTGCTCTCTGCAGAGGGACAGGATCCAGAACTGTTTCTTGGAAACCGGCTGATATTCTGCACACAGAGCTCTCAAAATCTTGATTTATGGTTCATTCACACCATACATTTAAAGCAATGGTTTTTCAACCCTAGGGTGCCATGAATGATGGTCAGGGGGGCCGCGGGCAAAACTGACCTCTGTCCCTTTTTCCTTCCTTCCCTCTTATGATGCCCCCTTGCGTCTCTGCCTCCCAAAGGCTTGCACAGCTATTTCTTGCAGCAGCCCTGGGTACAAGCTCCTCAGGCAAATGGTGCCTTTGGGGCTGGCCAGGGGGTGCTTCTCAAACCCCTCTTTTTGGAGCGGGGGGGCGCAGCTCAAAGATCACCCTATTTTTGTGGTTGTAAGTTGTTCTAAATGTTGCGGGACCTAGCAACAGCAATAATGCATTTATTCCTAATGCCCTCGAACAGGCATTCGCCAACCCTGAAGATGTGGCTGCATTGGGTAAAGGAGAGGCTGGAAAAAAGGCTCTCAGGACTGATCCGGATGTGGAGCGCGTGCGAAGGTAGCTGAGGGGACTTTTACGAAAACAAGATTATTTTATTGGTTTTACTTGAAAGCTTTCTATCCTGCTCTTCAGAAGAAGGAAAAAGTTGCATGAAGTAACAATTTACATACGTTGAAGATGTAGCGTGCATTGTATCTGTTGTGGGTATTCTGTATCCATCAGTGCAGGGATTTACACTTGCTTCACAGAACCTCCCCCTGTGTACCCCTTAAATCTATTCTGGGGCTTTCCCAAAGCAGATTTTGGGAAGATGCAGAAAGGGGAGCGGCAAAGTTCTACTGCAAATCCTTGCACTCAAAAAATGGGTGCATTTTGTGATTGGTTTATGTTGAGGTACCCAACATGCTGCCCTCCAGATGTTGTTGAGCTACAGCTTCCATCAGCTGAAGGCAGCCTGACCAGTGATCAGGGATGATGACTGTTGTGGATCAGAAACATCTGGACGGTGCTATGTTGGCTACACATCATCTACGGAGTTGCTTTGATTGGCAGCAAAGAGCCAGAAGAGCTCCTTTGACGCTGACTCATACTTTCCTTCTTTCCCCAGACTCCATCTCAACGACCTTGAGAACATCATTCCATACCTCTTCATTGCATTCTTCTATTCTTTCACGGGCGTTTCTGAAACCACAGCCTTGATTCACTACAGACTATTTACTGCGGCTCGACTCTTCCACACCATTGCCTACCTGGTGCCCCTTCCGCAGCCCTGCAGGGGTCTGGGTTTTGGGGTCGGTTTGTTTGTGACCTTTTCAATGATATTCCAGCTTCTGTGGAATGGCCTGAATCTGTCATAGAAAAGAAGCCTGCCCTCGTTACCACCATAATGGCCATTCTATGGTAGTTTTCAGATTTTTGCCTTTGGGGCATCTTTTCCACAGCTTCTACCTAGGGACAACCTCCCCCCACCGCAACCTGGCTGCTACAGAACTCCCCAATGCATGACAGAGCATCCCAGAGCATATTCTAGGGCAGGGTTTGGGAACTTGTGATCCACCTGACATTGTTGGACCACAATTCCCATCATCCGTGACCACTGTCCTGTCCTGGCGGGGACTCATGGGAGTTTGAGTCTACTGGAGGACAGGAGGTTATTCCCCACCCCACCCTTGCTCAGTTAATGTGAGAACAAAACCATACACTTTCTTGCAGATGCACATTACAGGGGAAGATTCAGAAGTCTTTTCTAGCTAGTTGGAGACGCCAGGGATTGAACCCAAGACTTTCTGCATGCAGGCAGGTACTCTACCACTGAACCACACCCCCTCTCTAACAAAGTTCAGACCATTGCCTCGTCCGCTGCACAATCATTGCTTTAGTTCACCAATTTTTATGTGTATGGGGTCATAAGGTAGCTGAGCTCACATGTAAATGTAAAAACCTGCATTTACTTTGGAATATCAGAAGCTAGGAACCGAAAGTAAGTATAGCTTGCATTGTTATGTCCCGCTTCTGAAAGTCTAGATGACTTTGGTTGGCCAATATTGGAACAGAAACAGGGGATGGATGGATACTTGGTCTGGTCCAGCAAGGCCATATTTAAGTTTGTTCACACAGTTGAGTTGTCCCAGTCATGGGCATACTTTTGTGGTGGTCTTGTTCCTCCAGCTCCAGATTCCCCAGAAATTAATTCAGGTATGTTTTGAACTACAGCTCCCATCAGCAAGTGTAGCCAACGGTCAAAGGTGATGGGAGCTGTAGCCCAAAGCATTTAGAGGACACCAGGCATGGTGAAGAGGGGAAGATATAGGCACTACCAGGAGCCAACAGCTACAAAATAATGGCAGAATATTCATGTTTTCCTACTTGCAAATAATTTCATGTTTTCAGTTGTCCACACTTTTGCTTGTCCCATACTTTCTTGGCATGGTTGCAAGAGGTTTTTTGTTTGCCCTGCTTCTTTCCCCGAGAAAACCCACTGTTTACCACTGCAAACCTATTGATATTTGCTCTGGTTCAGCAGTAAACAGAGAGTTTCTCCTGGCGGGGAAGCAGCAGGTCAAGTGGGACTGTGGATGAGCCTTAAATGCAGTGCCTCTGCAACAAATGTACAAATGTGAGGCATGATATGTAAAATTAGATGTAGCAACAGAGGAGAAACAATTCGGCACTTGTTACACACAGTAGCAGGTCTTGAGATTTGGAAGCAACAATGGATCTGGATACCAGTTGCTGGAAACCACAGGGGGAAGGCTCTTGTGTTCAGATCCTGCTTACAGGTTTCCCACAAGCATTTGGTTGGCTTCTATGAGAACAGGATGCTGCCCTGAATGGGCCATTGGCCTGATCCAGCAGGTTCATATTATGTTCTTTGCTTGCGGATCTTGGTGGGCAAACAGGGTTCCCGATGGATACAACACATGCCCTCCACCCCATGCTCCACATCACTCCTTCGCTACAACCATCTAGCAGAGCTCAAGACCACATTTGTCGAGTGCATTATGCCCAAGCTGATGAATGCACATCAAACCCATTTTATAAGCTCCGTCTGTGTAGACCTTGAGGTCATCACCATAGGTTGTCCTAGTGGTTATAAATTGGTAAAAAGAATTTGCCCGTTCAGCTGCCCATTTTGAGAGGTTTGACTCCAGTCATCATTCCTTGAACACCAGTCAGCATTCTGGGCAATGTTGTCAACATAATATAAGCTGCAAGGTTGCTGCATTCTATAGGGTGTTTTTTTTTGTTTTGTTACAGTATATGGTAGCTGATTCCGGGTACTGTGAACAACGTTTTTTTTGCCCGCAGATAATCTTTCTCCTCCTTTCTCTTTCGCACACTGTCTCAACCTCAGAATGATTGGAATGACTTGTACAAGCTTTAGGATTTGTTAATGTGTAACAACTCTATTGACGGCATGTACGTATGGTAATTTTCTACAGGTGCTATTTTGGGATGTATCTTTTTGAAGCATAAATAATAAAGACAACAGCAAAAAAGGGGGGAAGTCTTTGCATTTGGGGGGCTATTTTCGTTCTCTTGGCTTCTGTAACTGCAGTCAGCAAATAGGATGTCACAAAGAATAAGAGATTCAAATCAGGGAGTTCTTTGAAGATTATTTACCTTAATAATAAGATATTGCAAAGCAACGCCAAGCCTTGTTGTAAAGGAGACTTTGATGCAAATAGGTGTTTGTAAACAAGCGCTGAAATAAACACAGGGAGCAGAATTTTCTTAGCCTACCGTATCCCTTAAGAGAAAAGAATGTTCTGAGTGTCTTCTACCAGAGTTTCAGCCATAAAATCTTTGAAGCAATTTCTTTGCCTATAAAAATAGAGCAGGCATTGAGACCCTTCATTATGCAAATCCAATTGCTGACCAGACTTGATGTGTGTCCAACAGCTATTCCAGACATTATTGCACATAAATGTTACACCGTATTCTTCCAGTTGTGCAGGTAGCTGCTCATTGACGAAGCATACAAGGGCAAGCCTACTGAACTTCAGAATTATTATGAATAAATACCGTATTTTACAGTCTATAAGACACCCCATGTATAAGGCGCCCTCTATTTTTGGGGACTCCAATTTAAGAAAATGGGGGGAGATGGCCTCACATTTTTGACATTATTTTAAAGGGGAAAAAACATATACACGGTAAATTTATTAACCCACCTTCACCAGTAGGTCCCAGGGTGGGTTGCAACAATTTAAAATTTGGAATTAAAAATGGTTAAAACAGAGTACTTCTGAGGGAGGTGGTTGACCTTAATGCTTGGGGAGGTCTGTAGGGAAGAAGGGGATCTTTCCAGAACAGGGTCATTTGTTTTCAGACTCTTCTTGGGACAGGGAGACTAGTCTGCAGGTTGCAAGATCAGAAGGGGGAACTTACTTAAGTTACACAACCCTCCCGTAGATTCATCTCAGACCTGGGAAGGCCAAGAAACAGAAACAGCAGGCCATGTATTCCCCTTGGACAGGTACAGTTGCAGTGAATGATTCAGTAGGCTTCAACTTTTTTTACACCACCTTTCACCTATGCTGCATTGTTTTTAACACTCAATTGGGAGCCGCCCAGAGTAGCTGGGTAAACTCAGCCAGATGGGTGGGGTATAAATAAATAAATTATTATTATTATTATTATTATTATTATTATTATTATTATTATTATTATTCCCCTTTATTTTAATTAGTGTTGTGTCAATAATTTCTCCTGCTCCCGCCTGCCCGCCCCCCCCTGACTATTTCCCACCAATTAATGAGGGGGGAAAATTCGGTGAAAACTCTCAAAAGGTCTGCACGGTGCAAGGTTTTTGTTGCACTATGGAGGGAGCTACTGGCTGCTGCCTGTGCCATCGCCAATACATTGCTGCCTCCAATTTTGTAGCTTTGAAAAAGTGCATAAATCTTTGGTAGGACTGACATGTGTAGAAATAAATTTGCAAGTGCTGCATATATATATATATATATATATATATATATATATATATATATATATATATATATTTGCTTTCGTAGATTTTCACGGGTACAGGAATGCAGGTTTTGGTGTCTTCGGGTGTCTTCCCGTGTAAGAGTTGGGGTGTCTAGGCGACGTTTCGACGAGGTCTCACTCGTCATCTTCAGGCTGGTGCTTTTGGCTTCTTGTTACTGGAACAGAGCAAGATCTCAGTGTTTGAGTTCCTATAAATACTGTTGAGGGGGTGTGGTGTATAGCCTCCAACGTTCTGGGCAGAGAGGAAGTTCCCAGGTTAGTGTGCCTTTTCTTCTTTTGTTCATTAATTACTTGAGGGATATCTTGAGTGATTTCTTGAGTGATAATCTGAGTACCACTTAGGAGGGTCATTAGGTGTGGATTAGTTGCTAAAGCTTTCGTGTCTTGACCTCTTGAGCTTGTGAAGAGTTTTTCCCTCACAACATGAACAAGCGTGACGATACGTCCCGCCTGCCAGACATCTGGAAAATAGCCCTCCCCACAAAAACCGACACCAGAACCAGAAGCACACAGAACGCCATCTCCAATCAACCACACCAGACCCAAACCCAGACCCTCTCCACAGATAAAATACAGACACCATCCAGTAGCCAAACCATAGTGGCACCTCCGGATGCTGCACCCCCCTGCAATCCCTACACAGATCTGGCTGGCACAGGGCACAAAACCACAGCTCGCCCCTATACACGAAGCCAAGCCAAAGCACAACTAAGTGCAGTACAGCCATCTTCTCAGAAAAACTCTTCACAAGCTCAAGAGGTCAAGACACGAAAGCTTTAGCAACTAATCCACACCTAATGACCCTCCTAAGTGGTACTCAGATTATCACTCAAGAAATCACTCAAGATATCCCTCAAGTAATTAATGAACAAAAGAAGAAAAGGCACACTAACCTGGGAACTTCCTCTCTGCCCAGAACGTTGGAGGCTATACACCACACCCCCTCAACAGTATTTATAGGAACTCAAACACTGAGATCTTGCTCTGTTCCAGTAACAAGAAGCCAAAAGCACCAGCCTGAAGATGACGAGTGAGACCTCGTCGAAACGTCGCCTAGACACCCCAACTCTTACACGGGAAGACACCCGAAGACACCAAAACCTGCATATATATATATATATATATATATATATATATATATATATATATAATCAGACAGACTGGGACCTGAGAGAGACGGTTCAAATCTTCATTAGCCGTGAAGCTCTGAGCTCAGGCCTCTCAGTCTAACCTTCCTCACAGAGTTGTTGTTGTCAGGATAAAATAAAGAGCGCCATGTACATTGCCTTGGCTCCTTGGAGGTAATACTAAACAAATAAATGGGAAATATTGAGTTTGTTGGACCTCCTGTCTGGTTTTCATACAGTACCTCAAATTTTGCTTAATCTATTCTAAATCATTTGTCTACTGAGCACGGCTACAGAAATAGCCACAATATGAGTCCAAATAGCAGCCACAAATCCTTCTCCCCCACCCCCGCTCCACATGTGGTGTTAAGTTGACTCATTAATTTGTCATTGTTAGCTTTCATTATCACCGTGTTCAAATATTGCATGTTATTGTATTTTATTATTCATAGGCGTGGAAGGAAGTGAGCCACCCCCACCCAGGGCGGCTAAAATGCTGCTTTTTGTTCAGACAAATGATTTGGAACCACCACTAGATGTCCCTCTTTGACTTTTCTTTTCCTTCGGGGAGGGGAGGCATGCCTTCCAAACTTGTTTTGTGCACAGCAAAAGAGGTGTTGGTTTTTCCTGATCGAGAGAAGTTTTTCTCCTCCTTTCACAGTACAAGAAGCCAGGGCACTCCGTGAAGCTGAATGTGTGACGAATGAGGACAAGGAAGTACTTCTTCATACAGGGCATAGTTAAACCAGATTTCTTTTGGACAAGCGGCTTAAGCAGCTGACCGAGAGCCAGGAGGTCAGAAGTCTAAAGTCAGGAGACACAAGGCTGGAATGTGAATCTGGGAATTGGACATGTCACCCAGGCATAGGCCCAGCCTTTATGGCAGGAATGGAGAACCCGTGGTTCTCCAGATGGTCTCAGACACCAACTCCCATCATGCCCAGCTGGCATGAGGAATAGTGGGGGATGATGGGAGTTGTGGTCCAACATCATTGGATTGGGTTGGATTAGCCAACCCTTGCAACTGTGCAATTCTATGATTGTATGATCATGTGATGAACCACAAGGCTCCCATCTCTTCTCTGTAGTCTTTCCACATCAGGGGACATTGCCAGCGACTGTCTTGGGAATGCAGAGTTGCTGAGAAACCCAGGGAACACTCTAACTGGCCATAAAAGTGATATAGTGGTACCTCGGGTTAAGAACTTAATTCGTTCCGGAGGTCTGTTCTTAACCTGAAACTGTTCTTAACCTGAAGCACCACTTTAGCTAATGGGGCCTCCCACTGCTGCTGCTGCTGCTGCTGCACGATTTCTGTTCTCACCCTGAAGCAAAGTTCTTAACCTGAGGTAATATTTCTGGGTTAGCGGAGTCTGTAACCTGAAGCGTATGTAACCCGAGGTACCACTGTATATGATTATAGTGTGGCTGGACCTAAAGGGACACCAGGCTCTTCAGGAATTTCCGCTGCTGCTTTCCTTGCAACTTTAGGAACCAGCTGATGGGGAGGGAAGAAGAGTTTGGATTTGATATCCCGCTTTATCACTATCCCAAGGAGTCTCAAAGCGGCTAACAATCTCCTTTTCCCTTCCTGCCCCACAACAAACACTTTGTGAGGTGAGTGAGGCTGAGAGACTTCAGAGAAGTGTGACTGGCCCAAGGTCACCCAGCAGCTGCATGTGGAGGAGCAGAGACGCGAACCTGGTTCCCCAGATTACGAGACTACCGCTCTTAACCACTACACCACACTGGAGGTGCACTGAAGGTAACATACAGTCCCTCCATCAGTGAAGACTGGTCCATTTGGGGGAATGGGACACAGTCCCACCAATCTCTTTCTGCTCCTCTTACTTACAACCAGTCCAGTGGGGAGCATGGCCTGTCAGCTCTAGCTTCACCTACTGTTTGGGTTCCCTGCCTTCTGCCCTATCAGTCCACATAGATGCCAGCTCCCACTGCCCTGGGCCTTAGTTTAAGAACCACTGGAGTAAACAACCGAGACTCCATTGCACAGTCCGGTGATGGAATGGCTAATGATGCAGCCCCTTTTAAAGTCATGTTTCTCATTTGGACGCCGCACGGCATCCCTATTTGTATTTCATCTCCTTTCCTGGCTACTTTATCTATGTCCTCTCTGGTTGAGTTGCAGCCCAGGGGACATTGTTTTAATCATTTGCAGTTCCTACCTGAACTTCCTTGTATGTATTTAGTATCGCTTTGCTTTGAGACAGGAACATATAGAAAAGGTATTTTTAATTCTCACGGCGGGGCTTGATTACTTAAAAGGCATTTTGTTCCCTTCTGCTTGAAAGAAAACATTCAAAATCTCCTATATTTTCTCTGCAGAAGAGAAACCATGCAACTATTTGTTTGGGCTTTCTAAAACTTTTCTTATCGGAATAGATTTTCACCCAACGAAGCCAGAAAAAAAAGAGTGACATATCTAAATGAGCAATAGCCTTTATTTATATTGCATTTTGATCTCACCCTTTCTCCAAAGAGCTCAGGGTAACTTATATTTAACTTCACAACAACCCTATAAAGCAGGTTAGCCTGAGAAATAGTGATTGGCACAGCATCTCCCAGTAAGAGCTGTTCGACAGTGGAATTTGCTGCCAAGGAGTGTGGTGGAGTCTCCTTCTTTGGAGGTCTTTAAGCAGAGGCTTGACAACCATATGTCAGGAGTGCTCTGATGGTGTTTTCTGCTTGGCAGGGGGTTGGACTCGATGGCCCTTGTGGTCTCTTCCAACTCTATGATTCTATGATTCTATGATTCTACTCTCCAGGGGGATTTTAACACAAATGCGTCCAGTCTGAATCCAACACTGAGTAGTTACCCAGTAATGCGTTTCTTGCACCAACAAGGGGGATAGGCTGTTTGACCTCTGAGATCTTTCACAGTTCTTTGATTCTCTACTACATCATAGTGGCTCTACCAAGGTTGCAACAGTAATAAGTTTTGGATTGTGTTATACTTTTGCCATACTCCTGTTTCCAAAACATTTGAAAGAACTGGGAGAACGTTTAGCAGGAAAACACGACTGGTCAAAATGTGACACAGCTCTCTTCAATGTGGACTAGCTGGATGAAAAAAAATGTTTTGATTATATATATAGAAGGGGGGCCGTTTTATTCAAAATTTTAAAGAACACAAACACAAAATAAAAATGTATCTGAAGAAGTGTGCATGCACACGAAAGCTCATACCAATAACTAACTTAGTTGGTCTCTAAGGTGCTACTGGAAGGAATTCTTTTATTTTTTATTTAATTTTTTTTTTGTTTCGACTACGGCAGACCAACACAGCTACTTACCTGTAACTAAAATAAAAATGGCAGTAAATAGCAGGTTCAGGAATTGGAGATTTTTGTAAGGACTGCAGCATGTATGTACGGAGGATCGAACCCTTTCTGGTGTGATATGGTCCTGATTACCTTCCCACACTTACTTTTATTGCTTTTATTTCTTTTTCACAGAACCATTCATGCAAACTGCGCTCACACATTTTTTATGTGATCTGCTTTGGCTGGGGTGTGTGTGTGTGTAGAGAATCACAAAATGATTGTCCACCTTTTGAGCTTCACGGAGCTCTTCTTTGTGGAAGGTTGCCAATAAATGTGGAGGGAGAGGGTAAAAACCCAATGTCTTGGATGCAGGGGTGTCTTGGGCGAGCGAGAATAGCCCTTCCACTTACAGAAGGCAGCCCTCTTGTACCTCATCCCACACCATCATGAGGCATGGAGTTCCACCTGATGTTCACGGGAGCCAACACATTGCTGGCAACAGGGTATTGCAAATATTAATATTGAACAGCTTGAAGCAATAGGATCAATAAAAACTGACTCCTCTTGGAATAAAAATTGTCCAGACCAAAATATGGTTTCAAAGCTTTACTAACAGAAAGAAAAAACAAACCATGTTACATCCAAATAGTTTCATACCACCATGTCCTTGTCCAGGCAAGGTCCAGCTTCTTACAAATATGAAATAACCCCAAACAGACCTGAAATCAAAGGTCTGTCTCTCTCCACAGCCTCCATTGCAGCCTGGAGCTGTTTCCTCTTCAGGAGACACATCAACCCACCTTTATCTTGGATGGCTTGAGAACAAAAGACTCACGCCCAATGGAGATTTGCAACAGATCTAAGTTAGGCAAGTGACAGAGCCAGCAGAGATGCAGCGACAGTTAATTATCAACCTGGTGGCACTTAGAGAGCTCCTAGGTTAGCTCAGTAGAATTTTCCAATGCAATGTGCATTCAGAGCCATTTTCCATTTCGATGTGCAATTAAACCATTATACTTAACACGAGGAATGGTAGAAGTTCCTTCCGCAAGACATAGGCACCAGAGGGCACCTTTTGCAAAGGATTATAGGGAAAAGAGGGATGCGGGTGGTGCTGTTGGTTAAACCACAGAGCCTAGGACTTCCCAATCAGAAGGTCGGCAGTTCGAATCCCCGCAACGGGGTGAGCTCCCGCTGCTCGGTCCCTGCTCTTGCCAACCTAGCAGTTCAAAAGCATGTCAAAGGGCAAGTAGATAAATAGGTACCGCTCCGGTGGAAAGGTAAACGGCGTTTCCGTGCGCTGCTCTGGTTTGCCAGAAGTGGCTTAGTCATGCTGGCCACATGACCCGGAAGCTCTCTGTGGACAAACGCCAGCTCTCTCGGCTGGTAAAGTGAGATGAGCGCCGCAACTCCAGAGTTGTCCGCGACTGGACCTAATGGTCAGGGGTCCCTTTACCTTTACCTTTATAGGGAAAAGGCTATGGCACAGTGCTAAGGCTTCCTGTGCATTCAATTCCTGGCCTCTCCAGGCAGGGCTGGGAGCGAGGCCTCCATGAATCCCAGGAAAGCAAGTGCCGGTCAGTGTATACCATACTGAGCAAGATGGACTAACGCAGCTTCCCATGACTGTATGACCTCAGGTTGCACCCCACAATGGTGGGCCAAGGAAGCAACATTCGCCCTCTGCTTGTTAATATAGCAGACAGCGGTTATTCAATTGTTCCTGCTGACAGTATTATGTTACTGCTTATATAACGACATGCATGGAGTAACGTATTTGATTTCCTCCCCTCCCGGTAAAAATCCATTTTGAACATATTCTATATATGTATAGCAATAAATGCACAGCAATAAATAACATCCTCGAGACTTAAACATTTTGATATTTACCAGGCGAGGGAAAATTTGCTTTTAACACAAAATCAGTACATAGTTTAAAGCAGAGCTGATTGTTTTATCACTTTAAAAATGCACAGTTTGGGAGGTGGGGGAGGAGGGGAGAAGATCCATTTTAAACACAGAATAAATTGCTCTGAGTGGCAGGTCTGGTGGATTATTACCTTAGCTTGCATCCCAAAGTCATTTTCATTTATTAATTGTTTGGGTTATTCTATGTTCTTTTTCTTTCTCCGTCCTCCTCCCCACCTCCCTTCTCAAAAATCTACTTGGTATTTACTGTCTCCAGGTTTGAGGAAGTGCTGTTAAATGATTCCACGGCTTGTTTAATCCCTGGACTATTTCAACACACACACACACTGCTTAATTTAACTACAGTATTCTTTCACTTTCTCCTTCACTTCCTCCTCCTCCTTTGTTCTTAATTGTTTTCAGAGTGCTCGACTTCCATTGGGGACTCACTCAGCAAGCCAGACTTCAAAGAACTGTTACAGCAGAACAATTTGGCAATATGCTAATTGGGGTTTCTCTCTCATGAAAAAAGAAAACAACTTTTTCAATGTTGTTTTACAAGGGCCATGTTTTACACGACAGAGAAAGTGGCCTTCTGGTCTTGAACCACATCCGCACCGTACATTTAAAGCGATATCATACCACTTCAAACAGTCACGGCTTTCCCTCCCCGCAAAGAATCCTGGAAACTGTAGTTTGCTGGGAGTTTTTAGGAGACCCCTATTCCCAGAGTGGTTTAATAACTCCTCTTCCCAGGGAACGCTGGGAATTAGGGGCTGCATAACAAGTCTTAACAAATAAGTTTCCAGGATTTTTTGGGGGGGGTGAGAGCCATGCCTGGAAGAAGAAGAAGAAGAAGAAGAAGAAGAAGAAGAAGAAGAAGAAGAAGAAGAAGAAGAGTAGTTTGGATTTGATATCCCGCTTTATCACTAACCAAAGGAGTCTCAAAGCGGCTAACATTCTCCTTTCCCTTCCTCCCCCACAACAAACACTCTGTGAGGTGAGTGAGGCTGAGAGACTTCACAGAAGTGTGACTGGCCCAAGGTCACCCAGCAGCTGCATGTGGAGGAGCGGAGACGCAAACCCGGTTCACCAGATTACAAGTCCACCGCTCTTAACCACTACACCACACTGGCTTAATAGTGATTTAAATGCATGATGCTGGCAGGTGGGTGGGACAGCCTGGGACAGCTTGGATACCTGACTCCCCCCAGCTCTTTGGCCAGGGTTGGTGGTGCAAGAGAATACTACTGAATTGAGGGATGATGGCGCTAGGCAATTTACAGTGACCTAAGACCTATTGAAGTGGGCTGCTGGCATGTAAACACTGCATGAGCATAGGGATGGGCTGTGCCCTTGGACTGGTTCATGGGACCTGGGATCCTTGTTGATGCCACTTGTTGAAGACATGCTGGACCTGGGCAGGAGAACTGCCTCTCCTGCATGGAAGTTAAGTGGAACTGTTTGGGTAGGCCACAGCTCTTGCTGAGATGAAGGCCAGAATTGGGGTTGAGGTAGCTTGAAGAGAAAGGAGCACGGTGTTGCCAAGGGAGGTTCAAATCTGTCAATTTTGGTTTCTCTCGGTTACTCATTTTCCCTTTCGTAAGTCCTGTTCTCCACATCAGTTTGCTTAAAAAGAAAAAAAAAGACATCATGAAAGTTCATCGGCATTTTTGCATGAGTTTGTCCTTAGATACATGTTCCTTTGCAATTTTGCCGAATATACACATTTCTGCAAAGCAAATTTCTCCAGTACAATACATTTTTTGTATGGAATTTTCATCAACGTAGGTTTTTCAATGCACATGTCTCTGTGGTGTATGCATTTTGGTCCAAATTATTCAGCTGGAGAACAGCATTGCAAAATTCGTAGAAGTGCGACTTTCAGAGGATGGCTGAGTTTTGAGTGGCATATTGTTTCGGGAAGCGTGAATTAGGTATGTCTGCCTTCAGATGCAAACAGTACTGAATTTCTCCCCTCAATCCCTAGTCTTCCTTGAGAAAAGAAACTCCATTCCCATGAAAGGGATGGCCTCCTCCTAGAGCAGAGGGGCATGTTTGCTTCAGAAATGGCGAGCCTTAAACTCCTCTGCAGTCTTCTGCCTCCTCGCTCCCCGGGTCTGCCATCTTGGCAGTTACCGCTGTTGCCAGATATCTGAGATGTGCTTAAACGCTTTGATGAATGGCCCCAGCTTCCTCTTTTATTACTCGCTTTGAGTATTGGTGACACATATGCTCCTTTACAAGCCCACCCTTGTGGTAATTTCCTTAATGAGAACGGCAATTGGAAGGAACATCTTCTACAAGAAAGAAAATGACACACAAGCTCACTTCTCCCCACCACCACCTCTCTCCCCTTCTCCAGTTATTCATTATTCACAATCAAAAGGAAGAATTAGCTTTCAGAATGATCTCTCCAAAAAGGGGTTATCAGTTTGAAGGAGGCACTTCTGGTACTAGGGGAAAGAGAGAGAGGGAGAGGGAGAAAACTTCAGAAATGAATTGAGTGGCTTACAGGGTAGTTGTCGGAGGCTTATGAGCGGCCGACAGGAATTACATTATGAAGAATTATTAACAGACAAGTCTTGTGGATAACGTATAATTTTATCAGAACAGACATGGAGAATTTGTCCTCAGCGCAAAAAGCTCTGCTTTGTTTAAGGCTTTGAGTTGGGGCGCTGTTGGGTGATGAGAGCGGCTGGGGCAACCCAGTCAGGTGGGTGGGGTACAAGGAATGAATTATTATACTATTACCATGATGCGTGTGCCCCCATTCCTCCGAGAATAGTGTCACCAGAATATGATTGCAGTGCATAGGAAATGGCCATTGTCTTGGCTCCTACCCAGCACATTTTGGGGGAAATCCATGACTCCTGAGAGTGAAAAACAACCAACAGATAAGATGCAAGTAGACATCTGTGCACAGCATAAAAACCTTGAGTTGAATAAGTGTTTTAAAGGACTATGGTAGGATGAGGAGATGGTGAGGTGCTGGGGTGGCAGAAGGTGGGAGAAAGTGGCTAGCTGGAGAATAAATAGAGAGAATAAATGGTTAGCTAGAGAATAAACAGCCAGGGAGACACAGCTTTTGCTGCATAGGGTTAATGCACATTTTTTATTTTATTTTATTTTATTTTATTTTATTTTATTGAATTTATATATCACCCTATACCCACAGGATACGCTCTCAAAGACTCTTTTGGACTCTGTTCAGTGATGCATTACATCTGACTAATTCACAACCTTGTTTGAGCCTCCGTATTGAACCCCCAAAGGGAATTTTCTCCCCCAAAGGACACAGACATAGGCTCTTACCTAGAAGTAAGAAAGAGATCTTTATTCAGGCAAATAGCAGGCTCGACAGCAGGTGTCAAAATTCAGGAATTCAGAAGCAGGGCAAGAACTGGATAGAAGCGATGAAGGTGTCCCAACAAGTTTCCCCGTCCCTTCTGCCAAGTTTTTAAAGACAAAGCATGGTGTGCTCATTCACGAGACTCACTCACCTTGTGGGGATATCGGGATTGCAAGCACATACTTCATCTGGGAAGGTGGGTCTGCTCCCATTTGTGAAGATGGCACCTGTTTCTAGGCTACCTTTGAAGGTGACCCAGAAACTACAACTAATCCAGAATGGGGCAGCTAGACTGGTGACTGGGAGCAGCCGCAAAGAGCACATAACACCGGTCTTGAAAGACCTACACTGGCTCCCAGTATGTTTCAGAGCACAATTCAAAGTGTTGGTGCTGACGTTTAAAGCCCTAAATGGCCTCGGTCCAGTATACCTGAAGGAGCATCTCCACCCCCATGATTCTACCTGGACACTGAGGTCCAGCGCCGAGGGCCTTCTGGCGGTTCCCGCACTGCGAGAAGCCAAGTTACAGGGAACCAGGCAGAGGGCCTTCTCGATAGTGGCACCTTCCCTGTGGAACACCCTCCCACCAGATGTCAAAGAGAACAACAACTACTAGACTTTTAGAAGACATCTGAAGGCAGCCCTGTTTAGGGAAGCTTTTAATGTTTAATGCATTACGGTATTTTAATATTTTGTTGGAAGCCACCCAGAGTGGCTGGGGAAGCCCAGCCAGATGGGCAGGGTATAAATAATAAATCATTATTATTATTAAAGGAGGCAAGACTGAGCCCTCCTGTTCAGGCTACTGTTGAGTCACTCCCACCTCCTGTTCAGCCTCCTACCATGGCTGATAAAAGCATCCCCAACCTCAACCTGCCTGCAATCTTACTTGAGGACCATCTACTGTTGGCCTCCCTGCCTTTCACCCTACCTGTCCCAATGAACACCAGCAAACCCCCCCCTTTTCTTTGCAGGCCTAACTGGGAATCTGTCTAATGGGGACATGGTTCAGGCATGTGAACTAAGTAAAAATGATGATGCTGATATTAGTTCAAGCCCTCTGACATCCACTAACTCGGAGTTCCGGCTTCTATACAAAGGATGCTGGTTCTGACCCAGTGGCAAAAACATTGGCCAGGCTGTCCCCCCCCCCCTCAAATTGGTGAGCAACCCAACTTCATGGTGCATGTGGGAAACTGGACAGTCTGCAGTTGAGCTACTAGTGCGAACTGAACAGCCACACTGAAGCTTGACTTCTTTTCTGAAGTGCAGCAGTAAGTTAAATCTAAAGTGGTTACACTGCAAATAGTCTTAACTTTCTTTAGCATTGTTGAGATTTGAAGCTGCCTCCTAGTATCAGCGTTTCAATCACAGCCGAGGAGACTGATAACTTATGCACAGTTCTTTAAGAGCAGTCAGGTAATGTTTGCATTTTATGGATAAATGGATTAGGGATTTGTCAGGCCAATTTTGCAGGTTTCTTTCAAGAATATCACAAATCTATAAATTGTCATATTGCTTTTAAACTCAAAAATGCCATAAATATTTATCTCGGAGAGAGGAGGCATGTTATTTGCAGCTTTGCCTAATCGTTTAAGTATTTCAAATATTCAAAACCACTTGTTATTCAAAAAGAGACAGCTGTAGTGAGAGAGAGAGAGAGAGAGAGAGAGAGAGAGAGAGGGTCGGGCTAGGTTTGGGCCTGAGCATTTCCAGGCAACCCAATGCTGAGTGCCAGAATTTGCACGATGGTCTTGTTAAGGGGGCAATGGCATGGAAAATAGTTCAGTTTCTACAATTTTGCCTGGAACAAAATTCCCAGGTGAATCTGGAGGTTCCAACTAGGGCAAGTTCTTTGTGGAAAGGTGAGGGAAGTGAAATGAGTCTTGATAAAACTAGAAAAACGTATTGGAGGCTAGTAAACAACATCCTTGGGGTGTGTGTGTGAGGACTTCCCTTGGTGACTCTTGCCACATTGTCCTGAATTCTCGTCTCCCTGCTATCCCAACACAGGAACTCCAGCAGGCCATTTTATGAGCCTGCATTGTGATTGGTTGCTCACAGGCCGGGCAGGCTTGCACAATGTATTTGTGGTATCCATATTTAGCAAAGAGGGGTTCGCCACTGCACCACCACCAGTGGAAACTGCTGCACCAGCACAAAATCCCGATTTCTGCCCTCCTGCTAGTTATGGTAGTCATGCAATCTGTTCCCCTGTTAAAGAACCTGACCTCACCTTGGTTTAAAAGTTTGTATGCTAAAATGGCCTGCACAATGTTGATCTTGGTTTTCCTGCAAGATTGAGGGCTAGATGCATTTTCTTTTCGAGAGAGAGAGAGAGAGAGAGAGAGAGAGAGAGAGTGTCACATTTCATGCTTTATAACGCTATTGCTAATCTGCAAATTTTGGCCGCATCTGGGATCGCTTGTGAACACAGATCCACTGGGCTCTCCAAGTTAACTGCTCACCGGAGTCCAAACACACCATGCAGAAACTCTTAGGTGGCCGCACATTAGTTACTGTATGTTTCCAGAGAAAACAAGATGTTTTATTGCTTCATTATTTGTTATTTATAAAGCTGGGCAGGTCCTTTCCCATGATTCATACAAGATTATTGTCCGTCTGGCTCTGGCAGCTCCCCCATTACACTATGTTAACATATTTCAATAAGTAATCAATTTGGCTTGCCATATGCTATCGGAACGCAAGTCCCATTACTTGCACCATATTTATTTTGGTTGATAGGTTGTCCGTCTTAGTCTCAGGCTACCCTTTTTGCATTTGCCATTTTAGGATAAAATACTTAAAAGATTTGCATTTAAAAAATGAACTCAGGGATTGGACCGCCTCCAGACAAAAACAAGTAATTATGTCATTTGTATTGCAAAGCAAGAGCAGCTGTAAAACATCAGCATACTTGGAGGGAAAAGAGAGAGAGAGAAGATTGATACTCTCAAGCACTCTTACATTACATGTGAAATAAGAGGCACAGCAGGGGGAATAAACTTGCTAGGTAGGTTGACATATGAGTTCCTTGCAATCAGGAGTACAGAGAAGGGCAGTTTTGTGGTTGTCCATAGCATAAGCAAGAACACAGGATGGAATTCACAGTTGTGCTATGGAGATCGCTGCATCAGAGCAAGCATTTCTGCTCGTCAGATGGAACAATTGCCCCTCCCCTCATCTCACACACTGCATTGAGGGTCCTCAAACAGTGTCCGGGCGGAAATCACTGAAACGTATCTGGACGTTGGCAGCGTCGACAACTTTGCTCAACAATTTTCTGTCCTGGATTTTCACTATTTGAAATATGGCAACCCTAGGTTCTCCTGACCCTTCTGAGAGCAGATTTGGGGGAGGTGTGTGGAGGTGCACAGGTGAAGGGGGGAGTCCCATTCTGCAAGCCAACACAACAACTTTGTTGGGTGTGGCCTGTGGATTGGCTCTTACCAATTCAATTTGAACAAGGAGATAGTCTTGTAGGGCTAAGAGAGACTCCTTTCTAAAACTCTGGAGAGCTGCTCCCATTCAGAAGAAGAAGAGAGAAGAGTTTGGATTTGATATCCCGCTTTATCACTAACCAAAGGAGTCTCAAAGTGGCTAACATTCTCCTTTCCCTTCCTCCCCCACAACAAACACTCTGTGAGGTGAGTGAGGCTGAGAGACTTCAGAGAAGTGTGACTGGCCCAAGGTCACCCAGCAGCTGCATGTGGAGGAGCGGAGAAGCGAACCCGGGTCCCCAGATTACAAGTCTATCGCTCTTAACCACTACACCACACTGGCTCTCTTACATTCAGTGTAAACACTACAGAGCTAGATGGACCAAGGGTCTGACTCAGTAGAAGACAGCTTATTATGTTCTTAATAACTCTAATGCATAGTAATAATAATAATAATAATAATAATAATAATAATAATAATAATATTTGACTAATGTCAATAAAGAAGCAGAAGAAGCAGAAGGCACCTCCAAGTTCCATGCAGAGTTCACTTGCATTCAAGTTCCGATTAGAGTAGTGGCATCAAACTCTACTGGAGGGTAGTGCATACTAAATAATAATAATAATAATAATAATAATAATAATAATAATAATAATAATAATAATAATTTATTTATACCCTGTCCATCTGGCTGGGCTTCCCCAGCCACTCTGGGCGGCTTCCAAAAAAATATTAAAATACTGTAATACATCAAACATTAAAAGCTTCCCTAAACAGGGCTGCCTTCAAATGTCTTCTAAAAGTCTGGTAGTTGTTCTCTTTGACATCTGGTGGGAGGGTGTTCCACAGGGAAGGCGCCACTACTGAGAAGGCCCTCTGCCTGGTTCCCTGTAACTTGGCTTCTCACAATGAGGAAACTGCCAGAAGGCCCTCGGTGCTGGACCTCAGTGTCCAGGTAGAACGATGTGTGTGGAGACGCTCCTTCAGATATACTGGACCAAGGCCGTTTAGGGCTTTAAAGGTCAGCACCAACACTTTGAATTGTGCTTGGAAACGTACTGGGAGTAGGTCTTTCAAGACCGGTGTTATGTGGTCCTGGTGGCCGCTCCCAGTCACCAGTCCAGCTGCCGCGTTCTGGCTTAGTTGTAGTTTCCGGGTCAGCTTCAAAGGTAGCCCCACATAGAGCGCATTGCAGTAGTCCAAGTGGGAGATAATCAGAGCATGCACCACTCTGGCGAGACAGTCCGCAGCCAGATAGGGTCTCAGCCTGCATACCAGATGGAGCTGGTAAACAGCTGCCCTGGACACAGATTTTTACACCGAATGAAAAGTTCTCAGTGGTGAATCTAAAGGCAGGGCTTGGCCCTCATTGCTCAGCACATGCCTGAATATCCTGTTTTTTGGGTCTGGCACTCTGGCGCAAGGACTTGTGCCAGAGCTCCAGACCAAAAGACCCTCACTCTGGTGCCCGTCCTGGATTCACTAGTGAATTCTAGCAGGGAAAGTAGTTTGTGATGCAGCCCCTCTGCTGCTATTTAAATCATTCTTAGAAGTCCACACCAGTGAACACATACAGATCTCCCTGTTGTGCTTTTCAAAATCATGCCCACCCACCCAATAATCAGGACCATTGTGTTAATTTGGTTTGCTTCTTCTCCTGGTAAATTGTGGTCTCATCACATGATAATGCCAACCAATCAGGGTTAGTATTCTGGTGCCTTTCAGCTCGGCATCTGGTTCTTTTGTTTTGGTGTTTGCCAAGGGTGGGTGGGTGGCGGGGAGCTGTTCAGTTTGCTCAGCCCGGATAGAACTTCTCTCAACGCAGCTGAAGAATCAGAAAGAGGTTCCTATCTGGGCGGAGACACATCTGATTGCTACTTGCCGGAGTCATTTTAAAACGGGAGCGAAATGAATCAGACAGACAAGACACACTGTGGAAAATGAAAAGTTGCATTTATATTATAATTCAAATTGGGTTTTTTTGTGTGAATCTCCAATGTTTTCACGCCGCACCCATAAGGAATCCAAATGCACAGGAATAACCAGTTACAGAAACTAAGGGGAAACTAACTTGGCACTTTTATTAATGAAAATATTCAGAAAATCAATTTTTCAACAATTCACAGCCAAGTCTAATCTTGAATAAGGAGGACTTTAGGATTTAGCCAACAGTTTTAAATTGCAGAAGGCCCTGCTCTGTTTGCCAAAGGTCTTGCGTGAATATGAATAACTGTGATTCAATCCCATTCCTGTCTAACGATTTTATTGATATTTGTCTTGCCTCCATCTCCTTTAAATTAAGGTTTGGGGCCCTTTCTCCTGGCCACAAAGTTTGCATTTGGGAGGGGCAGGCTGTTCTCCTATTGGCATAAGGAGATTTCCATTGATCATTTCCTTTAATGCATTCAGTCTTCCCCCCTCCCCTTCCCACACCTCCCACATTAAACCTTGTGCAACATCACCAAAGATTTATTGTCAATGATTTATTAAAATGTAATCTGCAGGTTAGTCTGTATCATAAAATGAAATCTGTGGGCTATCTTGGTATAAACGTGCAGCCTACTTTGTCAGAGAAAACAAATGATTAAATCTTCATTAGTATGGGCAGAATTTGATAATGAATTTTTTTAAGAAGTCTATTATGATCCCTCCCCAAAACCCTCCAAAGTATTAGGAAACTTATAGAGTAAAGCAATACACTGGTTAATTATCATTTGGGAAGCACAATTCTCCTTAATGGTTACTTCTCTCCATCCCACCCCCCCTCTCCAATCCTATACTTTAATTTGAATTAGCCAATCTTGTTTAATTTTTCCCTAGGAAAGGTTTCCGCTTGCCCTAGCAATATTATAGTTGCTAATTCAATTACACTGAAATAGTTTAATAGAAAATATAATTGCTGATTCATACAGAATACCCATTAAGGAAGTGCAAAGGCTTTTACCTCCGGGTAACTGCATATTAGTACTTTGGGGACTGAGGCAGGAACACTGGATAGGAGAAGGTGTTGGCTGATCTCTCATTGTTCATCACCTGCCTCCCAAATAATATGAATGGACCCAAACTAAATGACCACTCATTACAAGTTTCAATTTAGGAGCTTGGCTGGGGTCAGCAGATTGCTTATGCTGATCGCAATGATTTGAAGTTGTGATTACCATAAGCAATTTAAATTTTATTGATCCAACCTTCTGAAAGTTGTAATTGAGCATAGATGTTGGGCCTGTGGCTCTCCAAACTAAATTGTACTCTGAAGCCCTTGCTGGATTACTGGAAGAATCAATAAGCAGTCAGTCACGTTAACAATGAAATAGCTCCATTAACATACAGCACTATTGGTGAAACTTTATTTAGGAAGGGTGTTGCGCTCACTTCATTGTTTTATCAATGAATCTCCGTTGTCGGGGGCTAAAGTATTGCTTTTGTTTGTCTAATGAATTTGTGTTCTCCTCCTCCTACTCACTAACCATCATCCGCAAATCCAACGTTATATTGCAAAGATTTTCCCCTTTTTTGGGTGCGTAACAAATAGCCCCCATTGCCTGGAATTGTGGTTCACCCCTTGTATTGCCTTGGAAATAATTCAGGACTTTCAGTGTAAACTATACTATTAAAGTTTGCTCTAATTCAGCTTTCTCCTCTGCAGGACCATTGATTGCGCTAGGGCTGCAATTTATGTGATTTTCGGCAAGCCAATAGTGGACTGGTCGCTCGTAGATCATTTTGCAGGCCTGCTGCCTCTGCACATCTATGACTTCGCCAAAGATGCTGTCCTGACCATAAGATGAGACTCCCAGTCTTGTACCATTATGGGGTCCTTGGACTTGAGGTTGGAGCAGGGAATAGAAAGGGGAGAACTGAAAGTTTCCAGTTTGTTGAATGAAGTACAGTGGTACCTTGGTTTACAACCATAATCCGTTCCGGAGGTCCATTTGTAAACCAAAACAGGTTGTAACCCAAGGTGCACTTTCGCCAATGGAGCCTCCAAAAATTTTTTGTTCGTAATCCAAAAAAGAAAAGAAAAAGGGTTGTAATCCAAAAAAAGGTTGCAAACCGGGACACCCAGTTCCGGGTTTGACATGTTTGTAATCCAAAACATATGCAAACCAAGACGTATGCAAACCAAGATACCACTGTACTTCAGCTACATTAAGTAATGATGAAAAACATACCGATTAAAATAGGGATGTCCCATTCCATAATGACCATTTTACTATTCATACCCCACACATCTTACTGGGTTTCCCCAGCCACTCTAGGCAACATACAGTGGTACCTCGGGTTAAGAACTTAATTCGTTCTGGAGGTCTGTTCTTAACCTGAAACTGTTCTTAACCTGAGGTACCACTTTAGCTAATGGGACCTCCTGCTGCCACCGCACCGCCGGAGCATGATTTCTGTTCTCAGCCTGAAGCAAAATTCTTAACCCGAGGTAATATTTTTGTGTTAGCAGAGTCTGTAACCTGAAGCGCCTGTAACGGAGGTACCACTCTATATAAAAACATAATAAAACATTAAACATTTTAAAAAAACACTTCCATATTGCGTTCAGGTGGCTCGGGGGTCAGATAACTCCATACCCTTCAACATTTCTTCAATGAAAATAGAGACATCCTAAAGAAAAGCGGGACATTCCTTGATAAAATCAGAAACTGGGGCGGCTACAGGGATGTTCCTGGAAAACAGGGACACATGGATGGTCTGGGATAACCTGCAGCACATCTGTCTGGGGTTAGTGGCATCCCTGGGCAAGAAAAGCAAGGTCTGTGAGCCAGGCTATGCACAGAGTCAGATCCACATTCCTGTCTACCTTTCTTGTACTGTGCAACAGGAACATTGGAAGCTGCTAATACTCAGCCAAACTGTTGATTCATCAAGGGGTTGTGTGTTCTACAGTGTTATCTACACTGACAGACATTAGCCCAGCCTCAGGCATGATACGTCATATTCACTCACCTCGTCTCCCCAGGTTCCTTAGATTTTAGTGTACATTGCTGACATAGTTTCAAGAATGTTGTCACACTCATAAGGACTAGAAACTCTTTTAAAAATAAATAAATACAAGTGTATGTGTGCACCCCTACATTCTGTGCCTTTTCTGCACTGTGGAATTATGGCATGCAGAAAGCGCTCAGCAGATTGAACTAAACCCAGCAAAGCACTTCCTTGTGAATTCTGTGGGATGTGATATGTAAGTAGCAGTCAAGTACAACATTCCTTGTTTTCCTAGAGTGGACATGGGGGGGGGGAAATGTTTGGTTCAGCCAGTCAAAAACTTCCTGTTTCCTCCTGGCCCAGAGCATCCTTCCTCTTGCATGTGACTAGAGGTGGGTGTGATCTTACCTGTCCAGATAATAAAAGGGACAAGGTATACACCACTCTCTCTCTCTCTTTTTTTTACTTCCTCGATTATTGGAGCAGATTTTTGCTTCCAGCCAACAGAGGACACTGGCATTATCCCCATATGGGATAGCTCCACATGTATATACTTTGTAACTAAGTCTGCCTTCAGGGATCCATCTGTGAACTGAATGTGAGTAAACTACTTTTATATACTTTACACAAGATTGTGGTGTGTTTATTCTTTTAAGAGGGCTATAAGGGAACTTACCAGGAACCTAATAGTGAGAGGCTTACACATGCCTGCAACCAGCTACCTGCTGTGCGTTTAAAACGGGAATGTTAAACTCTGCTAAGTAAAGGAACATGTTAGCGCAAGTTAGGAAGGATATTAATAAACAATATATCCTCTCCTGCCTCCCTGAACATTCCCACAAATTCATGAGACTTCCACACCCAGAGTGTGAAGTTTTTAGGTCATTTCTAAAAGGAACTGTAACCAAATGGAGTGGGGGAGGTGGAAACGAACCAAAAAAAGAAAAGAAAAGAAAAGCTTTTATTGGGAGCCCTTTTACACTAAAAACAATTAAGTTTTGAGATCCATTTAATTTTTACTTGTTTTAAGCACCGTCATAAACATCTGCCACCTGGTGCAAAAATTGCTTCATATGGCAGGTGGAGATTTATTTTAAAGTTCTTTGTCTTTCATACTTTTCCCGGCTGCATTTTCCATCAGGATAATTTCAACTTGCAGGTATTTAAATAGCCATTATTTGCTATAATGGAAGAGGCACAGTTAAAAGGATACACTCTGGATAACTGCTTTCATTTCACCATCAGAACACATTCCTTTTAATAATGGTGTGAAGCAGGTATCTGTGGTTTCCTGGCCTTCTGCCTCCAACTACGGGCAGAGTTCTGATCTTTAAAAGGCACAGTAAAACTGCAGTGACAAGTGGTGTCGGGGAAACCTTTTGTTCCAACCCACCGTTGTCCAGATTATAGCACAACACGAAAAGAAAACAGGAGCAAAACTGAGCAATCTGCAGATCAATGGGGAAGTCATAAGACGATAATATTTTTGATTGCCCATTTTGGTAGAAATGCTTAATGGGCTTCTCCCTCCGAGCAACAGGACATAGCACAAATACAAACAAGTCACAGAGCAAGATCTAAGCCTTGGTTTTGTTAGTTACTGGCACATAAATGGAGAGTATGTGTTTGGAGGCTTTTTAATGTGAGCTAATCCCTAGCATAGGGACGTGGGTGGCGCTGTGGGTTAAACCACAGATCCTAGGACTTGCCAATCAGAAGGTCAGCGGTTTGAATCCCCGCGATGGGGTGAGCTCCCGTCGCTCGGTCCCTGCTCCTACCAACCTAGCAGTTCGAAAGCACGTCAGAGTGCAAGTAGATAAATAGGTACCGCTCCGGTGGGAAGGTAAACGGTGTTTCCATGTGCTGCTCTGGTTCACCAGAAGCGGCTTAGTCATGCTGGCCACATGACCCAGAAGCTGTACGTCAACTCCTTCGGCCAATAAAGCGAGATGAGCGCCATAACCCCAGAGTCGGTCACGACTAGACCTAACGGTCAGGGGTCCTTTACCTTTACCTTTTTAATCCCTAGCATGTTCTGCAAGACCTTCGCTGTGTTACATCTCCAGACTCTTTTCCAGTATCTGGTGGGCTAATGATGCAACAAAGCAACACTTGTTAAGCCCAGCATCAGTGAATGCCTTTGGGCAAGCTGCTAGAAATCCTCAAATCAGTTCCACTGCCATTTAAATTTCCCACAATTCTCCCAGTGACATGACAATGCTGAGTGACATGGACATGCTGAGCAGGGCCACCCTGTCCATGTCACAGGAGCATGACGGTCAGTAATCACACAGCTAACTCTTTGTTAGCAAAATCATGATCCCCACAGATTTGGTTGAGTGATCCTCACAGACTGGGCTGAGGCCTAATGAGCAGTTTATTTCTGGTGGTCTTACTCCATTAAAATCAGTTGCCAAGACTGAAAGTCCCCACTTCCTCACAGCCACCTAAGTCCTCTACTCTCCAAGGCTTTTTCCAAGCAATCGGAGATTGGGCCTGCATGCAACTAACCTCTCCTCTACCCTTTTCATGCCTCTTCTGGTTCTGGGAGACCAGGGGCAGGAAGCATTTCCTGAGGTACTTCTAGCAGTATAACAGACATAGGGGCTCACCACACCCTTCTTAACTGGTTTAGGATTCTTCTCTTCCTAGAAGAATACCCCCCTCCTGACTGAAATGAGACCCAACCCACAGCTCTACTCATTCAAACTCAGCCCTCCAGTTAACCTCTTCCTGATACTCTCACAAGACACTAAAAACTGTCTTCCTATCTAAGCTAAGAGACTCATTTCCCTGTGTTATGTACTGAAGTTCTCACCCTGGGCCAGCAGGGGATACTGTAGCTAGTTATGCAAATAAGGGATCAAAAGTGATGTTCAGTGATTGGATAGTTACAGAAAGTTGTTACTGTTGCCTTGTAGTTGAGCTCTATATAAGTAGGCTGACTGAACTCTTCAGTTCAGTTCTGTTCTGGCCTGTGAATAAACAAGAGCTGTTTGAAGAATCGCTGTGTCGTCTGATATGTTCACCCACAACTTAACACCCTAGCTTTAGATATGTTCCTCAGAGTGGATGCTATACACACAGATCAGAACCAATGCTCTCTCTTTTCCCCAACCCCTCCCTCCTCAAAGCTTTCTTAAACCATCTCTTCAACTATCTCCCCAAAACTATTTCCTAAACCAGGTATTCCCAACCTTCGGCCCTCCAGATGTTTTGGACTACAATTCCCATTATCCCTGACCACTGGTCCTGTTAGCTAGGGATCATGGGAGTTATAGGCCAAAACATCTGGAGGGCTGCAGGCTGGGGATGCCTGTCCTAAACCATCTGAACGCTCTCTTAGAAACTGCTCCTTTTATCCCTCCCCCAAAGTGCTGTCTCCACCCCCTCTGGCTTGGTAGCCAATCAGAGAGCAGCTCCAGCACTCTGGTGGAATTCCAAGGTACTGCATCACCCGACTCTGGTCCATCACAGCATCACTCAGCAGGTAGAGGCCAGAGGCAGTCAGCTGGGCAGAGGGTTTATCTCCACCCAAGTCAACCCCAGCCCAGCCTGACCTGGCACAGAGTGGTTTATATTGCACCCTTAGTCTCTCTCTTTCTTGCTTGCAGGTTTGGTATCGGAGCTGCTGATTGAGGAAGTTGGAAGGAAGATTTTTCCAGTCCCCTTTAATAACCTTATTCAGGAAATCAGCCAGAATTTCCCTTTCAATCAAGGCAATAGACTTGTCGGGATAATATATTGTGCACGTGAATTCCTTTGGCTGAGTAAAGCTGCATGAAGAAGCTGCTCTAATTTGCACTGTTTTTGTTGCCCTTTGATTTGGAGTGACCATGCTCTCCCAGGCGAGAGTCAAAGGAAGGGGATGATGGGGGGAAGAGAGAGAAGCTGATTAGTTTTCACTGTGCCTTTTATGCATCTGAATACCTTAATCAAGTCCCTTCTAACTTTTCTTCAGTTGGGTTTTGCTGTCTCTCAACATGCTTTATGTGACATGAATAAAGTACAAATTGCAACACAATCTTGGCACTTATGCATTCTCTTTTTTTTCTCCCCCTGGGGAAAAAAAATACAAATAAAATCATCCCCTTCGCCTTCACTTGCATTCCTTTTGTGTTTGTTTTCAGCACTGATTCCCGTGATTGTGTTTACTGGCATTGAATGTCGAAGCAAAAAAGCGGAGGAATATTCTCAGAAAGCAAATGGGAATTTGCTAATGTAAGTATTCGTGAGGGGCTGGAGAGAACCCAACAGCAACCTTGACTCTTGCATTTCCAACCACTCATCGAATCACGGACAAGGAGCATTCGCATAACCTTGCAAATCAGAAAAAGCAGCTTGAGCTTCTTCAATCAAACCTGTAAAGATTGCAGATATACAATACAGCTCGTTCCATCTAGTGGGGCTTCCTGGGGTAATAGGTACTTCTGCCTCTTGTGCTTAAGACCTGGCATGTGACTCAGTTTATCTGATTTATTTCTTTAACATATACTGTGCCACCTCATCTGAATCCTGGCAAGATGGAGGCATAGTGGGTGGGTCTCAAGCCTGGATAACTAGTCAATTACCTGCTTTGGGTATACTTCTTCTGAAAGGGCAGGGCTGGTTCATAATCTGGGGGTGTTCCTGAATCAATCTTTGGCACTAGATGCCCAGATGGCCTCAGTGGCTAGGAATGTCTTCAGCTTCCAGACAATGATAGTCTGACCACTGTTGCCCATTCACTGGTAACAATTTTAATAATCCTCATCCATTTGTTGTGACAGTTTATTCTATCACGTAGTTTCCCACCCTTCACAAAGCATCTTCCAGAAGCCCCTTGAGGCTTGGTAACATCTTGTGTCACATGATGCTGGAGAGAAGCAGAAAGAAAGAAAGAAAGAAAGAAAGAAAGGTTTCTGCATTTATGCCATAATCTTGCGGGTGCATGAAATGCGCCCAGAGCGATGGCATTCTTAATGTGCGCTTATGCTAATCTGCCAAACCATCAGTATATGTTGTTTTATAAATAGTTACCTTTGAAATGGAGCATTGTTTAAAGCCAGATGGTTGGCTTGAAGATTCATTCTTCATTTTTTGCTTCTGTGGTGAATATGCAGATTTACAAGTTGCTTTCTATTTTCCCACAGCTCCATCGAATATTTACATTCAGATAATGCTGATAAGGGGGCTGGAGAGGCCAGACGTTAAAGAGAAAAGAAAGGAATGTAATATAGGGCATAGTGTTTGCTTCAGAAGTGAGCGTGTGAGGCAATAAATGTGTACTAATGGGGTGTTAATCTTGTGTTCCTCCCTCCCTCTACTTTTCCTGTTAGAATCATAGAATCATAGAGTTGGAAGAGACCACAAGGGCCATCGAGTCCAACCCCCTGCCAAGCAGGAAACACCATCAGAGCACTCCTGACATATGGTTGTCAAGCCTCTGCTTAAAGACCTCCAAAGTAGGAGACTCCACCACACTCCTTGGCAGCAAATTCCACTGTCAAACAGCTCTTACTGTCAGGAAGTTCTTCCTAATGTTTAGGTGGAATCTTCTTTCTTGTAGTTTGGATCCATTGCTCCGTGTCCGCTTCTCTGGAGCAGTAGAAAACAACCTTTCTCCCTCCTCTAAGTGACATCCTTTTATATATTTGAACATGGCTATCATATCACCCCTTAACCTCCTCTTCTCCAGGCTAAACATGCCCAGCTCCCTTAGCCGTTCCTCATAAGGCATCGTTTCCAGGCCTTTGACCATTTTGGTTGCCCTTCTCTGGACACGTTCCAGTTTGTCAGTGTCCTTCTTGAACTGTGGTGCCCAGAACTGGACACAGTACTCCAGGTGAGGTCTGACCAGAGCAGAATACAGTGGCACTATTACTTCCCTTGATCTAGATGCTATACTCCTATTGATGCAGCCCAGAATTGCATTGGCTTTTTTAGCTGCCGTGTCACACTGTTGGCTCATGTCAAGTTTGTGGTCAACCAAGACTCCTAGATCCTTTTCACATGTACTGCTCTCAAGCCAGGTGTCACCCATCTTGTATTTGTGCCTCTCATTTTTTTTGCCCAAGTGCAATACTTTACATTTCTCCCTGTTAAAATTCATCTTGTTTGTTTTGGCCCAGTTCTCTAATCTGTCAAGGTCGTTTTGAAGTGTGATCCTGTCCTCTGGGGTGTTAGCCACCCCTCCCAGTTTGGTGTCATCTGCAAATTTGATCAGGATGCCCTTGAGTCCATCATCCAAGTCGTTGATAAAGATGTTGAATAAGACTGGGCCCAAGACAGAACCCTGTGGCACCCCATTAGTCACTCTTCTCCAGGATGAAGAGGAACCATTGATGAGCACCCTTTGGGTTCGGTCAGTCAGCCAGTTACAAATCCACTGAGTGGTAGCATAGTCAAGACCGCATTTTACTAGCTTCTTTACAAGAATATGTTACAAGAATATTCTTTACAAGAATATGTTACATGAAAGCCACTGTGATTAGAATAGGGGTGAAATGAACATAAGTATGATAAATGATAACTTTCTCATGGGAGTAAATATATGAGAGAGAGAGAGAGAGAGAGAGAGAGAGAGAGAGAGCGCGCTTTGCTAATCAAGCCGGGCAGAGAGGGCGAACATACTCTGAGAACACCCATCTGGAAATGAGTCTTGATTCAATAACAGTTTGCTGGAGTTGCTACTGTAAATGGAGATCAAAGAGTACCACAATGTGAGCTGGTTGGATCGCAGGAGCAAAAGGAGCTTCAGAGACCATGGTTTGTTTTTATTTATTTTTCAATTGATGGTACAAATGGATTTGACTAGGAAGGGTGGTCGAATCTTACATCCCGCCTTATTTCCAGAAATGGAACTCAAGGCGGCTAACAAAACAGCAGTCATGCAAGAATGGGAAACAGTGAATTGCACTTTGTTCCAAACGACAACAGAAGCCATAAAACCCAGGTGTTCACATGTTAAACCAACAACGACGGCAGTTAAAATGCACATGGAATGGGGTTTGAAGAGCCAAGTTTCTCCCAACTGTCTTAAATGAGGGAGTGGGCACAATGACAGCAAATGGTAGGCTTCTGGGGGTTGAGGGATCTGGAATAGCGCCTCATGAGGAGAAGGGGAGAAGAGGCTGACTGGGGCAGGCCAAAAGTCCATCTAGTTCTCACAGTGGCCAACCAGGTGCCTGTGGGAAGACCACAAGAGGAATCTGAGTACAACAGGAATGATACACAGCAACTGGTGCACAGAGGCACACTGCCTTCAGCAGTGGAGAAAGAACATAGCTGGCTAGTAGCCACTGAGAGATTTTCCTTCAGAAATTGGTCTAATCCTCTTTTAAAGCCATCCAATATGGTGGACACCAGAATGGACTTCATAGTTGAAGCATGCACTGTGTGAGGAAGCTTTTCATTTTGTTTGTCGCAAATATCCCAACGTTCAGCTTCACTGGATGGCCGCCAGGTTCTAGTACTATGAGATGTGGCCATTTCCATTTCAAGAACAAGCTCTTGTTTTCAGAAAACAAGCATTTTTAGGTTTTTTTAAATAGTCGCAGTGGAGACCCTGCTCTTTGGCTCTACCTGGCTTTCTTGGCTCTGCCCACCCAAGATCCCCTCTGCCTTATGATGGAGTTTTGATGGTCATCATCACATTTACTGTGAAACTATGGTTCTAGGGGGAGAAAATGCCCTTTAGATACGATGATCATAACTGGCAGATGGAAAATTGGAAGTCCTTTTTATTTTTCTTTATTGTTCTTTTTTTTCTTTTTCTTTTTTCTTTTTCCCTTTTCTTTTTCTGTTCTTTCTTTCCTCCTCTTGCTTCCTGTTTGCTTCTCCCTTCCCCCTTCTTTCTTCTTCAGCTTCCTCCTCCTGGGCACAAGGATTGTACACTCATGTAGCTGGTAGAGGGACCCTGGGGAGAAGTCCACCCCTCTTACTTCACCTTGCCATCCTACAGGGTGGAACTGCAGTCTAAACCACTGAGCCTCTTGTGCTTGCTGATCAGAAGCTTGGTGCTTTGAATCCCCACAACGGAGTGAGCGCCCGTTGCTCTGTCCCAGTTCCTGCCAACCTAGCAATTTGAAAACATGCCAGTGCAAATAGATAAATAGGTACCGCTGCGGCGGGAAGGTAAACAGCATTTCCATGTGCTCTGGCTTCCGTCATGGTGTCCCATGGTGTTTAGTCATGCTGGCCACTTGTCCAGGAAAGCTGTCTGTGGACAAATGCCAGCTCCCTCAGTCTGAAACCCCATAGTTGGCTTTGACTGGACTTACCCTACAGAAGCTTACTGGATGACCTTGGGCCAATCATTCTATTATCTATCTATCTATCATCTATCTATCTATCTATCTATCTATCTATCTATCTATCTATCTATCTATCTATCTATCATCTATCTCTATCTATCTATCATCTATCATCTATCATCTATCTATCTATCTATCTATCTATCATCTATCTATCTATCATCTATCTATCTATCTATCTATCTATCTATCTATCTATCTATCATCTATCTATCTATCTATCTATCTAATCTATCTATCTATCTATCTATCTATCTATCTATCTATCTATCTATCTATCTATATCTATCTATCTATCTATCTATCTATCTATCTATCTATCATCTATCTATCTATCTATCTATATCATCTATCTATCTATCTATCTATCTATCTATCTATCTATCTATCTATCTATCATCTATCTATCTATCTATCTATCTATCTATCTATCTATCATCTATCTATCTATCTATCATCTATCTATCTATCTATCTATCTATCTATCTATCTATCATCCATCTATCTCCATCTATCTATCATCTATCTATCATCTATCATCTATCTATCTCTGTCTCTCCCTCCCCCCCTCTTTCCCCCTCCTTCTGGACTGTTTATTTTGATGTGCTTACCCTGCCTTTCCACTCCAGAACCAAGTGCCCAAGGTGGCTAAAGGATAACCTTCACTGTTTCTGGTTAAACTCTGTTTCACGCTCGTGCCATTTATTTATCTATCTATCTATCTATCTATCTATCTATCTATCATCTATCTATCTATCTATCTATCTATCTATCTATCTATCTATATATCTATCTATCTATCTAATGGTTTTAATTTTCACTTGTAAATCATCCAGGGAACTTTCATTGCTGGGCAGCATATAAATATTGTCAATGCAATGAAACCGAGATTGGAATGCCAGCTTTCACCATCCTAAGTCCTGTGGAATGTCCTTAAGAACAAGAATACAGATCACCATGACTGCGTACATGCTCCCAAGCACAGAGATCCATTACACCTAAATATTGCGACACTGTCTTCGGGCTTTGTGTATTACAGCCAGGGAGAGCATCTGTCCTGTGCCTGGTGATTACATCATGCCGTAAGATACTTAGTCAAAGGGAGTGCAATCTGGCAGCTCACAGCTCCACATTAGAGTAGTTTATATGATAGCAGTCAAAGTCAATTGGTGTATTGTTTGACCTCTCCTCCTCGCCAAAGCAATATGATGCCATCTGCGCATCTTGTATTCACATCATATTATGCATTAATACGGCTTTTTCGATGCACAGTTTGCTTTGTGCTTTGGTGTATAAATATTTTAATATTTGCATTTGGTTGGATCGTATCCCCCAAAGTATACTTGGAAAAAGAAAACCACTAGGATGCTACATACCTTCATTCTGTAAAGCAGAGCAGCAGACTTAAGTCTTTATTTCTTCACTCTATTAGGAAACAACAACAGCCTATGAGCAGGTGGATTTAGCTTCCTGGTAAGATTGCTGATGGCTCAGGTTTAGCAAAGTTTCGTTTTACTTCTCTTGCAGCAGATGTCTTGCAAGGAACTGGGCTTGTTCAGGTTTCCCAAAGCTCTAGCCAATGAGCATACACTAGAACTATCATCGTGCAATGGGCTTCGCTTTAGATGTAGGAGCCGCAGCTCTCAAGCTAGGTTTGTTTCATTGCCAATAACATTATTTAGGTTCTAGAGTTTGAGAAGTCCCAGAGGTGGAATAGGGCTTTAGTACTGCAGCAGAACATGCTAAGGCAAAGCCTGGTTCTTAAAATTGCCACTGGTTTGCCAGAGACATGCCATATTTTTTGTGCCTATCTGTGTCCCTAGCTTGCTCCTGGGTTGATAGATTGAGGTACCTTTTAAAAAGCCTTTCAGCATGTGCACACCAAGGGTGATATTTGGCTCTGTTCAGACAGCTGCAGAACCTGGATGTAGCCAGCACATCTGCAGCTATGGCAGGATCTGTCCGCTCTAGGAAAGGTTATAGCTGAGGCACCAGCCAAAGCTGTGCAAAAATTACTCTGGCCCAGAGGAAGCAGGTCTAATAGGTCAAGTACAATACTGCCCCACCAGTCTTCATCTGTCTGAGTCAGGGAGTGGTTCTGCCTGTGATTGACTCCACCACTGGGTACCAGCCACCACTGATGGAGCCACAGCAGCCACCTGCCTATCCAGGAGCGATGCAGGGGCCAAGGTACACTGCCAAGCCAGGGAGGTCCTCATTAAGAAGGATTTTATCTCAATCTGGAGCAGACAGAATACCTGCTTAGGACCGTAGCTTCATTGGTTAAAGTTTCTGCCTTGCATGCAGAAAGTCTGCACTTCAATCCCTGGGATCTCCAGGTAAGACTGTGAAACACTGAGACCATGGAAAGCCACTGCCAGGCAGTGTAGACAATACTAAGCTATATGGACCAGTGATCTGACTCAGTATAAGGTAGCTTCCTATGTTCCGTCCAAGTTCCTTCATCTTTTGTGTTTTAAAAAACTTCCCTTGAGACTCTGACATTCTCAAACTTACCTCCCCGCGCTGCCTTCTCCATCCATTCCCCGTCCCCTGTAGCTGCCATGAATGTGAGATTGCCCCTGCAAATCAGAAAATCAATCAGAAAACAAGGATAGCTATCAACAAATCCAAGCTAACTGTACGGATGGCAGCATAACACCGCGCAATGCCTACTCAAATAGTGGGTAAGTGAGCATTTTTAGCTGCCCCCCACATGAAATAATTCAGTGTCTCTGCTTCACATCAGGGCCATGTTTTATTCCAGCGTCGCAGCATTCATTCGATTTGTCTTTCCACAGATCAAGTGGGAAAATGAAACTTCTTCGAGTCATGGCTCAGATAGGATTCAGCTAAATGAGGTTAGCAGAAAGTGCTCTCCTGGCAGAGGAAGGAGAAAGGGGAACAGAAACGTCCACAAATCAAATTGTAACAGATAAAAATTAAGAAAAATAAGTAAAGTAACCCCAAACTCGCACCCACCCATTTGCTTTACACGGTTGTAAGTGCCTAACTGGTTTCGGTTTGTAAAAAAAAAGAAAAAGTAGCATCTGAAACGAAAGGGGCTGTTTATGGAACCTTTAGATATTTTGTTGAAGTTTCGCTTCTTTACTTTTATGGCCAGTAGCAAAAAGATAAATAAAAAAGAGTCGTTGTGTCAGAAAAATAAATTTGATCTTCTCTCCTTTTTAGATACTCTACAACTTTGGCAATTTTCCCCCTCCCTCCTCTCTCTCCCAGGTACTGTAGTTTGAACCTTTAAAAAAAGAAGGGAGGGGGAGAGGGGGAAAAAAAACCTTCAGAAACTGCGAGTCCTTTCATTTTTCTGTTTGAAAAGATCTATCTGAGTCATTGGTAAGAGGAAGGATTAGACAGACGACTCTTTCTAGCTTTTCATTTTAACTTTATCTAATAGATGCCTTTCCGCTATGCAGTGACTCGGGTCACTTTTTAAGAATGGCTTTAATTTTTGTAGCAAAGGGGAAGATAGCATCAGTTATCCCTGATAAAAGGAATTAATATATGAACCCTGCTGTATAGAAAATGAAATAAAAAAAAATAAGGGGGGAAAAATCAAATCGAGGCATTTAAGAGAAGCTTTTTATTCCTGCAAGGAAAGCATTTGCTAGCCACCCCTGCCCCCACCCTGAGCCACCACAAGATCCATTAAAAGTATTTATGGATAATAAATGGCTCCTAAGGAAACCTCAGTAGATTGTTGGGAGAGGTGGCTATGCAGGGGACAACCATGTTGACCAGGGATGGGGAACCTATGGCCTTTCCAGATGTTGCTGGACTACAACTCCCGTTGCCCCTGAACTTTGGCTAAACTCACCGGGATTAATGGTGGTCCAAGAACATCTCAAGGACACCAGGCTGAGGAAGTCTGGCTTGCTGGAATGAATGCTTCAAGCCATACATTGAATTCCCAATTGGGTTTGTGTGCGAAGGAATCCTTCTATGCATTTCAGGCTTTCTTCATTTTAGGGATTGGGGAACATTTGGCTATCAGTTTCTGATGGACTGCAAATCCCATCATCCTTGATCATTGGCCATGCTGGTTGGGCACAACAGCTGGCACCAGGTTCTCACCCCTGTTGCAGACCATGCTGATTCCAGTGGGCTTTTGGGGGGAGAGGAGGTATACAATCATTGTAGAGTTGGAAGGGACCCCAAGGGTCATCTAATCCAACCCCCTGCAATGCAGGAATCTCAGCTAAAGCATCCATGACAGATGGTCATCCAACCTCTGCTTACATACCTCAAAGGAAGTTCACAACCCCCTGAAGGAGACCGTTCCACTTTTGAACAGCTCTTACTATCAGAAAGATTTCCCTGATGTTTAGTCAACATCTCCTTTGTTGTCACTTGGTTTGATTCAGACCCTTAATGTACCCTTTCCCCCCTTTCCATAAACTCTCACTGGGCTTGCCACCATTACTCCCTGGTGTTCACTCACCAAGGTGAGCAAAGCAAGAGGCATCAGCTCATAATTGCAATTGCTACCAGTCACTTGTTCATGCTTTCTTGGCCAGAGAGCAGCAGGTGGCAGCTAGGGGCGCCTGAGGAACTTGGCCTTCACAAATTCCAGTGCGGACTGATCTGATCCACACTAGCTAGACTAGTGCAGCTCAGAACACAGGAACTCACCAGCTTCCTCACTTCCCAAGTATTCAAGAGGCAGTTCTTGGCTCAAAGCAAAATGAAAACATATCAAAATACATTTAGAGATGCATAGTTTGAGAGAAAACACATTTGGAAATGTATGTTTAAAATGTGAATTTTCACACTTTTTTTTTTAATTACAGGTTAATGAAACTGGAACAGAAATGACTTAAGGGTGAACATGTGCAAAAATTACTCATTCTGGGAATAAAAATGTTTTGCCCATTCCTAGTGGTCAAAAGCCGCAGCAGAACCAGGGGCCTTATGGTGGTTGCCCCCAGGTGGCGAATGAGACTCAGCAGGTGCCCGACCATTCTAGCCCCTGGTGCTCACATTAAATAGATGGAAAAGGTCTAGTGGTGGATGACACATTTTGGTTGGGGCAGATGGGAGCTGGGCTCCAACAGCACTTGGGCAGCCTTCCACCCCATCATAGACCTGAAATGTACCAACCAGTTTTTTCTTAAGATGCTTCTTCTACTCTTTCTGCACCCCCAGATTGGCTCATCCAGGTGACAACTGGATTGGAAGGGTCCAATCCAGGGCTCAGAGAAACCTTCCCAAACCTGATGCCCTTCAAGTGTTGTTGGTACCCAACGTTTGTGTCTGCTTGTGTTGCTGCAGATGCACCATAGCATTTCTTCTCTCTGCAGTCCTTCCAGCAGTCATTCCTCCTCTGGTCACTGCTGTGGATATACGACCTGATTGTCTGTCTCTAGGCACTGTGGTTGTCTGCAAGGGATTCTCACAAGGCAGGGCTGAGGTTGCCAGCCTCCATGTCACATTTATAGATACCTTTGCAGCGCAGGGTTGGTCTGCCAACAGGCCGGTGCCTGCAGCCAGCTCCCTAAAGAGCACATCCTTGGAGATACTGCCATCTTCCATTCTATGGACATGACCAAGCCAGCGTAGATATTGCTGAGCCAGGAGTGTGAACATACTGGAAATGTGGGCTTGGGAGAGCACATCCTTGTTTGAGACTCTGTCCTACTATGAGATGCCCCAAATCTTCCTGATGCAGCACATGTGGAAGGCATTGAGGCATCACTCCTGAAGGTTGTAAGTTGCCCATGACTCACTTTCCTACAGCAGCGAGCACAACATGCAAATCTGGTAGACCTTCATCCTGGTATTGGTCATTAGCACCATATTCTCCCTCATCCTTTTGGAGAGGTGAGCCATTGCTGTAGCTGTCTTGCCAATGTTTTCTCCTAAGAGACTAGAGACTCACAGGAAATCCCCATACTCACAGTCTTATTAGGCTCATCCCACTTTGATGTAAACTAGGAATGCAGAGCCTGTGGTCTTCAAGATGTTGTTGGACTACAGCTCCCATCAGCCCCACCCTGCATGGCTAATGATCATGGATTAGGGGAGTTGTAGTCCAGCAAGATCTGGATAGCTATGGGTTCCCCACCCCAGGTGTAAGCAAATTCTTATTTAGAGCTTGATATGGCAAGAAGTTTGCCAAGTGGTTATTTCTCCTGAGACATTTGAATACAAAAGAAAAATAAAAATAGAATTGTTGTTGTTGTATAGTTGTTTAGTCATGTCCAACTCTTCGTGACCCCATGGACCAGGGCACGCCAGGCACTCCTGTCTTCCACTGCCTCCCGCAGATTGATCAAACCCATACTGGTAGCTTCGAGAACACTGTCCAACCATCTCTTCCTCTGTCGTCCCCTTCTCCTTGTGCCCTCCATCTTTCCCAACATCAGGGTCTTTTCCAGGGAGTATCTCTTCTCATGAGGTGGCCAAAGTATTGGAACCTCAGCTCCAGGATCTGTCCTTCCAGTGAGCACTCAAGGCTGATTTCCTTCAGAATGGATAGGTTTGATCTTCTTGCAGTCCATGGGACTCTCAAGAGTCTCCTCCAGCACCATAATTCAAAAGCATCAATTCTTTGGCGATCAGCCTTCTTTATGGTCCAGCTCTCACTTCCAAAAATAGAATTATGTTTTTAAATAATTTTTACTCACCAATAAATTTATGAGATTTGGTCAGTTTATCCTAAAACTATCGGTTCTTCTACAGCCTGCTACATTCTAAAATCCACTTATGCCTTCTCTCTCTCTCTCTCTTAAAGGGGGGAAAAACAGTGAAAACAATTAAGATTATGTCAGTGCTGAAGATAATAAAAGAGTCTTAGGTCTGCCTTCCGCTTTTCACCTGTCTTTCAAAGATGATCGGGTCAAGGGAGTTAATGGCTAATATTTGACTTTGAGGTAATTCTGCAGAAAGAACTTAACGCAATGCTACGACCGCTGCCTGCATTTCCTTGGTATCACTTTGAGCAGTATTTCAAAGTACTTCACAGGTCAGACACAACTGGGAGATAGATAGCTTAAGAGGCAAAAAGCAGACTATTTGGTATTAACCTGTGACCCAGCTGATTTGACAATTAGGTCCATTCTAAACATAGATGATTTATCAATGGTCTGCTTACCGGAGGAGGAATATATATATACATATATCTGTGCACTCGCTGGTAGCTGAGCTGAAGAAATAAAACACAAGAAGCTGCTTCTAATTTAAATGAGGTTGCTAATGGTATTATAAAGAATCTGCTTGCAAGCGTGGAGGGAAATTTTAGAGTCTCTTCAAACACAATATTATTCCTTTTGTTGAGCAGGGATAATGTACACTGTGATATAAGGGTGGGTAAATCTATTAATTTCAGTTTCAGATCCTCATTTTCCCTATCTTAATTCCTACACCAGTTTGCAATTTAAAAAAATCCTCATGAAAATTCATCAACATTTTTGTGTGAATTTCACCTAACAACAACAACTTCTTCTTCTTCTTCTTCTTCTTCTTCTTCTTCTTCTTCTTCTTCTTCTTCTTCTTCTTCTTCTTCTTCTTCTTTACACTTTTTTGCATGTAGTTTTAGATGATATGGACATATTTCCCTTACAATGCATTCTGTATGCTTTGTGATTTTTTTTCATGAACGCTTTATCCCAGTATATATTTGTCTTGTTGTGAACCACTCTGAGACCTCTGAGTATAGGGAGGTGTATAAGTGAATTAACAACAACAACAACAACAACAACCCGTATAGAGAACTACATTGCAAAATTCAGCGAACTGCAAATCGGGTACATCCACCTTTAAATGTTAACTGAATCGGTTTTATCTCCCATCCCTACTGTAATATGGGGGATTATGTGCTTGGTTTGCATTTATTCCTGCATTTGGGGCACCTCAAGATCTGACAGGACCCTCAACAAAACACCTGATTTCCTCTGGCATGCTGGAAATTTGCCGGATGATTCTTTTTTTCTTTTCTTTTTCCAGAGTTCACTCTGGGATAGAAAAATATGCTTGCATTTTCAGGGTAGAGAGGGTGCTTTTGGATCACTTCCTCTGTTTATGTATTATTCCCTTACTCCCATAGCCTGCCTTTCTCCCATTATGGAACCCAAAGCAGTGCATATGTGATCACCTATTCAGTCACTGACCAGACCCAGACATCCCGAGCACCTGTCTTCATCTTGTACATGTATCACAGAAAAACACAGTCATGGCTCAGAATTTTATGCATCGAGGACTGTTAGGATGTGTCACATTTTTAGCAATGTTTGGGTTACTAAGTGGAAGGGGAGGAAGGGATGGTTAATCTAACTGCTGAGTATTCTGCATTCACACACACACACACACACACACACACACACACACACACCGCCCCCAGAAACAACCTCACAGCAGACAATTCACAGCTCCCTCTTTCACAATAAAGATTTTATTATTATTATTATTTTATTTTAGCAGTTTCCATAAGACAACTTCAATGAAAGTGGCTGCCATGAGATAATCACACCTCTGGGGGATTATAGGCATCTGGCTATGATTTATAAGATCCCAAAGGATTTATTTCCCCTCCCCCCACTTAGAGATAAACCACACTCCCCGCTGTGTTTTATGATTTGGAAAATATAAGCCCTGCCGTTACTGCGTACAAATACCATTTAAACTCGGGGCTTTAGTTTGCTCCACCATCTCGTAAGTTTTAACTAACAAGTGGAACGCTGGGTCTAGGGATTAAAAAGAGAGCAATTGCCAACAATGTAAGGGGAGACGTGTGTCATTGTCACTCGTTCCTCAGTGCCCCAGTTTGTTTCCTCCACTCCACCCCCCAAAAAAAAATATTAATGAGAGATTGTGTGTGTGTGTGTGTGTGTGTGTGTGTGTGAGAGAGAGAGAGAGAGAGAGAGAGAGAGAGAGGTATTTAAAAGCTGTCTGTCCAGAAACCTTATTGAAATGGATTCAGAAGATCCTTTTTGCGATATGCTTAGGGCATGATGATAGAATAAGAGCGTTGCCAGGAATCATCCCTGCCTCTTTTTGGGCATCTCCTGAAAACTGCATTATTCAGACAGGCTTGTTGAGATATGAATTTCTTTAACCAATTTCTTTACCGATGTTTTTATTGACACTTCTATCGACCTTATTGTGATATTGTGTTCTTATGCATACCACCTTGCTGTATTTTTCGTTAAGGTGCAGGTCTGTAAATTTTTAAATAAATAACATCCCATAATCCTTACTGGAAAAATCATAGCAGCTAGATATGATGGGGCTATAGTTCAGTGACCACAAGCCCAAGGCGAAGGAGATATCCATACCAAGGATGGGGAACCTGTGGCCATCTTTATGTTGTAGGCCAAAAGGTCTGGGTTGGTGGGAGCTGCAGTTCAACAACATCTGAAAGACAGCAGGTTCTCCACCCCTCAAGGGCTGGATAGACCTTTGCTCTGGAAAGAAATGAGTCTGATGGAAGGAGAAAGAGGTGGAGCAAGGCTCCCCTCTCCAAGGGGTCACTGCCTGCCTAACCTTCAAGGGAAGCAATTGCCTTTGGAATGGGCTGATGGAAACCACAGGAGGGGAAAGGGCTCTGGTGCTTGACTCCTGGTTGCCTGTTTCCCACAGGTATCTAGTTGGCCACTGTGAGAACAGGATGCTGAACTAGATGGGCCATATATCTGAAGGAGCATCTCCACCCCCATCGTTCAGCCTGGACACTGAAGTCCAGCTCCGAGGGCCTTCTGGCAGTTCCCTCACTGCGAGAAGTGAGGTTACAGGAAACCAGGCAGAGGGGCTTCTTGGTAGTGGCGCCTGCCCTGTGGAACGCCCTCCCATCAGATGTCAAGGAAATAAACAACTATCTGACTTTTAGAAGACATCTGAAGGCAGCCCTGTTTAGGGAAGCTTTTTAATATTTGATGTTTTATCGTGTTTTTAATATTCTGTTGGGAGCTGCCCAGAGTGGCTGGGGAAACCCAGCCAGATGGGCAGGGTATAAATAAATTGTTGTTGTTGTTGTTGTTGTTAGCCTGATCCCACCAGGCCAAGAGAAAAAATGGCTGGAGAGGAATTAGGTCCCCTACACTGGCCTACTTCAAACTCCAATCACTCTCAAGGGTATTTCAGTATTTGGTGGGCTATTCTCTGAATACATCTTTACTGGCCACAGTTCTACTTCTCATAAGGAGCCACTGGCTTTTTATGTTTGATGGGTTCTTTTGAGCCACATTAATTGGAGACTGTTACTGCCTGGTCCCAAATGGCTTCCAAAGAAGGACCCCTGTAAATGTGTACAAGGCTGAATATATCAGGCTAGAGTATGCTCTGAAGGTGCATCATGAAAATAAGCAGGCCTAGGTCTGGCCAGCGCCTAGAACCACTTGGGTTTCATGATGGAAGATAGAAATGTGAGGAAATGAATAAATAAATTATTAAAAAAGGTGAAGGACCCCTGGCAATTAAGTCCAGTCGCGCACAACTCTGGGTTGTGGCACTCATCTCATTTTACTGGCCGAGGGAGCCAACGTTTGTCTGCAGACAGTTTTTCCGGGTCATGTGGCCAGCATGACTAAGCTATTTACCTTCCCGCTGGAGTGGTACCTATTTATCTACTTTTTTGGCATGCTTTCGAACTGCTAGGTTAGGTTATAAATAAATTATACATTACCATTGTTTACAACTGAGTGTTTGTGTATGTTGAGGATGAAATTCTCACCTCCCCACTTTTGTGTGTGTGAGAGAATTTTTCAATTTTTTTTAAAGCACTCTTTAACCCAAGCCAAGACCTATTTTAACTGAGGGAATTTAGCAGAGCTGGTATAGCAAGTGTTGCTCAAGGCAAAACAAGTGTGGTTTTTTATTAAATGCATTTTGTACTTTGAATTTAATGACTGGCCTCCCCGTTTCAGTCTATGAAAGTTTTAAATGGCTATTAAGAAACAAAACAAAACCCCACACAACCAAAACCAAAACTATCCTAATGGGTGGGTGGGCAGTTCTCTCTTTATCACACTGTTTGGAACAGTATATATGGATTTTCAAACCTCCCCGCCGCCCACCATCCTTGCTCAAACCAGGCTCTCGTTTGAAAATAAAACCAAAACAGCTTGCGACTGCAGCAACACAATATTGTATAAATCTGGTTATAGGTGCATACAGAAGAAACAGAGGAAATATACAGAAGGTTGCAGGGATATGATTTATTTGGAGCTCTGTATGTATGATTATCACCTGCCCTGGCAATTCCCTAACAAGGTGTGCGAAACCAGTCGAGGCACCATATTATCAAGAGACACCTTTGAACTGATCTGTCCTGAAGAATAACCTCCAGGAAGGTAAGCAGCATAAAACGGAGGCGGGGGGCAGAGAGAGAGAGAGAGAGAGAGAGAGAGAGAGGGAGAGAACACCCAACTTTTTCATGTTTGCTGGGCACGCAGTACATCTCTGACTTCTGAAACATTTCCCCCCCCCAATTATTTTTGTAAAGTATTGATTGCAATTTAATTTTGCAGTCCCAACATGAGAAGCGCTTCCAGCCGAGGTGTCTCACAGGAGATTGTAATCAGGGTCTAGCCTGAAGGTGAAGCACGAACGCAGTGTGTGTGTGTGTGTGTGTGTGTGTGTGTGTGTGTGTGTGTGTACATATATATTTATCCCTCTATTCCTCCACTCTCCATCAGTACCGCGATTGGAGCAGAGGGCATTCTCAAGCAGATTAATTTTTGACGATGGGATCGATGGAAGATGCTTCCCCCCCCTTCCCTTACCTCCTGACATTGAGCCATCTAATTTGCTGTTTATCTTTGGCTTATTGAGTTTTGAGCATTGTTAAATCATACCTTTCAGCTGTTTAATTTTGGAGGTGAATTCTGCTCTCCCTTCCTGTGCCTCGGCATAACTCTTGCTCCCACCCACCCCCCACCGCTAAAAATGAGCAGGGTGATGGGCTTCCTCCCGGCCCCCACTACTCTCTTCTGACACCAGGTTACTGCTTCTGAGTCTGTTAAGCGCTGCAAGGTAGCGTTATAGCACTTTCTGGCCTCTTTTTCTGTGCTTTTGGCCATAGATCAGATCATCTCTAGGGAAATCACGACTTGCCATTATTATTATCCCGAGCACCTTCATCTATTCTCCCTTGTTTCCTGACTCCATCGCTTGATGAACTGCCTAGAAGTGACGACACCTTTAACTTTAGGGGCTTGCCATTAACCCTTTCAGGGCCACAAGGCACCGTGCTCCCTCTCCCTCCCTCTCCTCCTCCTCTTCTCTTTGATAACTCATTGGCTACGTGTCTGGCTTTCAAAGCTTCTTCTTCTTCTTTTTAAATGCAGTCCTCAGCGATAGAATACAGCATTGCCTCCGTGAGCTGTGCAAACAGCACATTTTAAATAAGAGCAATACAAGACAGACGCATGGAAGTAGGCATGAACCAGACGTCCTAACTGCAAAAAGTCCATGGTTTGAATTACGAATGGCGTTCCCCGGCCCTGCCTGTGCAAAGTGATTATTTTTTAGAGACATTTTTATTGTTATTTATCTGAAGGGTTTCTCTCCACTCCCACCCCCCAGTTACAAAAAAAAAAAAAAAGCAATGCACTAACCGGCATGTCATTAACCAACATTACATTCAGCATTCATTTCAAACATAACCACCAATTTTCACTTCTATATTCTGTTTCTGGAGTCACAAGAGATCAAATACACTGAAATTATAACATAAAATCTCCCTCTCTCTCTTTACACAGACACACACGGGGGGGGGGGTTGAATTTAGCAGGCCTTTTACATATCCTCTTTTTATAGTCAATAAGAAATGCGTAACATTTCCCCCATAAATCATCTTTGAAATGAGGGTGCAAAGCAGCCCTAATTTACATAGATATTTTGTCCATTATAAGCAATCCCCATATTTTGTCAAACCACCCTTTAATAGGTGGTGCCTGGGGGCATTTCTGCTGCGAAGCCTGTTGAAATTTGGCTGCTTTTAACAAAAGGCCTATTAATTCACATTGTGTACCAGGAATACTGTGTTTCTCTAAGTAACCCAACAGAATGGCTAAGTGGGTTCAAGGGGATCGTAAACCCTGTAATGGACTTTATATAGCTAATGATCCAATCCAGCAAAAGAATTAATTGCAAGATGGGGAATTAAGTGCAGTGTAGACAGAGACAAGGATCTGGAAGTACAGATGGACAATTGTCACTCGGTGTGACCCCTGTTCACATCGCAGGCTGTGTGGTTGTAGATGGAACCTTCTCATTTTTCTGGATTGGAATGGGCACCACATGGCAGGTGTGGTGAATCTTTGACCCTCCAGATTTGCTAAACTACAACTCCCATCATCCCTAACAAGGAAGACCAATGGACAGGGATGATGGGAATTGCAGTTCAGCAATGTCCAGAAAGCCAGAATTTCCCCACACCCTGAAGCACCGGGTCATTTGTTATATGTGCTATCTTGCTGTGTGCACACTTCTAGCCAGTGGTGTCATCAGGACAGGGCTTTGGGAATGGAAATCTGGGGCCCCCAAATGCTGCAAGGCTGGCTTACCACATTTTGAAGGTCCTCAAGGTGCCACACAAGTTTCTATTCCCCTGAATTTATCTCCACAACAACCGTGTGAAGCAGGTGAGGCTGAGAGACAGTGACATGGCCAAGTTCAACGGCTGAGTGGGGATTTGAAATCTGGTCTCCTAGGTCTTAGTCCAATGAGGGAATAATTTATTTAACCTCAGTTTAGAATTGAGATGGTGTAACAGGCTAGATGTTACTGGACCTCAGGGTCCCATCTGCACTATTTGATTTAAAGCAGTATCATACCACTTCAAACCGACACGGTTTCTTCCAGAGACTTCTGGGGACTGTAGTTTGTTAAGTATTGTTAGGAGGCTGTCAGGTGGCATTGGTGGTTGCTCGTGAGCAACCAGTCAGGACTCCGACCTGTCGTTTACAGGTTTTATTTTGGTGCAAAACTATTTACAGTGCAGAACCATAAGTTCATGCCTGCCTCAACTGCTAGCAGAATCTGGGAGTGGTCGTTTCCGGGTCCTCCCCCAACATAATAGCTTAGTCAGCCCTAGCCAGTGTGGTGTAGTGGTTAAGAGCGGTAGACTCATAATCTGGGGAACCGGGTTTGTGTCTCCACTCCTCCACATGCAGCTGCTGGGTGACCTTGGGCTAGTCACACTTCTCTGAAGTCTCTCAGCCCCACTCACCTCACAGTGTGTTTGTTGTGGGGGAGGAAGGGAAAGGAGAATGTTAGCCGCTTTGAGACTCCTTTGGGTAGTGATAAAGCAGGATATCAAATCCAAACTCTTCTTCTTCTTCTATCACAGCAGCCCTGGCTACAAGCTCTGCAAGTGAATGATACCTCTTGGGGGCACCTCTCAGGGGGGGGGCACTTCAGACACCAGGGACAGCAGCAGCTGCCTGGATGACTCCCAAGGAGAGGGGAGAGGAGGCTGAGGGAACACTTAGGGACAAGGGAGGGTGTTCGAAAAAGGGTGAGAAGGCGCCAGCTCTGCAGAAAAGGGGTGACATAACTGGGCTCCTGAGCCCCACAGGAGTGCCACAGTAGTTGGTTAAGGGAGCCGTGGACTCAAAAAGATGGAAAGCCTCCTCTGTAGCCAATTTAGTTGAGCAACTTTCTATGCAGCCCCAATGAGACAGGCAGCAACCAATAGCACTGACCACCTGTAAGGAGAGAACAGGGGAGATAGTCCTATGGATTTCCTCCTCCTCCTCCTCCTCCCCTCCTCCTCCTCCTCCTCCTCCTCCTCCTCCTCCTCCTCCTCCTCCTCCTCCTCCTCCTTCTTCTTCTTCTTCTTCCTCCTCCTCCTCTTCTTCTTCTTCTTCTTCTTCTTCTTCTTCTTCTTCTTCTTCTTCTTCTTCTTCCTTCTTTGTGTTGTACACCTCTGTGACGGAAGAGGCGTGCTTCCCTCTTGGCTGGCTTGGCCAGCATCCTCTAGCCCTTTCCCCTCCTTTACCCGGGAGGTGTGGCTTTCCCCACCCTCAGACTGAGGAGGTGCTGCGCTGGGGCTCCCAGCAGCATCCTTTGGTCCCTTCCCCTCTGGAGGTGTGGCTTTCCCCACCCTCAGACTGAGGAGGTGCGGTGCTGGGGCTCCCAGCAGCATCCTTTGGTCCCTTCCCCTCTGGAGGTGTGGCTTTTCCCACTGCAGGAAGAGGAACTGCTTCTCAAGATTTTCGGAGGTTCCCTGAATCCCAACTGCCCCTCTGCCTCCCTTCCCTGTTCTGATGGCAGTCCCCTGACAGAGGCCCTCTCTTCTTCTAACAGACCTACAGTTCTCAGTGTGGTCCAGCAATCAATCCCTCTTCCTGGGGAACTCTGGGAACTATAGCTCTGTGAAAGGAATAGGGATCTCCTACCAATTCTCTCTCTCTCTCTCTCTCTCTCTCTCTCTCTCTCTCTCTCTCTCTCTCTCTCTCTCTCTCTCATTTTTATTGGTTTTACATTTTACACTATATAACCACATCATTGTTATCTACTTTACTTTTTCGCTCTATTAGAGCTCATTACCTTCCCTTCCTCCCGCCACATGGGTTTCCAAGTTAATCTTTATATCTTAGCATTTGTGCCTTTTCAATCCATCTTTCAGACATTACAATGATCTCTTATTTTAGTAATTATGAATAGAATAATACTGTTTTCTTTACAAATCTTCCAGCAACCCTGCTAGTGAAGTTAATTGCTTACAATAGTCCTTCAAATAATGCCAAAATTTATTCCAGTCTTTTTGAAATGCTTGATCACGCTGGTTTCAGATTTTTCCAGTCAGTCTTGCCAGCTCCACAAAGTCCATCATCTTCACCTGCCATTCTTCCTTTCTTGGTACCTCTTCCTGCTTCCATTTTTGGGCTAAAAGAATTCTTACCCCAGTTTTGCATACAGAAACAATTTTTTTATCTCCCCATGGTATCTCTTCCCTCACTATACCCAGTAAAATAGCTTCTGGTTTTTTAACAAAGGTGTACTTAAACATTTTCTTTAATTCATTATATATCATTTCCCAGTAAGCTTTTACTTCCTTACAACTCCACCACCATATGACAGAAGATACCTTCCTTTTCCTTACATTTCCAACATTCCTTATTTTTTGTCCTGTACATTTTAGCAAGTTTAGTTGGAGTTAAATACCACCTGTACATCATTTTCATTACATTCTCTTTCAATGCATCACAAGCAGTGAAATTTATACATTTGTTCCATAACTTCCCCCAAGATTCTAGTTGAATATTATAACCAAAATCTTTAGCCCATTGTATTGTTTCTACTTTAACCTCTCCTACCAATTCTCAGCACCCTCAACAAACTATTCTTTGGGAGAAGCCATGACTGCTTAAAATGGTATCAAAACTGCTTCAAATGTACAGTGTGGATAGATCTCACCACCCCCAATAATTGGCTGTGCTGTTTGGCGCTTCCAGAGGTTCCCTACCCCTGACTTAGAGCTTGTTATATTATGACACCATTTTTGAACGTTCAATCTTCTTTTTCCTGGGCTGATTCTGATGTAGCCATTCCCTGCTCTCTGAAACATTCCCATTGGCGATCCCTAATTTAGCTGTGGTCTTGCGCTGTAACTTTTGTGTTAAAGCAAACCCATCCCTGGTCACTTCTGCATTCCGTAGAAGACCAGAATGTTCTTGACACTTGATAAATATTAAACAGTTGTAGTATTCATAGGGGGAAAGCAGGGCAGGTGCAATCCTTCGTTTTCACACACACACAAAAGAGATTCACTGATTTTCTCTAATTGGGAACTTCAGCCACCTGAATGAGGTGGAATCATAACTCTGTGAAAAGTGGATGGCCTTGTGGAGGCAATTCTTTAAATATGGAAAGTCCTGGCCATTAATTCATGAGTAAGGCAGCAGAGAGAGAAGCATATCGCCATGTTCTGAGGCTCATTGCCTCGGGGCCAGCAGAAGCAAATGTGTCTTTCGGCTGCCAGAGAGCAAAATGAGGGCGCAGTAGCTGGCGCAGACATGCTGTGGGGTGAATCTAAATCCTATTTGCACTAATAAATCTAAATTCCATTTAAACCACGGTTGACCTTAGGATGTGTTCCTGACCCCCAGCATAGCCTAAGATCTAACTGATCCTAACTGTCCAGTGGCCAGAATTTGGGCCTTGAGGACATCAATGACATCCATTAATATCCTGAAGGAAACCAAGGTGAAGATTCACTCTCTTTAGGAGAAAGAGTGGAAAACTGAAACGAAGAGATCAAAAAGGGCAGCTGAAAGTTCCTAATAATCTTCAAAGGCAGCCATACACAGAGCATATTGCAATAGCCTTGCCTGGATATAAACACAACATGGATCATGGCATACTCTCCAGCATTTCTCCAATGAAAATAGGGCTGCCCTATTCAATTATTAATTATTATTATTATTTATTTATTTTATTATTATTATTATTATTATTATTATTATTATTATTATTATTATTATTATACCCCACCCACCTGACTGGGTTGCTTTGGCCACTCTGGGCAGCTTCCAACATGTATAAAAAATAATAAAACATTAAACATTAAAAAACTTCCCTAGACAGGGCTGCCTTCAGATTCCTTCTAAAGGATGTATAGTTATTTATTTCCTTGACTCGGGGGTTGCATAACTCCATACCTGCCAACATTTCTCCAGTGAAAATAGGGATGTCCTAAGGGAAAGCAGGACATTCTGGGATCAAATCAGAAACCATATGGCTTCTGTAAATCTGGGACTGTCCCTGCAAAATAGGGACCCCTGGAGGGTATGCCATGGTCGATAACTGCAGACATGTCTTACAGAGAGTATGAGCTAGCATTGAGGCGAAGGTCTCTGTTTGACTAAGCCGCACCCACCTGCCCTGTACCTGACCTCATCGATCAGCTGATCATCTAGGTTTGCAAAGAAAGCATGGTGCAATGGAATTTGCAAGGCCCAATGGTAGCCGATTTCCTCCTTCTCTCTAAGCGCTAGGACTCAGGGACAGACAATGAAGCTGAATGTTGGAGGATTCAAGACCGACAAAGGAAAGTACAGTGGTACCTCAGGTTACAGACGCTTCAGGTTACAGACTCCGCTAACCCAGAAATAGTACCTCAGGTTAAGAACTTTGCTTCAGGATGAGAACAGAAATACTGTGGCGGCAGTGGGAGGCTCCATTAGCTAAAGTGGTACCTCAGGTTAAGAATAGTTTCAGGTTAAGAACGGACCTCCAGAACAAATTAAGTACTTAACCAGAGGTACCACTGTACTACTTCACGCAGCACATGGCTTAACTGTGAAATGCATTCTGACAAGAGGCAGTGATGGACACCAGTTTGGATGAGGATTATAGAAATTCGTCAAGGAGAAGGCTATTGGTGGCTACTAACCTGGTGGTGAGGGATGCAGGCGGCACTATGGGTTAAGCCACAGAGCCTAGGACTTGCCGATCAGAAGGCCAGCGGTTTGAATCCCTGCGACGGGGTGAGCTCCCATTGCTCGGTCCCTGCTCCTGCCAACCTAGCAGTTCAAAAGCACGTCAAAGTGCAAGTAGATAAATAGGTACCGCTCCGTCGGGAAGGTAAACGGCGTTTCCGTGCGCTGCTCTGGTTCGCCAGAAGTGGCTTAGTCATGCTGGCCACATGACCCAGAAGCTGTACGCCGGCTCCCTCGGCCAATAAAGCGAGATGAGCACCACAACCCCAGAGTCAGCCACGACTGGACCTAATGGTCAGGGGTCTTTAACTTTACCTTAACCTGGTGGTTATGTTCTGCCTCCACTGTTGGAAGTGGTATGCTTCTGAATGCCTGGTGCTGGGAACCAGAGGGGTGGGAAGTGCTTTTGTGCTCAGATCCTGCTCAGATCCAGCCACCGGTATCTGACTGGTCACTATGAAAGCAGGATTCTGAGCCAGATGGGCAACTGGTTTCTATGTTCCTAAAAGCATCTGGCTCTATTGTGGTTAAGTAGATGCTGTACTAGATGGAACCTTGGTCTGTCTGAACAGAGTTCTCATTGTGCTCTTAATGTTTAAATATCAAAATTGCAGGTGTCAGACACCTATATTAACTTAAACATCAATAATAAAGGTCAGTGCGGCACCATGGTGCAGGTATAGGAAATTAAAAACCCAAGTGTAAGTGTTTCTCTCTCAAAAGGAACTGAAGAGTAGAGTCCTTGGTTTGCAAATTAATACTTGCATTGTTGCTGTCTGCTTTCCCAGTCTGGCTATTATATTCGCTCCTGAAGTGCATTCATTCTGTTTGCACTCAAATATTTTTGCTCGGCTATTCGGTGATCAGATGAACTGTACAGATTCTACCAAGCCTCATGCTGGAATACAAATTGGTTGTGGGTTTTAGATGAAAGCGTAAATGAACTACACTGAATCACAATGCCAGCTGGATTGCGGCGAACTGGCATCTTCCGTAAAACATACTTTTCTAATTTCTTCTGATTTCTTCTCCCCCTCCCCCATTTCTTTAGGAAAACCTCACACAAACCTTTATCTAAGTTTGCATATTACATTATGTGGAGACACGCTGACAAGAGTGTGTTTGGACTTAGCATGCCCCGCTTTTCAGACAACAGAATTCTTTTTAATTAAAACCATTTTTTTTGTTTTAAAAAAATCAGTATGTGTAATTGCTAACACCTGCTATGTGTTACTAACAGATGTTTCTTACTTACCTAAGGGAACTGTTATAATTACACTATAAGCTTTGTGGAATGGCATTTAACCAAGGTAGTGTAGGAACTTCAGGTGGTGACTTTGTGTTCTTTTATTAGGATTTTCTCTCGGGGGTTGAAGGGAGAAAACGTGAGGTAACAAGGAGCTTTGCAAAAAATCTGTTCCTAGCCACCATATTTTGCAATCTGTGGCTGTAGAATCTGTTGCCAAACAGATACTGACTGCAGTGGGTTTTCTAGCAATGACAAGCGATCTGGAAACACCTCGTTATTTTAATAATAATAATATGTGACCCTGCATCAAGTGATACAGACAATTTTAGACCTTAGACATAATGGTTTTACTGGGCATGCCCTCTTTTAGAGGGTTTTGTATATTATGTTGTTGTGTAGGGCAAAGCAGATACTTTAGCACTGTGATATAGTCCTTACCTTACTCATTGTCTTCAATCCAACCCTGAAAGACAGGAGCAAGCCGGCAGTAAATTACACAGAGTGAGCTGGACTTAACTCTTTCTTAGCAGGAACCTAATGAGGCCTAATAAGCACAGCAACTCGTCTCTGGTAGGTCTTGTCCTCATGAAGCAGTTTCTGAGCCTGAAGGTCCCCATTCCCTCACAGCTGCCTAAGTCCCCTCCTCTCCAGAGTTTCCCCCAAGAATTCTGAGACTATGCCTGCATGAAGCTACCTTCTCCTCCACCCTCTTCACACCTCTCTTGGTTCTGGGAGACCAGGTGGGAGGGGAGCTTGTTGTAGCAGGAGGGGAAGACCCCCATGTTTCTTCACCAGCCTCTGCGTCCAACCAGTCCATAACACGAGCCAGGATCCAAAGGTGCCCATGGACATACACAAGTCTTTCTACATACGCAAATATGACTTCTTTGGTTTCGAACAGCAGATTACAGCGGAGGCCACTCCCATAGTTCTCCTGGATTTTAGGAGTGGCTTTTTGGGTGTTACTGGAATGGGTGAGACTACAGCCAGAAGCTCCTGCTGCAGACCAGGACCCAGATTTTTCAGTGTTTTTGATTTAAAAAACAAACAAAAAGAAAATACTCTCTTGCCCTTCTTACATCTTTAGATATAAGAAGGAAAAATACAGGCAACAGTCTATCGAAATGTAAAGAAGAATGTGCAAAAAGGCCTGGGATGGCTGCCAATTTCACTTGGCTCTCCTCTTCTACTTTATTAAAATTACCTTTGTTTTAGTTTCTGATATTTTGCATTGACAACAGCCCCACAGAGTATTCTCAGGCTCCCCACAACACAAAATGTGGGCTTGGTGGGCAGGCTGTTCTTACCACAAAAACTCTGTGAACCCTGTGACTTAATGAGTCATTTTTGAATGTTGTTTCAAAGGTTTACATCTTGACTTTCTTTGGCTAGAGAATTCAAGGCTGATGGCTGGGGTTTATCAACAGCTAGCAAGGCCTCAGCTGGCTTTCATCTTGACTCCTCTTAAAGTGCTAGGTCACCAGATCTAGCCACCCTTTCGATTTGCCAAAGTGCCCCCAACCTGGCATTGCTTTGCAGTCTGGGACACTGCACAGAACTGAAAGTGTGGCTGATTGCTGCGCTGAAACATCAGCTAGATTAACAACGTGACCCAAAAGGAAGAACACTGGGAAATAATATCATTATCATCATTATTAATTTGTACCCCACCTGAAGTGTAGGTGGGTTCCCACGAGGCAAGACACAGTGATAACAGCAAGAACCTTTCTTGAACTAACAGAACTCACCAACAGGGGCAAAGCAACTGCTTATATACATTTCTGAAGGCCTGGGCCACTCCCACTCGCAACGTGATTTGCTGTCTAAACTTCCGAGCTGCGAATCATGACTCAGAGTTTAAGGGCCAATGGCAGAGGCCCAAATCCTGAAATGTTCTGTGATTGGATATCAGAATCAGAACACAGGCTCAGAATCCTTAGTCCGGACTCAAGCTCAGGCAAACACAGACCACTGAATACCTAACACAACCCTTCCTCCTAATGAAGCTCAGGGTGACAAACACACAAGCCATGGTGGATTTGTGGACTTTGGGGTCTTGTGTACTGCCCTTTTTTTGGGGGGGGGGTGCTATTCACTCACCTAAATAAATGTGGTTATGATGCTAAATGTATCAGAATGAGTTACTTAATAACATGGGCTATCTTCTATTATATTAGTAAAGAGTACTTTAACAACTTTATAGAAAGAAAGTCGCTCTCTTCATACAAAAGTGAATTTTATTTGATGGAATGAAATGCAAAACTGAAGAATTTTTTTAAAAGTCTTCACAGATGTTAAATGCTCACGAGATACAGAATGAAAGTAACGTTCGACTGTTTTAAGGGTGCAGGTAATAGTCTACTGAGTCAAAGCTTGGCAAAGCCTAAGGGCTTTTAAACTGAGACTTGATTCAGAGTTATGAGCCTGTAGCTTTGTGTCTTGAGGAGATGTGATGTCATCAGATAAATTGCCTTGATGATTTCGGAGCAACAGATTAAAAAGCCTGCTCCATTTTCTGCAGGGTAGCCCTTCAGAATACAAGCAGCTGCCTTGTACAACGTCATGTTCTCCCCTCACCCAGTACAGTGGCGTCTCTCAAGAGTTCCAGGAAGGTGGGCTTCCACATCACCTATTGGAAGACCAAGCTAGATGGGATGTCAAATGTATCTTTGCTTTTAACCTGCAAGTTTTCAAAAATGCAATAAGCACCAGTTCCCACCCACCCAATGAAAATAATTATAGGAAGCAGAGCAGGAATGCAGATGGAGGCAGGGGTGGGTGGGTTTAGCTCTTAATGTATCTTTTTTGTGGGGGGAAATATCCCATTGGCCCCGGTAGGGGATTTCTCTGCAATGCAAATTGAGTTAAATTCCCACTGCATGCCTTCCATGATCCTGATCATTATTGCCCCCACCTCCAGTTGATACTATTTGCATTTTTAAAAAACCTGCATTTTAAACACAATGATGCGTTTGGTGTCAAACTTGGTTGGCCTTATGATCCTTTTAAACTGAAGAGATTAATGCTGGGGATTGATCTTGGAACCTTTTTGCATGAGAAGTATGTATTCTCCCGCTGAGCTATTAGGGCATGTTAAGAAGCAAAGGCTATAGTTTCTTGGCCTGCAGAAAGAAAAGCCTATAGCATGGGTAGGCAAACTAAGGCCCGGGGGCCGGATCCGGCCCAATCGCCTTCTAAATCTGGCCCCTGGATGGTCCGGGAATCAGCATGTTTTTACATGAGCAGAATGTGTGCTTTTATTTAAGCCACTTCCGAACTGGAGAGGAGGTGGGGTTGCGGGCTTCACGTCCACCCCACATGCGCAGGGGCTAGCCTGCAGCCTCCACGCGACTGAGGGAATTCCCGGCTGCGTCACCGCCTGGCCAGCCAATCGGCTGGTTGGCTGGGTGTGGCTAGCGCTATTTAGTGCTGGCGTGCCCGGGGGATCTCCCTCTTTGGCCACTTCTACGCTCCGGTTTCCCACCCTCCCTCCCTTTTAGGTTGTCCATCTGACCTTGCTATGGACCTCGGTTGGTCGCCGTTGAGGGGCCTGGTAGGAATTTTTCCATGTGGCAAATTGGCACCAGCCACAAGTTGTGGCCATTTTTAGCCCATTAACCTTAAATACTGGTGTCATATGTCTTTATTTCCTCTGGGGGAGGCGGGAACTTGCCATGCAAAAATGCATCTCTGGGTTATTTGTGGGGGCTGCCTGGTGTTTTTACATGAGCAGAATGTGTGCTTTTATTTAAAATGCATCTCTAGGTTATTTGTGGGGCACAGGAATTAGTTCAATATTTTTTTCAAAATATAGTCCGGTCCCCCAAAAGGACTGTGGACTGCCTCCCTGCCAGAAAAGTTTGCTGACCCCTGGCCTACAGGATAGAGAAGGAAGACTGGGACTAACACAGACCCATGTGCATCTCTTCTGAAGTTACAAAGGAGGGACACTTTAGCCACGACCTTACCTGGCCTCCACAAAGTAAGAGCACATGAACTTCCTGCTGGAGCAGGCCAGTGGCTCATCTAATCCAGCATCTTGTTCTCACATTGGCCAATCAGATGCCTGTGGAGAACCTGCAAGCAGGATTTGAACACAAGAGGGCTCTCTCCTCCAGTTGTTTCCACCAAGAAGCACTGCTGCCTTCAGGCAGAGCATAGTCCACATGGCTAGACATCAATAGCCCTCTCCTCCATGAATTTGTCTAACCCTCTTTCAAAGCCATCTAGGTTGGTGGTCGGGATGCGGGTGGCGCTGTGGGTTAAACCACAGAGTCTAGGACTTGCCGATCAGAAGGTCAGCGGATTGAATCCCCGCGACGGGGTGAGCTCCTGTTGCTCGGTCCCTGCTCCTGCCAACCTAGCAGTTCGAAAGCATGTCAAAGTGCAAGTAGATAAATAGGTACCGCTCTGGCGGGAAGGTAAACGACGTTTCCATGCACCACTCTGGTTCGCCAGAAGAGGCTTAGTCATGCTGGCCACATGACCCGGAAGCTGTACGCTGGCTCCCTTGGCGAATACAGCGAGATGAGCGCCGCAACCTGAGTCAGTCATGACTGGACCTAATGGTCAGGGGTCCCTTTACCTTTACTTTAGGTTGGTGGTAATCACTGTCTCCTTTGGGAGCGAGTTCCATAGTTTTAACTAACAATGTGTTGCCTGGAGAAGTATTTTATTTCATCCGTCCCAACATTCAGCTTCGTTAGATAGCCGCGAGTTCGAGTGTCCCCTTCCTCTGTTTGCTCAGTCTCAGACAGCTGGCTCTGGTACAAGAAATGAGAAACAACTTGCAGAGTTGTTGAACTACCAATGGATAATCCGGAAAAGCCTTTAGCTTCAGCCTCTTATCTGTAAAATGGGAATAACATCGATGGCCGATCTTGTTAGGGAGCACAAGATAAGAACGGTGAAGTTTGCAAATCAACTAGAATTGAATAATTGGTTTCCTCTGTCTTGGAGCATATCCATGACAGAAGGCACTCTTTCTATGCCCCACTTTAATGAAGCTAGTAATCACACAATTACTCGTAGGCGTGTGTTAAATATGACACTGGCCATGGCACTATCTATATATCTATAACATGGGAGAGCAGCTTCCTTTGTAAGTGCCTGCCGCGTCAACCAAACCGCATTGCAATCAAAGTGATCTAAGGGTGACTCATTAATTAATTGTTCTTTTTTTACTGTGCGCTATTGAATTAATGAGTAATTTGTGCTGGGTAACTCTCTGAACACATTGATTACATGAGATATTTTCTGGGAAGCTTTCGTCCCAGGGACATGCTGGAGAGATGGAAGGAGCCGAGCATCCTTCCTGTAGCCTCCTTAATGGCAGGTCCAGGAGAACTAAATCATCCAAAGGGCATTCAGAATGTATCTCAGCCAGGTGGCTGACAGCTTCAGATGCCTTCCTTCACACCACTCCTTCTATAATGCTGCTAACTAGTGACGTTAAGCTGTTCTCTTGCCCATCGCTCTCTGGCATTATAATTGAGTATGTGCATTTGAGTGGTATTCTTTTTTTGTGGGGAGCACAACTGCTTGCTTCTCCTGCATGGACACCATTTGAAATGGAAAAGAATGGAGATCTTCTTTCAGCCATAGGAGAGTTCTTGAGCAATGCCCATTCCAATCAATAGCACTTGCAATGGGTGCAGAACATAGAACCAGGAAGCCGATGCATTTAAGTTGGGGGGAGGAGCTGCTATTTATTTTACTTCAACCATGGGGTTTAGGACGGCACACTGCACTTCCTTAGCTTGTGGTGCTTGGGCATGATATGGCACAAAGGGCCGTTGAAACTATGCTTTATTTAAACCCCATGTGCAATATTCGTTTATAGGATTTAGGTGGATTTTTTGTTTAATCCCTCGAACTGCAAATGGGCAAATTGATAATGTAGTTGGGCGATGGCAGCACGGATGAAGCTTTCAGAACAATCAATTAAATGCATCAAATTATGCCCAGCAATCACCCCAGATCTTCTGGGAGTGGGGGTGTGGTTTTGGACAAGATTTGTTCTAGGCACAGATGACTGCAAACTGCCCACTGCTGAGAAAATTACAAGAAACTACTTAGCATTACATTGTGTGTGTGTGTTGGTAGTGGGAATCTTTAAAACCCTCCCTTTGCCTGCAGAGTCCAAAAATGTTAACAAGATTGCTCCCCTTCCCCCTGTCTTTCTCTCTGATGAACACTTTTGTTCACTGGTAGTTAAAAACCAACTGCAAACTGATGTAGGGGAGGCGTTCTTTTAATTTTATTTTTAATTTTTTTAAAAAAGAAACAACATTGGGGCATGTGGTTTTTGAAAGAGTGATGACTCATGATCGGGAGAAAACTCCACCAAACACAGTGCTCCAATCTGGCCATGCTTATGTAATTCAGGTTTCGCACGCAGAGGGTCCCGATCCAATCCCTGGCATCCCCAGGTAGGGGAGGGAAAGACAACTGTCAGAAGCTGCCAAGAACTGCTGCCAGTCCTAGAATCAGAGAATTGGAAGGGATCTAATGTCCCACCCAGTCCAATGGCCAGCCATGCAGGAACCACAGCTAACCAACCCCCTATAGAGAGTCACTGTAGCCCAGTGGTTTTCAACCAGTGTGTCGTGGCACCCTGGGGTGCCTTGAATGATAGCCAGGCGTGCTGTGGGCAACATTGACCTCTGTCCCTCTTTCGCTCCCTCCCTCCTCTGATGCCCTCTTGCGTCTCTGCCTCCCAAAGGCTTGCACAGCTTGCACACTGAGAGCCAGTGTGGCATAGTGGTTAAGAGCGGTAGACTCATAATCTGGTGAACCAGGTTCACGTCCTCGCTCCTCCACATGCAGCTGCTGGGTGACCTTGGGCCAGTCACGCTTCTCTGAAGTCTCTCAGCCCCACTCACCTCACAGAGTGTTTGTTGTGGGGGAGGAAGGGAAAGGAGAATGTTGGCCGCTTTGAGACTCCTTCGGGTAGTGATAAAGTGGGATATCAAATCCAAACTCTTCTTCTTCTTCTTCTATCACAGCAGCCCTGGCTACAAGCTCTGCAAGTGAATGATACCTCTTGGGGGCACCTCTCAGGGGGGCACTTTAGACACCAGGGACAGCAGCAGCTGCCTGGATGACTCCCAAGGAGAGGGGAGAGGAGGCTGAGGGAACACTTAGGGACAAGGGAGGGTGTTCGAAAAAGGGTGAGAAGGCGCCAGCTCTGCAGAAAAGGGGTGACATAACTGGGCTCCTGAGCCCCACAGGAGTGCCAATTTATTTGAGCAACTTTCTATGCAGCCCCAACCAATAGCACTGACCACCTGTAAGGAGAGAACAGGGGAGATTGTCCTATGGATTTACAGTGAAAGAGCCAGTGGCAGGGGCAGTGGCAAGGTGTGTGTGAAAGGCTGCCATCACTGCTGCTCCTTTGGAAAGCATGTGGAAGAAACCTGAATTTTATTATGCTTCCCTCGGTGGCAGCAGGAGCTTGGAAACCCCGCAAGGGGGGAGTGGGGTTGGCAAGCAGGGGTGCAGCTCCTTGTACATATAATAAAAGATGTTGGTGTTGCCATGCTGCAATTTGCTTTCTGGGCGGAAGCTTTGGGACCACTGCTTTATGTGATAAATGCAGACAAACCTGGGAATGCATTCCAGTTGCCTCTGTAGCAAACAAAAAGCTGCAACAGGGCTAAACCACACTTCCATTTGTCCTGTGCCGTAGCAGTTTTGCCTTTGCCCTGCTGGCACTCTTGCAGAAAACCCTACTGCCATTTGTTCCAAAGATTGGGTTTCCCCAGGAGGAAGTGGTGGGCCAAATGGAGGTGTGGCTAAACTCATAGTCTCTCCCAAGCCCAAGTATACCTGAAGGAGCGTCTCCACCCCCATCGTTCAGCCCGGACACTGAGGTCCAGCGCCGAGGGCCTTCTGGTGGTTCCTTCACTGTGAGAAGTGAGATTACAGGGAACCAGGCAGAGGGCCTTCTTGGTAGTGGCGCTCGCCCTGTAGAACACCCTCCCATCAGATGTCAATGAAATAAACAACTTTCTGACTTTTAGAAGACATTTGAAGGCAGCCCTCTTTAGGGAAGTTCTTAATGTTTGATGTTTTCTGTTTTGATTCTGTTGGGAGCTGCCCAAAGTGGCTGGGGAAACCCAGCCAGATGGGCAGGGTACAAGTAATAAATTATTATTATATTATCCATTATCACATATGCCTCTGCATATGTGAATTCAATTAAGCTTTCATAGCCAATAGCTGTTTTTAGATTTTTATTCCTATTGAGACTTGTGCTCTTGCACATCTGTGTATGAGTATCTTTGCTGGTGTGTGCTTTTAAGAAAGGAAATAGGATCATCTTGATCAGACTTCCTCAACCTCGGCCCTCCAGATGTTTTGAGACTACAATTCCCATCTTCCCTGACCACTGGTCCTGCTAGCTAGGGATCATGGGAGTTGTAGGCCAAAAACATCTGGAGGATCGAGGCTGAGGAAGCCTGATCTTGATCATATCCCATAGCTTTGCCTCTTTTCTAGTATGGCTGCATCCTATTCTGGATGCTTCCTAAACGCACAGCTGTGCTAAACATGCCATGTAGGCAGATGACAGGATAATGTAGCTGGTCACCCTCACTTCACAGCTGGAGCTCCACAGCAAACTGTCTTTGGGGTCAGTATCTGACATGCCATGGTGGAAACAAACAGGATCACCCCCTGCATGATGTGTTGAAAAGCTACCACCAACCAAAAGCAGTCAGCGATACCCCAAAGGAAAAGCAGTCAGTGTTGCCCCAAAGGAACCAATAGTACTACTTGGCTATGACAAAATCGCCTTCCTGCAGAAAAAGTGTAGAGCAGGGTTTGTTTTCCCCTCCCCAAGCCTGGAGGCTGCAATACCTTGAGGGCCACCTTGACGGCGCTGGATGCCAGAGGTGGGCCGGGTAGAGGTAAGTAAGTAAGTGCAGGTGCCACTCTTAACAGGTGCCACAGCAGGGTCCATTCATGCTGTGCAGAAGCCACCTAATACACACCCACACCCACCCACCCACCCACACCTCCATTTGGGCAAGTAGGAGGCATTATTGCCATTTAAGGGCACATTCCAGCCAGGAGAAAGGATGGGAAGCAGAGCCGGTGAAGCTTATGGTCCTGAGGCCTGGATAGAGGCCAGGAGAACTGCATTGGTCCCTTGGACCTGATGTTCCTCACCTCTGCTGTACGACCACCAAGCTGTCTAAAAAGGGTTGCATGATTTAATCAGGTAGAGATGTCAAACATAGGAGCGGGTTCTGGTTGGATGACACCATGGAGCTGCAAAGGTTGGTGCCAAAATAACACCCCCCAACATCCCATGCTATTTGGGGAGAGCATTTCGCTGCATGCTTTTGGGGAAGCGGTGAAATATTCCCAAGGGTTTCTCCCGAGAAACTGATGCTCACTTATAATGAGGAATGAAACTCATGTTAGCCAATAGAGATTAAAATTGGATCCACAGCTGTACCCCAAATTCATAGATGGTGGGATTGGAAAGATAATTTCACTGATCATTTTTTTTTCTAATGGAGGACTGAAATTCTCTATCAGCTTAGGAGAACTTTTTGAAAAGAACTCAAAATTGTTTTCTGAGAAATTTTAGGTTACGTGAAGTGATGGCCGCTGTCTTCTTTGCAAACCAGTGGCAAATGTGGTAACTGGGGAACTGATAGTTGGCCAAAAAAAAGTGGTGGTGTTGAGTCGGTAGTTGAGAAGCACCAGCTTGAGATTTTGCCATCCAATCCTTAGAGTTTATTTATTTTTAGACTGCCCCACCCCAAACAACTTGGAATGGACAACAATAAATTAAGAAACAAAGAATACAATATCCAGTCGAATTTTGATTAAACGCATCTACAAAAGTCCACAGATGTGATAGCCTCAGCGCTCTAAGTGGAGGTTCTTCATTTCCATCTCCCCTTCCCCCACCGAAAAACAGCAGCTCGTATCGAAAATGCCTGACAACGCTTCTGAAAGGTTATGCAGGTTTTGGCGAGTCTCCAGCATGACAGCACTTCCATAGCTGTGGGACAGCCCCTAGGAATGCCCTTCTGCAAGGCCCAGATGTCTTGTGTTGGTGCTCAGGAGGTGACCTCAAGAGGGTGCTCTTGGTCAACGTTATGGGCAGTGATGGTCATATGGAGGGAGACAGTCTCTTAGGCATGCTCTACCCAAACCGGATAGATGTTTAGGCAGGACACTGATTTTTCTTTTCATAAATAACGTTTCTGTACAGGAGCAGAAATCACTATGCTACATTAAAATAACTTCAGAAATATATATATACATATAAAATTTTTACATGACACCCAAAGGCACTGATTTGCATTGGGGCTCAGCTCCTCATTCCCAGTTATATTGGAAACAAGCAATTACATATATATATATATATTGGAGGGGGAAGTATACAGAACACAGTAGCCCCCGCCCCAAATAATTAAACGCCCACTCCGTAAGGTTGAGAAGTACTGCCAACAAAGTTGCGGGGGGAAACCCCCGCTGAAATTCCGTAACAAACAGAAAGTACTTTTTGAACTGTATGGAATAAAATAGCTCACATCGTTCAATATAATAATAGTAATGATAAGAAAAGCTTGCATGAGATCTAATGAAAGACTGAGAACCTTGGAAGCTTCAGCGTGGTGGCTAGAATTATAATCCAGTCTGAAATTAAGTACCTCCAAATCCCATCTGTTTCAATGGGAGAGTTTAGCATGCACTTAAATAGACTCAATTCAAGTCAATGGAACTGCACACTTAACTTTGGCCAGTTTTACCCATCAGTTTTAATTCAATAGATCAAGCATTGGTGAAGCTCTTAAAACGGAGAAGAATGCATGGGATTGGCTCTCTCTTTTTCTCTCTCTCTCTTTTTTTGCTTTTGTTTTGTTTTTACTAGAAAGATACAGCTCTTTCAAAATAGCTGGTAGATACAGAAAGCATAAATATACAATAAAGTTTAAACACTGATTGTACTAAATGCAACAATACAAAGAAGCAAATGGTAACACAATAAAACTGTATTACATTTGTGCTTTGAATATTACAGTACATTATATACATTGGTCCAAAATAAGCATCTCATGCCAAATGACGCAAAATAAAAAATAAAGTAAAATAAGATAACCAAAACAGCAAGCAAAAGAGAAAAAGGAAAGGGGAAAAACCTCCAGCAAGTATTTACATTATCTTTTAATAAACATTCAACTGTGAACTGGTGCAATTTCCACTACATATATTTGAAGTCCGCCTTTTATTCCACACAACCATCCTGTCTCCCTATTTCTACGCTATTCAGTAGGTTCTGCCATTGTTTTTCTTTTTAATATATATATATGTATATATATATACACGTTGAACAAAAGTAAAGAAAAGAAAGGGTAAGAACATAGTGCTTCAATATTCTCCGCGACGAGGCATCGGATCAGCGAACTTGGGGCGCGTAACCTTCTTTCATTAAACCCTCCTCATAGTCTGTCTGGCACAGTATCATGTTGTTCTTTAGGAAAAATTTGTCTCCCACGCAAAATCTGGAAATACAAGAGGGGGGAAATAAGATGAGAAATGTGGAGGATCCAAGTTGCATTTAAAACATAGATGTCAGGAAAACACACAGTTTTTTGTTGCCATCGGATGAGCCTCGCCAATGAGGGGAACGACCAGAAACACTCCTGCCGATGACCTCAGTGTTTGAACTGGAATATATCCAGGGACCTAAATTGTCCAGGGCTTTGTACATTAATACAAGGACCATGAACCAGGCTTGGTAGTAGATGAGCACCATTTCCACATTGGTGTCAGATGTTGTGGGCCATGTTCCCTCATCAATTTCTGCACCAGCTAGAGCTTCTGGAGCATAGACAATGGCAGCCCCACCCAGAGCATGTTGCAGTAATCCAGCCCTGGGGTTATGAACCCATGGACCACAGCAGTTGTATAAAGACTAAGCCACTGTTGACCACTTCTCTTGGTGGCACTATAGAATGTTAGACATTACAGAAGCCTTTCCCAACCTTATGCCCACCAGATGTTTGGGACTACAATTCCCATCAGCCCCAGCTTAGGGAAGTTGGACCACAGCTTCACAAAAATCTTCACTTGCTGGCTTCGCCACACTATTTAATTCCATCCGCATCGCTGTCAATCAACATTTCAGGCCCGGGAAGGGTCATGTGAATTGGCCTTTATGTACAGCCAAGCTAATTTTGCACTAAGTGTGGCATGGGCACTACTTTTTCAATGGGTTCATTTTTCCTTAATAACAAAAAGAGAGCTCTCTTCTAACGCCCGCCTGGAGAAACAGGGGGAGCACCACACCCCAAGGGGTCTTTTGGCGCACAGAAGAGCTTTCGCTAATGAATGGTCGTGCATCGGGGGGTCACATTCTGTTTGTGGCCAACGCTCCATCTATAAAAACATATTGGGAGGTGCGACACCCAAAAGCTCCAATTAAACCAAATCGAGTAACCTAAATGAACTTCTTAGCATTGAGGCAGACAGATGAAAACCAGTCTCCCTCAGCTAATTACCCGCTTTACTCTCGAAACTATTGTTTAATTCGGTAATGGATTACAATGTTCTTTTTTGCCGTATAATTTTCCAAGCGAGCGACATCTTGGACACAATTAGAAGCAGAAATAAATGTGCACGTTGTTTACGGTAGATTTAACAACAGAGTAGCTATGGGAATAGGCTGTATATGTACTTAATTGTAACAATTTAACCTTCAAATAGCGGTGTCTGGTGTAGTTGACCCAGTAAAAGTACGTATAATTACACAAGTTGACCTTGGCGACCTTCGATTGTGGGGCCCCCACCCTCCCCACCCTTTTTATCAGTCAGTCAGTTTCTAATGATGTCTGAAGCAGAAATCTGAGGGAATTGTCACAGAGTAAATTGTGTATTGAAAGGAGGCCTTTAATGTTTTGTGAAGTTGTGAGGTTTTAAATGGGGCAGCAGTTGGGCTGATTTACATTTGTAAAGATTGGAATGCTAGACAAACAGCGAACCCATTTATTTTCCAACCGGGTAGCTTTGGAAATTTATCCTTATGCTCGCTAAATAGAGTGAGGGAAAATAGCGTAATAAAAAAAGTGGATTGAAAAGAATTAGCTTGGCTCCTGAAGGAAAATTGGGCTGTTTATGTGTGGGCTCCCCTCTGCTCCCCACCTCACTCTCTTCCCCATCTCTCGGATTAATACCCGCTCATAGCTCTTGACTGAAAATACAGATTATGGAACCGGTCCTGAAAACGCTTTTCAAGTTATTTATGGTCAAAGCAGCTTCATAGAGAAAACACACACTCCTAATTTCAGATCCCCCCCCCCCACTTCCCCGACATATTTTTATATTTCGTTATATTCCACCTACATCTTATTGAATGGAGCAGATGGAAATAAAAAAGGGCTCCTGCAGAGGGGAAGCAGTTATTTTCTGAGCTCTTTAGCACCTGACCATTTTTGTTTCTCTGCAAAAATTAAAAAAAACCCCTATGTTAAACAGCTTTTCTGGCTACACATACTTGCAGAGTTCTTCCTCCCACAAAGCATACCTCAGTTATATAAAAAGAAGCTTGTATGAATATATAACTGGGGGTGTGTTGGTGGGGGGAAGAGTCTGCCCCCCAATCACATCTCCCCTGTTGACTGTGGCCAGAGTGGTCCATCCTCAGGTAAGACTCCCTGGAAAAGACCCTGATGTTGGGAATGATTGAGGGCACAAGGAGATGGGGATGACAGAGGACAAGATGGTTGGACAGTGTTCTCAAAGCTACTAACATGAGTTTGACCAAGCTGCGGGAGGCAGTGGAAGACAGGAGTGCCTGGCTTGCTCTGGTCCATGGGGTCACGAAGAGTTGGACATGACTAAATGACTAAACAACAACAACAAAGGTAAAGGACCCCCGGGCGGTTAAGTCCAGTCAAAGGCGACTATGGGGTTGCGACGTTCATCTCGCTTTCAGGACGAGGGAGCCAGCGTTTGTCCACAGACAGCTTTCCAGGTCATGTGGCCAGCATGGCTAAACAACTTTGGGTACAACAGGACACCGTGACAGAAACCAGAACCCACAGAAATGCCATTTACCTTCCCGCCACAGCAGTACCTATTTATCTACTTGCACTGGCGTGCTTTCGAACTGCTGAGCTGAGACAGAGCAACGGGAGCTCACTCCGTCGTGGGGATTTGAACCACCGACCTTCTGATTGGCAAGCCCAAGAGGCTCAGTGGTTTAGGCCACAGTGCCACCCGCATCCCTCTCCTTGCTTAACACAACAATGGTAGCCTTGCCTCATGCACACCTTCCCAGAGTTGCACCAGAACAAAGGCGAACAAAGGGGAAGGTCTATAGCTCAGTGGAAGAGCATCTGCCTTGCAAGAAGAAGGTTCCAAGTTCAATCCCTGTCATCTCCAGGTAGGGTTAGGAGAGACTCCTGCCTGAAATCGTGGAGAGCAGCTTCCAGGCAGTATAGTCATTACTGAGCTAGGTGGACCAACGGTCTGACTCTATATAAGGCAGCTTCCTATGTAAATGCAGTACTGGTGGACTGTTGGGCTGACAGATAAGCTCAAGGTGGAGAACTGGTGGCTCTCCAGATGTTACTCTCATCAGCTCCAGCCAGCATAGGCATTGTCAAGGATGATGACAGTCCAGCAACATCTGGAGGGATGCAAGTTCTTCACCCCTGCCATGGGCAATGCTTGCAAACCTATTCCAATATCATAAAGAAGGTAAAATGGCCTTCCCCCACCCGACCCCTTGCTTGACTTACATGGTGGTGGTAGCAGTGACAACATCGATGGGGTTCTTCAACCTTGGTCCCCAGCTGCTCCTGGACTACAACTCCCATCATCCTTAGCCAGGTCAGTCAATAGACAGGAATAATGGGGGTGGGAGTTGCAGTCCAGGAACAAGTTTGAAGAATGCCACTCTAGATAATGTAGATAGAACAGTTGTTTTCCAACTTTCTACTTTCAAAGAAGAAAATATGACATTTCCTAATATTGACCTTGGCCAACCTGGCACCCTTTGGGACTGTGGATCCCATCAGCTATCTTACACAAACCAGTGGTCTATCTACTCTTAGTGGCAGCGGCTGTCTGGGGTCTCAGGCAAATGTCTCTCCCAGCGCCTGCTCTCCGTATATTCTGATTTGTCTGGAGCACTTAAGCCACAGTTTCCCGGTTTAGGCATCACAGGAAACAGTGGTTTAACAAGCAGAGATGTCAATGTCAAAGCCAGGCAAGGTGAGGGGGTGGGTGCAGGCACAAGACTCCTTGGTCTAATGAACCATGGTTTAAAATTGAAATTACACTGTTATTTTTGAATCGGGCCTATTTGTACATCTAGCCAAGTACTATGTAATTGTACTTTGACTGGCAGTGACTCTCCAAAGTCTCAGGAAGAATTTTTTCCTATCTGCTATTACCTGGTCCTTTTGAGGCAGAGGCGCAAAAGATTGAGCCTGAGAAATTCTGCATGTACAGCTTCCAGTGAGGTTTGAGCCCTCTTCGTGTTCTTCATTGGATGTCCTGTTCTCTGGTGAGAACAGGCTTTGACTAAAGAGTTATTTCAACACTATTTACAACATGCAAGCATACCTGAAAAAGTTAGTACTTGGCCATTAAAAAGTCCTGTGCTATTTTATTGTTTGCTAAATTGCGATTTTAAATCAATCTGTTAACTTCCAACATCACGTCTAGCTGTGCCCCTAGAATCCCCCTCTCTGCTGGTTACACAAATCATTCATACTTGCAAATATTTATATTATTATTGTATTTTAATTCTTCTTCTTTTTTCCTTTTTTTGCAGGCAAGAAGATTGTAGCGATGGCCACTATCTTTTTTTTAAAAAAGAAAAGAAAACCTGTCACTAATCCAAAACCTCTATACACTGAAAAAGAAGCCCACCGTCTTTTGTTCTGTGGCTAACAAAAATTATCTGCCTTGCTTGACTGATAAAGATTAGGCGACTTCTTGCATTAAAGAAGTTTATCTTGTACGGGATGAAGTGACAAGACAGTAACTAAGTGCTAATTGTGCATAACCAGCGCTAAAGATATGCAGGCCCATTACGACATGCAATAAATGAAGCGAACAACAAGAACGTATTAGACAGTTTTAATAATGACACTAGAACAGTGGTTTGGAGCAATAAGGATGGGGGAAAGTCTTTAAGAGTTTCAATTCAAAAGAGTATGCAATTATTTCGTACTTGAATGGATTCCACTGGTAGGGTAAGGCTGACCTTATTTTGAATGCAGACTCTTTAGTTCTGCACCAAAACAAGGCTGATGTATAGGAACTGTAAATGGCCCTGTAACTTCTAATTGCTTAGCATTATTACATAGTTTAAACAGTGGTTATTACTTGTCTGATATTTTAATTTTCTGCACATCATGATGAAAAAGGTCAATTTGGCTTTGTTTTAGAATGTAATTGTAGAAAGCTATAATTATGGCAGCTGCACAATTCACACTGCATGAGGGATGCTCGGCTGTATGTGTGCGTGTGTGTTTTTAAAACTCACTATGTCGCTACAGAACGAAGCGGAGCAGCGTGGGCTGCCTCTTCCATTATTTTACCCCACACAACGGGCAAATCCATTCATTTCCTGACCATGACACTTTGTGGGGGTTTTTTTAAGCCAGTTCTAGCTAATGTGACGCTCTTTAGATGCTGTTGGATTACAGCTCCCATCATCAGGTGACCACTGGCCATGCTGGCTGGCTCTGGTGGGAGTTATGGTCCAAGGACATCTAGAGGGCTAGCCCTGTTTTTACCCATCATTCAGTTCTGTCTCCACAGGAGCAGCCCATGTGGTGAGGCAGAGCCACAGAATGGCCCTCCTGGCACTGGGGTTGCTGCAGCTTGCCCGGATGCCATTGGGGTAGGGCTGGGCAGCTGTGAGGTTGGGGCTCCACCAAGCACTGGAACCAATCTGGCGACCCTACCAGGGCAAGCACACAGGCCAAAGGTATATACACGGCAGAGAGCTAACTTTCTTGTAAAAGACAACCCTTACAGTTGCCTCTACAGCTCTGGATACCTCTGCACACCAATCTGGCATCTAGGCAGCTATTTCCAGGTCTGTGCTGTATGGAGCTGTTGCAGCAGCTGGAGACCACTCCCTTTCCACCAGTTTATGTACCTTCCCCTGAAAGGGTGTGCACAGGTAGCTGGAGACTATGCCTGCGTGGAAACTGCCTCTGCTCTTCCTGCTTCAGTTCCCTTCTGGTTCTGGGAGAGAGTGGTGCAGGAGAGGGTAGGGAAGCACCCAGCACTTTCTTTCCCTGCCCTGCCTCTTCCTCCGCTCTTAAGCTTTCCCTGCCTCTGATTCTTGCCTCCTGGTTGGTACAGGAACCCATGGGCCACTGTTCCTCCTCTCCTGAGTGGGACTCCAGAGTCCTGCCAATCCCTGACACTGCCCCAGTCCAGGTTAGTTGCAGTGACATTCCATTAATGGCTTCCATGTTAAGCCAGTTAAGGTTCAGGAAGTAGGAGAGCCACCTCAACAAACATTTTTATGTATTCTATAACATATTTAACATGTGCCTTCTTCCAAAAACATGGGTTGTACCCATTGTTATGCAAGCAAAGTTCCACTCACCCAAGAGAACTGCTCTACTAACACCTCCCTGAAATCTGACTTGCAGGGTGCACATGGCGGCTGGAAGGGCCAGGAGAAGAGGAACTTCTTTTGTGCTCATGGAAGTTTGCTGCGCAAGTGGATGTTGGGATGCGTCCTGGGAGACAGGGGCAATTGGCTGGCCTCCAGCTGGCTCCAGCCCACTGGCCGGCAGCCGGGGCAAACTCCAGTTCTCGGAACAGCATCAAAAACTGTGACTCAGGCCTCAGAAACCTTTAGAGACTGAGCACGCAAGCCAGCAGAGATAAGAACTCTTTGCAATGGAAGTAGCAGACAGAGGCATATGTAAGCTTATTTACAAGCGCTTATTCAGCATTAGAACAAGGGAGAAACATGTCTGCTTCCCTTCGTGTCCAAGCAAAAAGCATAGGCAAAAGCTATATACAATGGAAGTTCTGCTGGAAGTAAACAGACATGTGACATACAAAAACTCCACATTCCTGTTATAAAGGTGGAATGGAAACTCAATATCCTAACAGTGGATACAGCCCAACGTGCATTTCAACACTTATGAAGTGTTGAAAACTGAATCATAATATTCTGCGAATGTTGGGGTCCATCAGAGTTTTAAAGTTTTGCAGCCCTGCAGCATTTTAACCTGAGACTCAAAAAGAAACTGTTCATGTACAATTTTATAATGGGTTGGACTTAGTCATGGTCAGAGAAGAATCAAGTGATTTCAGTGGGTCTAAAAGTAGCCAACTTGAGCCCAGGTGGTTTCTGCAGGTCCAAGTCTGGATTCAAGACAACATGCTCAAAGTCAAAATGAAGCGGATCTCCGAAAGGATAGGACCTCCATAATTTCATGGCCACAGAAGGTTTTGCTCTATGTGATGTTGGGGCTCAGTGATGGTGGCAGCATTATGATGGAGCTGTCACTCAAATTCGGAGCTGCATTCAGATGCAATTTGCACCAATGGATTTTAGCATTACAATCAAGAATGGCCTCAGGTTTGCAAGCCATGGTTTACCATGTTTGCCGCTAAACCATGAACAAAGTATACAGTGCAATCACCGTAGATGTGGGGCAAAGGAGAGCACTAAGTTCATGCCTGTAATACTGAACCACAGATAACACTGGTCAACAACAAATTTGTTGTCTGTGTTTTTTCAGTTGATTTAGGATGAATCTGATGCGCTGAATCCAAAAATCACATTGGTTTTGCTCAATCAGGTCAAGTTTTTGAGCTATGGCCACATGTCTTTTTTTACGCTTTTGTTCACATGTACGCTTGTGTGGAGCATTTTAGAAGATGTTGGTGGGGGTAAAATGCCATGTCGAATAATTGTTTTGATTGGAAATGATTATTTTAATGACAAGAAGTATTCAGGTCCGATAGTTCTGGGTGATTATGTCGAAAAGGGATCAGTTTGAAGTCATAAAACCTCGAAATCTTCCATAAATTGGTGCGGCAAAGCATAAAGTTGGGGGGTCAACACTAAATTAATCCTGATCTTCAATCAGCACGTCGTCCTGTAGCTCATTGTGATGAAATTCCAGTGTCTATCTTCGGAGAACTTCCTGACATTAGTGATGAAGATGCCTCCAGTGTTGAAGGACATGAAGAAAGAAGAAGTGGTTCTTGAAGATGATGCTCCACATCCATTTTCCCAAAATGAGTTGAATGATCTAGTTCGCGACCTCAGCTTGTCAAAGGGCTCTGCCGAACTGTCGGCATCCAGATTGAAGGGAAAAAACCTCCTCTCTGACGGTGCTTGCACCAGCTTCTTCCACAACATGCAACAAGAGTACCTCCGTTTTTTCTCGGAAGAGAAGGACTTGGTGTACTGTGCAGATATTGTGCAGCTTCTGCTCAAGCTTGGAGTGCTACAGTACGAACCCAAAGATTGGAGACTGTTCATTGACAGCAGCAAGCGATCACTGAAATGTGTTCTGCTACACAATGGCAACCAGTTTGCCTCCATACCCCTGGCTCACTCGAGTACACTGAAGGAGAACTATGAAGCGGTGAAGTATGTGCTGGAGAAAATTGGTTATGATCAGCATGTGGTTTATTTGTGTTGACCTGAAGATGGTGAACTTTTTGTTGGGACAACAGTCTGGCTTCACCAAGTACCCATGTTTTCTGTGCATGTGGGATAGTAGGGACCGTGCTCAGCATTACACGAAGAAGGACTGGCCTGTGTGGGAGGAATTGGTGCCTTGCAAAGAAAGGAACGTCATCAATGACCCTCTGGTGGACAGAGACAGAATACTCTTCCCACCGCTGCACATCAAGCTCGGATTAATCAAGCAGTTCACCAAGGCTCTGGACAAGGATGGTGACTGCTTCACTTACTTGTGCCAGGCTTTTCCAGGATTGACCATGGAGAAGTTGAAAACTGGCATCTTTGACGGTCCTCAGATCCGTCAGCTCATCAGAGATCCAGAGTTCGGAAACTCAATGAACGAAGTGGAACTGGAAGCATGGAAGGCATTTGTTCTGGTAGTGAAGAACTTTCTTGGCAACAATAAGGCCAGAAACTACGCAGAACTTGTCAACAACATGCTGACTGCTTTCAGAAACCTGGGCTGCAACATGAGCGTCAAGATGCACTACCTATTTTCCCATAAGGACCGGTTTCCTGAGAACCTGGGTTCAATGAGTGACGAGCAGGGGGAGAGATTCCATCAGGACATGAAAGAGATGGAGACCAGGTATCAGGGTCGCTGGGACGCAGTCATGATGACTGACTACTGTTGGACTCTGAAGAGAGACCTCCCTGCCGCTGAGCATTCCAGGAGTTCCAAGAAATGGAAGTTCAAGCCCTGAAGTTTGAAAAATGGTGAAGCAACATGCAATTTACGTGTACTTACCTTTATCAATGCCCACCATTCAGTTTACAGTAAACCTGACCTGATGGAGAGAAACGGATGCCATTTCCTGATTCAGCAGTGCAAAAATACCCTAAATCAGTTGTAGAAATCTATACAACATTCAAAAAGTAAAAAATTGTTGCCCAGTGTAATTATTGTGCAAGAGTAGGGTTGCTGTGATAAGAGGTAGGTGAGAGCAGGTACACTGTGTCCAGTTTTGCCCAGAGAATGATACCAAGCTGTTGTACCTCCATACCCTCCTAATTCTAGGTCAGTCCCAAGTTGGTTTCCGTACATGGAAGGAGACTTAAGAAACTCTCCTACCTCTGATTACAAAGTTGACAGGCGAAGCAGTCCAGGTGGTAAACATTGTCCTTGGCTCTCATCACCATCTCAAAAGCAGGGATGAGTTTGCTGCAGGCTGCACAGTTCCCCGTAACGCCGAATAACCTACAGAAAATTAAAAAAAAAGATGGGTGGAGGAGGCATGATAGGTTGGGTCAAGAAAAGAGAAACCCCCTATATAGTACCCAATAATCACACTTGCATTTTTCTTCCTTCCCGGACATAAATCTATATTTGATTTCACCACGAGACTAAACTTCTCTCGGAAATGCTAAAGTGCAAATGCACCGAGAGGGCGATGGTGGAGCCACGAGCTGCTTTTCATCTCCACTCGCAGATAAGCATTCTACTGTCATAAAGCTTTCTACAAAAGGCGGAAAGATATGGAACTGTGGGGAAATGGTTTATTCTCTCCCTTTGCTGGAAAAATCTACATAGCTAGCATACAGTATGTAAAGTTACTCGATGTGGTAGGGAGTAAGGATTCTCATTCTTGGAAAGACGATAAAGGAAGGGGAAAACAACAAGCCCGGGACTATGTTATAGGGTATAGAAATTTCTTAAATAAATAAGAAATAATAATAAATAAAGCTCAGCAAAATGTTAGCCTATGGCACGGATTATGGAGTGAGTTTGTCCGATAGTGCAGTAAAATAAAATAATAATAATAATAATAATCCACAAGTCCTTGGAGCTCACTGTAAATACGAGTGTGATGTAAAACCTTGGCCTCAGTGCTATTTATTTGTAACACACAAGCTTTAGCAAAAGAGGAAATAATAGTTTGTGCTGGTGCGGGGAAGGCTCCCATTGCAGTCATTTTTGACACCTAGTGCTAAAAGCTTTACCATTATTAAAGAGCATTTTATGAAGAAGTCATTTAAAGCGTCAGAAAGCATTAGTGGTTCATGCACCTTCCAACCTTGTACCATGCTTATAGCTATGATTATGTTATTCAAGTAGCCCATTAAAGTAAATGAGGCAGTCAGCTATATATAGCCACATTAGGAGCGCAGGTACATTATATTGTAGGAACAATTTCAAATCTCTTATGAAATGTTTTAACTTTGGTGATGGGGGTGGGGAGAACCCACTTCCTTTTTTAAAACAGATGTGCGTGCATACGAGCACAGTCGCACATTGTTCAAGGTGGTCCCCCTCCTCCGCACACAGCTGGTATGTTCCAAATAATGAAATAATCCTACACACATCTATACAGAATTTTAATTCTAATAAGGGAGGATTATAAACTTTTTTTCTTTCCTTTTCGGATGCACACACTGCCGATCTTTGAAACCAACTTTAATGCAAAGCTACTTAATACATGCAAATGGGTTTCCCCCCCTTTTAAAAAAGTAGCAATGCTCTTCCTCTGTGTTTAGCAGTTAATGCCATTTTAAAGTATGATACAAAATAGATGAAAATGCCACATCTGCCGCCTTCCTTTTTGCTCTTCAACATCAGGCTGACAGCAGAAAAATATTAATGGCTCTCGGGGGAAATGCCGAATTAAAAGCAGTTCTGAGCTAATGAATTCAAAGGTGCTACAGTCGAAAACTTGGTTTGGCAACACACACATATGTGCGCAAACCTTCCCATTTGAAGGGGTGCACCACCGGTGCCTGCACAGCTAACCAAGGCCTGACATCAGCCCAGTGCACACATTTTGCATAATACATACGGCATGTTTATTTTTAAAGTTATGAACCACTTTTCTGCTGATTGTCTGGTGCACCAGTTTACCCTGATTTTATATATATATATATCTAAAATGTTCAGAGATAAACAAAACAACAACAAGGCTTAATCACCAGCATCCCTATGTTCATCAACTCCTGGTAGATTTATTATTCAGGCTCATGTCAACTTCATTTTGCTAATTGTGAAGACGGATGATTAAAATTATATGTACACACAGAGAGACAGAGGGTTGTGTGTCTCTCCACAATCACTTCTCAAAAGATTCCACCCCAGCAATTCTCAAATGGCCTTGGGCAAGCCACGCCAGTTCAAAAACAAAAAGAGGCTGGATCCAACTAAGCCCTATTCAGAGTAGACTCACTGAAATGAATGGGACTAAGTTGGTACTATTAACTTCAGTGAGTCTACTCTGAGTAGGACTAATACAACACAACGGCTCAAAACTAGCAGAGAGGCACTTCAGGGTAAAACTGAGGCCACTATTCACAAATGCATTCATTTATTTCAAATAATTTATATACCGCTTAATTAAATAGCCCCTAAGCAGCGTACATTGAACAAATCAAAACAATTACTGATGTGCAAATAAAAGAAGCAATGTTTGAAAACAGATATGCATAAGTTATTCCCAAGTCTAGAGAGGCTTGGTGAAACAAACGGAAGGCTTTGGGTTTTATATTATAATAGCAAGACCTTGAACTTGGCATGGTTGGAAATCAGCACCTATTTGAGCAGAGGTGCAATATGCTGGCAGGATCTCAGGCCTATCAGCAACCGTGCTGCAGTGTTCTGCACTAACAGCAGCTTCCTGAGCAACTGCAAGCGAAGCCCCAGTTTGCAATAATCACACCTTGACGTTACCCATGCTTAAAACGACCATAGTCAATCTATGCCAATTCAGGAGCGGCAGCAGTTGATACTCCAGGCAATGTTGGTGGAAGGTGCTACTAGCCACAGAGCTCACCTGGGCAATTAAATTAATCTAAATTAATTTAACAGCTTGGGGAGTTAAAATAACAACCACAGGTTGTTTCCAAGAAGCTTGGTCAGGAGAGCAAGTCCCCTGTTTTCAATTAGTCTTTGTTAGCACTATGCTCCAACAGCTATGCTGTGCAATGGCACAGCAAAGGCCAATCCAGGTTTGAACCCCTGTGTGGACACAACACTCAGCCTGCCAACAACACTGGATATCGGCATAAGCTGGCTCAACATGGTTATTACTACCAGAACAGCAGCAGAGAGAGACTTTTTGGAACAGGACTCAGGCAGAGCCAGGAAGAGGAGAAATAATAATAATAATAATAATAATAATAATAATAATAATAATAATAATAATAATAATAGATAAAATTTATTATTTATACCCAGCCCATCTGGCTGGATTTCCCCAGCCACTCTGGGCAGCTCCCAACAGAATATTAGTAATAATAATAAAGCGATAAAACAACAAATATGAAAAACTTCCCTAAACAGGGCTGCCTTCAGATGTCTTCTAAAAGTCAGATAGTTGTTTGTTTCCTTGACATCTGATGGGAGGGCGTTCCACAGGGCAGACGCCACTACCAAGAAGGCCCTCTGCCTGGTTCCCTGTAACTTCACTTCTCACAGTGAGGGAACCTCCAGAAGGCCATCAGAGCTGGACCTCAGTGTCTGGAGACGCTCCTTCAGGTATATTGGGCCGAAGCCGTTTAGGGCTTTAAGGGTCAGCAGGATAAATGAGTGAGAGGGGAGAGGACCAGTTCACCTGCACTGGGTACCAAGCTGAGAGGGCACCACAACAATTATGTAGAATGGAACATGAGAGGCAGAGTACACACCAAATTTTGGTATCACACAAGGTGCCGCTGAAATTTGAAAGCCCAATCTCCACCACTGCATGAATGCTGTTACCAAAGGGACAGAGTCCTATTTCCATGCATGTATGGAACTTGATCCACCCTAAATAGTGCCAAGGTATGGATAGAATTCACCCCTGTGTCCCCAGCCTCCAATGTTCAGTCTGATGTGGGAGGAACATGTGTCATTTTCCGACTAGGCAGGCAGGCAGTTCAAATGGGTTAATCCTGAAAAATGGCACCTCCAGCACTCAGAGCGGCTCAGCTACAGAGCTCACCAAGAAACTGGCAATGCCTAGCTCACAAGGTTAAAAGAGCTCTGCGTATGCAGCACTGAACTCATTGGGAGGTCAGGATATACATGTCGTAAATTAATTTCATTTAGGAAGGCTTACCTTAGACAAGGTTTGAGATCTCTTGATCTACAGCAGGGGTTGCTAAACCGTGCTTCATTCAGGTGGCCCACGGCATGTCCGCATTAAATATTCATAATGATTTTTAATTGTATTTTTATTGCTACTTTTATCTCTCATGCCGCATTCTACTGTATTACAATTTGAATTCCATAGATAAAAATACAATTAAACACCATGCAGCTCCTAGTCTATTGCATTACAATTTCTACAATAGGCAGAAAATTCATTAAGCGGTCTTCCAAAGACTCCATCCATTTTCAAGTGGTCCATGGGGGAGAACGTTTGGAAACCACCAATCTACAGCAGCACCTTATTGTCGCTTTTGAAGAATAATTGACTAATATGTTATAGAACCACACCGGGGACTACAATGAGCAATTCAGTATCATTATTTCCTTTCATTTCAATTACCAGGGCCCTAAACTGCATCAAAAATTGAGGTTCTCTCAAGAAGGGATGGGGAACCTGTGGACCTGCAGGTGTCAGACTTCACTTCCCAACAGACTCAAACAGCATGGTGAATGCTCAAAGAATGATGCGAGCTGAATTCCTTCAATGTATTATAAACCACAAGTGCCTCATACCTGCTTTGCAGCTTTTCAACAGGAGTACATAGGACGGATCCATTTGGTGGTGGCGGCTGTTTTTTAAATCCAGGTTATGAACATGTAAAAGCTTCCTTACTCCATGATAGACCAAACACAAGTGTTACTGATGGAAAGCCACACCAGGAGATGGGATTATTCATTCTCTACTATACACTGCATCTAAATTTGCATGCCCCCATTCTCTGAGCCGTGAGAGATTTTGGGAGGTTCTGGTGGTTATCCTTGTACAGTGGTACCTCGGGTTAAGTACTTAATTTGTTCCGGAGGTCTGTTCTTAACCTGAAGCACCACTTTAGCTAATGTGGCCTCCTGCTGCTGCCGCACCACAGAAGCACAATTTCTGTTCTCATCCTGAAGCAAAGTTCTTAACCCGAGGTACTATTTCTGGGTTAGCGGAGTCTGTACCCTGAAGCGTATGTAACCTGAGGTACCACTGTAGAGGACATCAGGAGAGGCTTCTGACATTGTGCCCTATTCACATTCCTTGACAAATATATGGGTTGACCCTAGGTGGAGATTCACAGCATTAACATTCCAAAAGGCATTGCTCCTTCATCAGTTTCTTGGGGAGGGTTCTCGTCAACCTAAAGCTGCCTCTTTGACCTTCATCCCATCCCCAGTGTCAAGAGAAAGAAGGAAGGGGCGATGGGAAGGTAAAACCCCTCCCCAAAGGACTCTCTTCTTCCAAAAGACTCCAGCTGGAGAAAACAATCTACATGGAACCACACTGAGATCTACGGATGAAGGGCATAGATAGAAATTCAATAAATGAATGAAGAATGAATGAAGAGGGAAGGACGCGTCTTAAGGAACTGATCTTAACTGTGCAGGGTAGCGTATGTATGTGACTTTGAAGGTGATCTTCTGCAGAACTGGGGGACTATTAAGCTGAAGGAATATATACTTGATCAGACCAAGAAAGCCCATATGTCCTCTTTTTCTGGGACACACCCTCTTTTTCATGGCTAGAGTCATCATAGCGATCCATAGTTAGAAGCTGGGAAGTGTGTCCTCTTTTTTGCACTTCAAAATATGGCAACCCTAAGCCCACTCTTTTGTCACCAACAGAGGGAAGGCTGGGGTGTCCACACATCCTACTTTGCAGTCCTCTATTTGAAGATATGCTTGATCCATCCATCCATATGTAACATAAGAAGGGAGAGCAGCAGGGACCTTGAAGTTGTCCATCAACAGTGAGCGCCTGGATAACAGACTGAACAGGCACATACCACCTCGTCACCTTTCTTTGCTATGGTGGGATGTACTGTATATTATTCCTAAATCTGCATAAGTCAGCATAGGCAAATTTCATGCAAATCTGAATCTTCTTTTCCGGGCAATGCATCTCCTCTTTTTTGGGCAACCTCCCTAGAGCAGGTGGCCTTTGGAGGCTCCTTAAGTAGGGCAGAAATTGCAACAGCCCCCTCTGCCCCCTCTCCCATCCAGCATCTGCCTCCCAGAGGTATCTTGATAGTATGGATCATGGTTGTTGATAGACCTAACCTTCATGAATTACACACTGAGTTAGGGTAAGGTATAAATCCTGAAGAATGAGAAAACACACACACTTTGTCTAGTTATGTAGGACTCCCACAAATGTTGCTGAAAAGCATATTCTAAAATCTTAGCTGCTTTAAGGCTACCCAAGAGACTTCTTGCAGTTGCGTTCTTGCACTAAGACCAGGGCTAAATATGAGCGGGTGTTAATTCTGAATATAGCTGCTTGTTTGCATTAAGAACAGCCGTCCCCCTCTTGCTATTGTTATATTATTATTATTACCACTACCCCATAATGCCACGTTGAAATTCTGAACCGAGTTCCTCTATTCCACCGTCCCCAATTTTCAATTGCTTTCTTTCCCCGAGCATTTATCAGCTACCTGATTAGAATTTGTTTCCACACAAACCATTGATCATCAGCCTATTACTAGGCAAATGACAGTTAATTACCCACTACATTAACCACTGGGACCCAAGACCTGCTTCTCCTGCCATCAGTCAACATGATAAATGTGGCAAGTTCAGTAATGCATGGCCAGCCCCGAGCTGCCTGGTATAGTGTGAACAACCCTCAATCTCACTTCCAGGCCCAGGAAAATCTATGGCAATCTGCATAATTACAAGCTCTGGGTTAATAACAGACAAATGATTTGTTGCATCTAAACAAAGTCCTTGGAACGGGCCTGGTCTCCTGTGGTTTTCCTCAGGCCGGTTACGCTCTGCCATCGGTGCACTTTCTTGTATAATGTGCATTTTTTTAAAAAAAAGGGAAAAAGAGGGGGTGGAAGGAAAGAAATGCCTTTCGCAATACTATACCTTTCCCAGTTTGTTGCTCTCCAATTTATGGATTCTGCATATGTGATTTTTAATCATTAAAGAACTCTTGGAGCAATATTATCTTAATTATTCTCTGCTGTAACCAGGGAATTAGGCTTCAGATAAAATTTTCTTCTTCCCCGCACTTCTCCCGCCTCGCTGGAGGCTCCATCAGTTTTCATCTGCACCTGGACTCTGAAATCCTAATGATGAATTATTGCCCCTTTCCCTAAGAGGGCGAACCTTACAAGGGAACATTTTACTGAACTGTCAAGCTCACAGACCGAGTGCGGAGATGCGGAAATCTGATCTAATTTACTGCAAAACGACGCACTTGTTAGACTTTTCTCCCTCCGTTTCGTCCCAAGGATCAAGAGATCAGTCAGTAGCCAGGCACTGCCTACTCCTTTGCTGGGGAGAGAGGGAGAGGGAGAGGGAGGGAGAGGGAGAGGGAGAGGGAGAGAAAGAGAGCACAGGGGTGGCGTTGGTTAGGTTCTCTAAGAGGCTCAAGATAATAGAAACTGAAGCCAAGTTTTTGTTTAGCTGGGAAAGGAAGAAAAATTCTACTCAAGGCAAGAAATAGTCCCTCCACCAAGACAGGTTCACCTTGGCCTTGGTCCTAAGCACTGTCTCTCTCTGCTTCCGACTATATTGTTGGTCTTTCTACATGCTTCCACCTCCATCCAGCCTAAAACTATCACATTTTGATTTTGCAGATGAGATGCGTGGGATGGTAGAGCAAGAGGAGAACCAGGGGGAAGAATCTGGCAAGCCATGGATGGAGCTTGAAAAAGAATTTCTCACGCCAGGGGTCAGAATCTGTTGTTAGAAGGAAAGCAGGATATGGAAGGACACAGCAGAGGCTAGCAGAATGTAGAATCCACTGGCTTTTCAGGTCCCAGGGCCAATTGCCAGGCAAATGCATCACCAGTCAGACTGGTTGGAAGGGCTCATCTTAGACTCCTTTCAAGTAAAAGAGAGCAAACTCCAGCAGAGGCACAGTTCAGCGAGTAGCCTATGAATTAGGCTCCAAGTGCCAGTAGCAGCTATTTGCCCAGACAGCTACTACAGGCACACTTGTGGAGCCCCTTTCCAATCCCTTCAGTGTTGTCAGTGCTGCTTCGCACTCACTGTCTTTATTCAGCAGACAGTATACTGCAGCTTTCCATTCAAGAAAGGCAACTGAATGAGCAGTTGGCAATGCTAGCAGACAGCTTCCATATGCAACTGCTACAGTCACCTCAAGGGAAAACACAGATTGCTGTTATATTGCAGTTCCGTGCCTTTAAAACTTTTCATCACTTGTGGGGTGCCTCAGGGTTCTGTCCTCTCCCCCATGCTTTTTAACATCTATATGAAGCCGCTGGGAGAGATCATCAGGAGGTTTGGGCTGGGTGTTCATCAGTATGCGGATGACACCCAGCTCTACCTCTCTTTTAAATCAGAACCAGTGAAGGCGGTGAAGGTCCTGTGTGAGTGTCTGGAGGCGGTTGGAGGATGGATGGCGGCTAACAGATTGAGGTTGAATCCTGACAAGACAGAAGTACTGTTTTTGGGGGACAGGAGGCGGGCAGGTGTGGAGGATTCCCTGGTCCTGAATGGGGTAACTGTGCCCCTGAAGGACCAGGTGCGCAGCCTGGGAGTCATTTTGGACTCACAGCTGTCCATGGAGGCACAGGTCAAATCTGTGTCCAGGGCAGCTGTTTACCAGCTCCATCTGGTACGTAGGCTGAGACCCTATCTGCCTGCGGACTGTCTCGCCAGAGTGGTGCATGCTCTGGTTATCTCCCGCTTGGACTACTGCAATGCGCTCTACGTGGGGCTACCTTTGAAGGTGACGCGGAAACTACAACTAATCCAGAATGCGGCAGCTAGACTGGTGACTGGGAGCGGCCGCCGAGACCATATAACACCGGTCTTGAAAGACCTGCATTGGCTCCCAGTACGTTTCCGAGCACAATTCAAAGTGTTGGTGCTGACCTTTAAAGCCCTAAACGGCCTCGGTCCAGTATACCTGAAGGAGCGTCTCCACCCCCATCAGTCTGCCCGGACACTGAGGTCCAGCGCCGAGGGCCTTCTGGCGGTTCCCTCACTGCGAGAAGCAAAGCTACAGGGAACCAGGCAGAGGGCCTTCTCGGTAGTGGCGCCCGCCCTGTGGAACGCCCTTCCAGCAGATGTCAAAGCGATAAACAACTACCTGACATTCAGGAGACATCTTAAGGCAGCCCTGTTCAGGGAAGTTTTTAACATATGACATTTTACTGTATTTTTGGTTTTTATGGAAGCCGCCCAGAGTGGCTGGGGAGGCCCAGCCAGATGGGCGGGGTATAAATAATAAATTATTATTATTATTATTATTCAAAATACCATGGGCTTCAAAAGAGCTAATAGGAATGCAACAGAAATAGAAAGCAGTGATCCAGTTTATTGTCTTCCTAAGGCACTGGACTAGACCTGTCAGTGATTTCACCCACGCTCCAATGTACAAGGGGTTACACAGTGGTAGGTGGGGAAGCATTTATTTATCCATAGTTCTATAGTGTGTTATGATATAAAACAGACACACTCAAACAAAATAACCAAAACCCATTGACTCTGTATTTTGAGGAAATAAGGGGTTCTTTACATGTGAGTTCCGGCTCAAAAGTGGGGTTCCAGGGAAAGAGCTCTTCTGATTTTCATGAGTGTGTGACACGTAATGCTTCATTTGTGCTTCCATTTTTTAGGAAAGACAGTTGTGTGCTTAACAAGCAAACAGTTTTTCAGATAGCACAGCACTATTGTAGACTACCCCAATACAGAATCTCAGCATGAACCAGCAACCAATAGCACCTTTCACAACCTTCCACCACGTCTCCAAATTAAACTGTGCATTCAATAGGGGTGTGTTCAATATCTTTCATCGATACCGATTAACTGCCAACATGTGTTCTTGGGCCCATAATGAGCAGGATCACGGCTTGGGTTTAAAGGTGCAGACTCAGTATCTTAGTTCCAGATGTATTTGGCTCTCCACCTCCAAACCCTCCCTTCCTGGTAGGAAACTAGGGTAGGGCAGGCAGATTGCTGTATGTGCAAGGTGAAGGAGGCAAAGTAGCTACTATTTCAGCATCGTATTCAATTGACGAAACTGCAGGAAAAGGGTTGGATAGACGTGGGTGGCGCTGTGGTCTAAACCACTGAGCCTCTTGGGCTTGCCAATCAGAAGGTTGGCGGTTTGAATCCCCGTGATGGGGTGAGGTCCTGTTGCTTGGTCCCAGCTCCTGCCAACCTAGCAGTTTGAAAGGACACCAAAAAGTGCAAGTAGATAAATAGGTACCGCTCCGGTGGGAAGGTAAACGGCATGTCTGTGTGCTGCTCTGGTTTCACCAGAAGTGGCTTAGTCATGCTGGCCACATGACCTGGAAAAACTGCGGACAAAGGTTGGCTCCCTCGGCCAGTAAAGTGAGATGAGAGCCGCAACCCCAGACCTGTCTGTAACTGGACTTAACTGTCAGGGGTCCTTTACCTTAACCTTTTTAGTCCATATCTTCATTGATACCAAGACTGCCGTCAATTGCAGTGCCTAGAATTGTAAGCAGGACCAGACCAGCCACAAGGGACGCAGCAGGACAACTGGGTAGAAAAATGCTGCAAAAAGCCAAAAGAAAACCCCTGGCCAGAAAATAGCCCCAAATCTTTGCTAGGGACAGTGCTGCTCCTATCACTAGGCAAAATCAGCCATACAGAAGAGGGAGGAATTTGATTCACTCCACATTTGAAGGAGAGCCTACCAAATCCGCACCATCCAAAACAATTCATGAAACCGAAAACACAGCCATCCACCAAGATTCACATTCCTCCTGATTTTGCAGTGCTGTTCTCCATCCAAGTAATATCTACAAAAACACATTTACTAGATTGTGTATGAAATGCATATATTCTTGAAAATAACAAACAAAAAATGGCTTTGGAACGCTGCATATAAATTTGTGTAGTAGGAGTAATTAACACAAAAATGCTGATGGGTTTTCATGAGGACTTTTTAAAAAAAAAATCAGAAACTGATGTGGAAATGGAGAACTTAATTTAAGATTGGAAAAATGAGGAACTGAGAGATACTGCAATTGACAGATCCATCCATCCCTAGGTAGGCTGAAGACTCCACAGGCAAATTTCAGGTGCTGCTGCTTTTTGGAGCAGTTCCTATAAGCAAACAACAGCAACAGAAAGGCAGGGACTTTGCCTCTCAGACTTAGGCTCCATTTACACAATATTTCATACTAGAACCAGTAAATACTGAGTTCTTGGTGTGTTTTTTACCTAGTCTACACACAGTCCAGACCTACTGTATATTTTTTTGGCCCCTGAAAAGTGCTTCTTGGGAAACTGGTTTCATTTGGAAAATAAAAGCTCATGGCAGATTAATTTTATTTTGCCCCACAGTGTGTCCATTTGAAAATGGATGAGAAGAAACATGGGTGGTCCCAGAGATTGGGAACATATCCACATCTGCTGAGTGATGTTGTCAAGGATAGGTGTATAATATAACAAGGCTGAAATTACCTCTTCATTCACCTGGGCATGTTCAGAAGGAAAAAGATGTTGATAACCTAATCAAGGGGAGGGTATTCAAAAGCATATCAAGTACCTATACCCACCCTCACTGATGACAGGGTCTAGAATCAATCTAGAATGAAAGCAGCGTGTTGAAGACGAGCCAGAACATTTCCAGATTGAGAAAAGCCACATTTGTTTGTGCAACAAACAGTTAAGGTGTACACAAATACTCTAAGGAAGCAGATACACAAGGGAGGGAGGCTGGAAGGAAAAGGGTTGAGGAGTCGGTATTAGTTTGACACTGCCATAGCAAAAAGGTGTGGCAAAATCTCCAGCAGGGATGGGCAGAACTATCTATTGCACATATATTCATTCATAAAGCTGTTCCATCACATTTCAGTATTAATCCAATTTTTATTTAGTTATTAAATTTGTGCACCGCCCTTCATCCATAGATCTCAGGGCAGTTCACAACATAAAAATACCGATTTGAAAATCCGCACGAAACTTTTGCATTTTTAAATGTACTTTATCTTAAAATACACATTTTTTATTCTTTTTTTAAAGACAGCCTCTCAAAGTTCAGAGAGGGGCAAAGTCCAGAGGATAACTGTGTTCTGATTCATGCATTAGTCTCAGAAAGTGCAGATTGGGGTCAGTTCATATGAGAATTTGCACAGAACCAATTCCTCAAGAACCCCCAGTCTCCTTTGTGTCTACCTCAAAAATATATTCCCCTGCAGCGAGCTTAGTGCACAGGATGCAAACCTCTCCCTGCTGCAGCTCAAACACGTTGCATTACTATTTTGTGTGACCCCCTTGTAGGACCATGTGGAACCTCCCTGGGAAACTTCACTAGCCCAAGTGGTGCCTTTATTCAAAATTAATTTTTCCTTCTGCAGAACTCGAATGATATTTTACTGAAGCAAAGAACTGCACCTGAAAACTTCACTTTAGGCAAAATAAAGAAGCAACACAATGACCATACCAATGGTTTTGGGGATGGGTGAGGAGAGAAGTTATACAGTTCATATCAAGTAATTCGCAAGCTTTTTGTTTGTTTATAGAATACTACAAAACACCTAGAATGTATCAAAAATCCAACACACCCAGTTACGAATCATTTCAAGGTTCACTGTTCATTCACCTAAATCAGGCATAGGCAAAATTGGCCCTCCAGATGTTTTGAGACTACAATTCCCATCATCCCTGACCACTGGTCCTGTTAGCAAGGGATGATGGGAATTGTAGTCCCAAAACATCTGGAGGGCCGAGTTTGCCTATGCCTGACCTAAATGTTCAGTACCTCTAGTGAATATTACCATTCCTTCCATACTCATGCAGACAAAAGTAGGCAGTTCGGCAGATCATTCACATCCATCCGTCTGTGTAAAGTGAAGGACTGTCAGGAGCTGAAGACATTCAACCAGTGGTTGTGTTTCAAATGAAGGGGGCTAAAAAGTTGTAAGTTGAAAAATTCAACATGCCCTAATAGCCCATGTATGCCACACATTGAGCTTCTTTGATATACTAAAAGGAACACATGCAATAAATGGCATTTCAACAGGGACAAATGTAAGGTTCTGCACTTAGGCAGGAAGAACCAGATGCACAAATATAGGATGGGGACACCTGGTTTACTAGCAGTACATGTGAAAGGGATCTAGAGGTCTTGGTAGATCTTAAGTTTAACATGAGTCAAAAGTGTGATGCAGCAGCAAAAAAAGCTAATGCTATTCTAGGCTGCATCAACAGAAGTATAGTGTCCCAACTGAGGAAAGTAATAGCACTGATTTATTCTGCCTTGGTCAGACCACACTTGGAATACTGTGTCCAGTCCTAGGTGCCATAATTTAAGAAGCATACTGGCAAGCTGGAACGTGTGCAGAGGAGAGTATGGAAACCAAGCCTTATGAGGAACAATTGAGGCAGTTTGCTATGTTTAGTCTGGTAAAGAGGAGACTAAAGGCACATTTTTTATGCTGTCCCAAAACTCAAGGGGGGGGGGAGGATTTCAGACATCTAGAATTGTTTTTTATTTTATTTATTTCACTAAAAAAAATTATACCACTTGACTTCAGAAAAATATAAAACAATAAAACGATTGATAAAAAATTACAAATATAGTTTAAAATGTACAGCAAGTTATAAACTCAATAGAATAGACTAAATCAAATTAAAACTCACACAAACTTTCCAAACATCTGGGCAGGCTTGTCTAAACAAGAATGTCTTCAGGAGGAGCAAAAAAGAATACAGCGGAGGCCTGATATCAATAGGCAGGGAGTTCCAAAGTGTCGGTGCTGCCACACTGGACTATCAAATTCTTACCGATGTCAGGTACCATGTGGCACTTGTCAAAGTGCCAATTCTGCCAATCAAAGCAGTTAAGTGGGCAAATATGAAAATAACCTCTATTAAAACAGAGGAGGTCAAGGGGATAGGAAGGGGGGATAGCTCAATGGAAAACACCTGCTCCACAGAATCCCTAGCACCTCCAGATATGGTTGGAAAGACTTTCTGAGAAACCCTGGAGAGGTGCTGCCAGTCTGTGAAGACAATATTGAGGTAGATGCAGCAGCCAACGGTGTGATGGGGCAGAGACCTTCATATGACTTCCCAGCTGGTGAGTCACTGTTGCTTACTGGGAAGGAGAGGTGGTGCATCTGCAGGAGTTTTGGATTAGCTCCAGCGGTGCATTTGCACTACATTGACATTGCCACAACCTCGCCTCTCTTCGTCCAAGCAAGCAGCAGTGACTCACCTGCTGGGAGGTCAGGTAAGCATCTCAGTACCACCACACTGCCCACTACTGACTTAGTGGTTCAATGGCCTGGTGTCCGCCTAAGTAAATAACTAACTTAATTTTTATTTATACCCCGCCCTCCCTGGCCAAGACCTTGCTCAGGGCAGCTAACATCAAATATCAAATACAGTGGTACCTCGGGTTAAGAACTTTGTTCTGGAGGTCCATTCTTAACCTAAAACTGTTCTTAACCTGAAGTACCACTTTAGCTAATGGGGCCTCCTGCTGCCGCTGCACTGCTGCCACACAATTTCTGTTCTCATCCGGAAGCAAAGTTTTTAACCTGAGGTAATATTTCTGGGTAAGCGGAGTCTGTAACCTGAAGCGTATGTAACCTGAAGCGTATGTAACTCGAGGTACCACTGTACATTAAAATACAATCAAACAATTTATTAAAATGCAGCTTGAAAATTATAATCAGGATAAAATGACATGATTGCCCACGAATTACAACCATAGGGGTCGGGAACCTCAAGTATTCATCAGGGCCAGCTATCCCTGTTGGCCCCACATGAGCTAATAAAAGGGCCAAAGAGGTAGCTTACAGGGTCCCATAGAGGGGGGGTCAAACTGGGCCCGGACCGAAGGCCAGGTGGAACAATTCTGTCTTGCAGGCCCTGCGGAAAGATGTCAAGTCCCGCAGGGCCCTGGTCTCCTGTGATAGAGCGTTCCACCAGGCTGGGGCCAAAGCCGAAAAGGCCTTGACCCTGGCTGAGGCCACTTTAAGGCAGTACCCTACATCCCTAGGTCAAACCTTTTTCTTTTTCAAAGTTTTACTTCGGTCGCAACTACAAACGGGCCACCGCTGAATCTCTCCCCTTGGTATAGCAGCCAGGAAGGCTGCTAGGCTGCGAAAGAAATTATGCCATGCTTTATTAAATGGTAAACAGCTGTTTCAGTCACAATACAGCACATGCTAATTGAAGAATGCCGTAAGCACTTCTCCACTAATAAAGGGCTTTTAGGAGACAGGGGACTGAGGGGGAGAAAATATGTACCACGTACAAAATTACTTTCATAGGTGCCCTTCCTTTGAAATTCAGGCATGCGGGTTATTCCAGGTGAGAAGCACACTCTGAGAGGCAACGCGTGGGAATGAATATTCAATAATCATTAGTGGCTTTGCTCGAGGCTCATGGCGTCGTGGGTAAAGAAGGCAGGAGGAAGAATGAAGGCGGATCTCAGCTCCTTGTCAGGCTTCCGAGACTCAGGGCTGCTGGGAGAGACGTCAAGGCGGAACCTGTGAAGCGTCAGGTGACACACTTCCGACTTGCTCCTAGGAAACACGCCAGAGATGTTGCCCAAGGAAACTGAATTAAGGACGCGATGCTAAGCAGAGCCACTGGAGCTGGTAAAGGTCATGGGCACAGTGCTTCCTGGGGGCTGGAAAATTCCCTTACACACAAAAATTGTGAGAAGCCACAAGGGGGAGAATTCTACCTGTTCATCTCCCTCACATTTTGCATCCCGCCTCTTCCTCCAAGGATCTCATAACACCCTCGGTCTATCCCAACAAAGCTGCAAGGTAGAAGTTGTGTCAATGTATCTTTAGGAGGGCCAAATAAGCCAGTGGTTCCCAAACTTTCTCGGGATACCATGCACTTGATTTCAAAAACTCATCCTACCCAACCCAAACCTACCATACAAAAGGCAATGTCCAGAATAGTGGTTTGCATGGCCCACTAAGAAAGATATAGCACAATAAAATTCAATACAGTGGTACCTCGGGTTAAGAACTTGATTTGTTCCGGAGGTCTGTTCTTAACCTGAAACTGTTCGTAACCTGAGGTACCACTTTAGCTAATGGGGCCTCCTGCTGCTGCCGCCGCGCTGCCGCCGCACGATTTCTGTTCTCATCCTGAAGCAAAGTTCTTAACCCGAGGTACTATTTCTGGGTTAGTGGAGTCTGTAACCTGAAGCTCCTGTAACCAGAGGTACCACTGTACAGTAATAATTAAAGGTAAAGGGTAAAGGGACCCCTGACCGTTAGGTCCAGTCGCGGACGACTCTGGGTAATAATTAGGTGCACGTTTATTCCAAATTCAGTAAAAACCATTTAGTTTAATCAATTCAACCCAATTGATGAATTTGATCCATTGATACCAGCTTTTCCAAGTCTGATTGTCATTAAGACCCCCAGCACCCCCTTGCTTCTTTGCTCTCTCCAGGGGGCGCTACTGACCACTTTGGGAAACACTGAACCAAACATGGCTTTCAAGCTTCCTTAGGATTCTTCCTCAAGTTGTGTGTAAAAAAACAAATGACAGGTTATACCCCATCTTTTTCAGAATTCAAGGCAGCTTACAGATAAAATAAGAACAGGTAAAAACATATACCGGTACCTAATCATTTAAAAAGGATTAAACATTAAGAGAATTAAAACTAACTCCCTCTCTCTATATAGCCAATCTATTAAAATGTAAGATAATTACCATAAAAACAGCACAGTACCAGCCTTTTCATTAAAAGCCTTTTGCACTGCATTTGTGTATACTACTTTGCCTAACATATGCATTTTTGCAACACAGTTTCCTTTAACGATCACATTTTGATGCTATTTTTACTAACACGTGCATTTCTATGCACACTTTACCTAAATATATGCATTTTGAGTATACATTATGAAGCTAGAGAACTGCATTACAAAATTTGGAAAAGTGCAAATTTCAAAGGGTAGCTGTGTTTTGATTTGCATATTGTTTCAGAAAGTTTGAATAAAAGAAGCTTTGCCATTAAATGTACAGTAAAAGGGACTGAATTTCTCCCTTATCTCATTCCTATAAGTAACAGAACTGGGGCATTACGCATAAATATAGGATCTGGCCAGGCATTTTCTTCATTCAGCAAACCACATTGTGTATAGAGCTGAGTGAAGAAAATTAGTGGCCAGATCTTAAAACAAACAAGTAGTCAGTCTGTCTGTCTCCGAATTTACACTACATAATGCAAGGCAGGCACAGAAACAGAAGATCTGATTAAATGCCCAACTATGAAACAGCACGATTCAGTATTTCTAGAGTAGTCACTATATACCTCAAGCCCCCAAGCAAACACACCCTTCAATATTTCTGGTATTGAATGCTAAACTTTGCATTTTCCTAAAGTAAGCTACCAGATTTTGAGTGCTTTTTTTGCATTAATTATTTTACATAACATTGGATTCCTTTGGCACAATTTTATTGGTTTTTCAATTGTCTGGCTCCAATGACGCACAATAATGATGCAACACCCATAATCATAGAGTCACATGTCACCATTCACGTCCAAAAGTACAATATTGACAGCAGCCAAAGGAGGCGCAGAACTCAAAACGGCAATAATCAAGTTATTCAGTATTGCATTTAAGGCATGCAGGGCCACCATTTCAGGAATAGCATTCTCAGCAATAACCCTTGGATTTAATTGTCTGATATTCTTTCTGTTCAGAATTAATGCAGGGCATCATTGAACATTTAAAGAAACATTTAGTGTGATGACATTTTGGTTCCCTACACAAGTAGGGATTGGTCAATCTGACCACTTCAGTTTCTCATTTCCTCACTCTTCAGTTTAGTTCTTTTACATTTCCACATCATTTTGCAATTATTATAATTTTTTTAAAATTCCTTATGAAAATTCACCAGCATTTCAGCTCAAATTTCTCCTAATGCATTTTTGTATCCAAATCTGCCCAATATTCACATTTCCCCTAATGAAATTCATTTGTGTATATTATTTTCTCTATTCTTCTTTTATACATGCTCTGTGCTAGCGCATGCATCTTTTCTATACCTTACTTGGCTGGAGAGAATTTCAATGTGAATTTCAAATGGTGGTTGTGTTTTGATTTGCCTACTCTTTTTCTGGGGTGGGGAGAGCGAATTCAGTTCACATTTAAATCTGGAGTGAAATTACCTCCTCCCTCATACATACAAAGCTACAGCAACATGGCCGCACATCTTACTATTAAAGCAAATAGATTTATGCCTTTCATACCTGCTTTTAACCTTGTAGGTTAACTTTGTTGCTTATAACAATAGTTAATGTGTTGAAGCAGAGAACTTGCCAGAAATACAGGCGCTCTCGAGCAATAATCACAGCCATCATCCGAAACACAGAAGAACAAAAGATGAGGCCCAGGATGACATCTAAAATTCCTAACTGCACCTTTATTTTATTTTATTTTATTTTGTGTTCTGGGTTTACTATATTTTTGTACATATTTTTTTTTAAATCCAACACAGTCACAATAATAAAATACCATATATCAAGAAGAAGTTCCCTCTAGCAGCTTATGGTGTGACCCTCAGTTTACCTCTCAATAAATGGGAGCATTTTAAACTGCCTTATAAGCACACTGAAAGGTTAAGCTTTTTAACAGAACGTGCCGAGAGAGAGATGCTTTGGAAGCACCCGCAGTTCTTTAGGGCATATGCGTGTGAAATTGTTGTCAGTTCTGCTTGCAAGCACACAGTGCTAAAGATCCAAAATATTCACTTTGTAGATGGGATTTGCAGAAGGGGTAGAGAAATGCGGCCAATGCTTTGTGTGCAGAGATGAGGGGGTGTCTTTCTTCAGATTAAAAAGAAAAAGGAAAAAAAGGTTTAAGACAGAAGAAAGAGATGCAAGTTACTGCACCCTATAATTACACTCGACACAATTTAGAATGCCGCCGTACAGTAATGTTAACACAAACAAGGTTCTAAAAAAAGCCTTCCACGTAGCAAAACGTGGGGAAATGCTAAGTCTCTTTCGACTGCTTTGCAAATTTTCTCCCAGAAAAGCTATTTCTTAATAATGCATCTGACTCTTTTCATAGGGGAAAAAAGAAATGGGTTAAGTTTTCCCTGTATTTGGACTGTGTGCATATTCTTCCTTTTATTTATAAAAGGCACGCGCATCCAAGGCATTGGGCTTTGTTGTGTCACCTTTAGGACTTGGTGTTTGAAGTCCTGCGTTGCAAGGGCTACAGTACACAGAGTGTTCAGAATTTTAAGCAAAACCTTAAAACAGTTACGGAAATCAAAGCCGGCTATTCCGAAGACGTGCACCCACTGTACAAATAGCACACGGACTGCCTATCGATAGATCCTGTGTGCTACCAGACAGTATCATTGCTGTGAAGTACATATGCATGAATGTTAACCTTGGAGTCTGTTAATTCCAAGGGGGAAACAAACAAACAAACCAAGATGCTATGAGATGGAATTTGGGAGAGAGAGAGAAAAAAGTTATAGAGCTGTTTCAACAAGTGTTGGAATTAACTAGACATGAACGTGCAGCTTGCTACACGACCCTATGCATTCTCACTCAGTGCATTCAGCGTGACTTATTCTAGGAAAGTGAACACAGGCCGGCAGCTGTATTTGCCCAATGGAATGTTGCTTATTGGAAAACCAATCTGGAATCCACAACTTAACCCTTTATGCGGTTTTTAAAAATTGAAGCTGCTGGGAATTGTAAGTGGGGAGAAAACTTGTTGTGATTATTGCGTCCCACTTGTGGGTTTTGTATAGGCATCTGGTTGGCCACTGTGAGAACAGGACTGCTGGATTACATGGGCCATTGGCATGATCCAGCAAAGGCTCTTTTTCCATTTGGTTCAAGCTATCAAGCATAATATTTTATATGGATTTGATATTTCTTATCCAATTTTTAAACCTTTGTGCTTTTTTTATATTTTAATGACTCCAAAAATTAAGATTGTCGTCACCAATTCCATTAAAATATGGCTTAAAATGTCTTTATTTTGCAGGTTAATGAAGCTGCAGATCCAATACAGACCCACAGACACATTTTCCTATAGGTATATAAGGGTTTGCCTTTCGTCCCCTGCTTGGGTGGGAAAACACAGAACGAGAGAAGAATTCTTTAGGAGACTTGGCTTCCCAATAAATGGCGACCAATTTCAATGAAACAGCTATATAGAAACAGATGTCAGGGGTTGTTCTGGAAGTTTGATATGTTGAGTAAGCTAAGGCAAATGAAATCTTTAAAACAGGCACATCCCCTGTTTTATCTTTAAATCTTTAAAACAGGCACAGCACCACAACACTTACTAATGAAATGTTACATTAGTAAACATTTCAATTACTGCTTCCATAAAGGCAACACCTTAAAATGGAAAAGCAGGTGTCATGTTGACGCCTATTGCTCATTAGATAAAGGTGCTGTTTGTATTTGGGTCACAACTCTTCCCATGTATGAATATTAGCAACACATTGCAGGAAGGAAAAAGCCCTGGAGATTTAGCACAGTTTGAATATTTAATGCAACAATAGTTGGATTCCTAACAGGAGAAAGGAAATTTGGAAGCACGAGATAGATGCACCACACACCTATCTTTGCTTGTCTGCTTTTCATATTTTATGCTGCCTACATCGTGACACCCCAGCATGTTTGAAAAAGAATAGAAACAGCTAGCACGGACTACAAGGTAGCAGATCCTACTTTCTAATGCCCCCTGAAAAGAGCAAACGATACCATATAATTTATGCAATGTATGTGGGGTGATTCTTTAGCGTAACACAAGCAAAGCACACAGAACAAAAGACAAGCCCTAACTTCATAACTTTGCATATATCCAAAGAGAAAAAGCTGTCAGGTACCAAGATGATGAGTGTTTTAAAAGACACCTATATCTCATGCTTTCTAATGAATGAAACGCAGGAAAGCAAACAATTTGAAAGAAAAGTAGGCTATTAGAAAATCTCTTATTCCTCCCCCCCCCCTTGTTTCATTTCTTCTTCTGGTATTAGGGAGTTTTCTCTCCCCAACGTCCCCCGCCACAGGCACAAACAGCCCAGAGGGATTGCGGAACAAGGGTCTTTACAGAAGGCAGCTTGCTAATTGAGAAGCTGATCAGGGGTAGAGAGATCCTGCCTTACCACGTTAAGCATCGAAATCAAGCATGACTGGATTGATGCCGCCAAATCGCTGTCTGGAGGCCATTCCAAGCCAGGAGCAGCCGGGCTTTTCACACCTGATAGGCCCTCTCTCCATCTACATCAAGTCGCATTAAGAAAGGAATGGATTGGCGAATTGGAGCCCTTGCCCCTTAAGAGCCTTCGTTGGACAGACTTAATTGCTGCTCCTTGAAGTCCCTTAGAAGTAGCAAATCCTACTCAAGCGTCAGAGTGATGCCATTATCTGTTCCACTCCTTTGCCCCTAGCAAGGAGAACTTCACATTTCAAAGAGTAGAAACATGGTAGAAAAACACACACAACTCAAACACTCTATTAATAATAATAATAATAATAATACAGTGGTACCTCGGGTTACAGATGCTTCAGGTTACAGACTCCGCTAACCCAGAAATAGTACCTCGGGTTAAGAACTTTGCTTCAGGATGAGAACAGAAATCGTGCTCTGGCAGCACGGCAGCAGCGGGAGGCCCCATTAGCTAAAGTGGTACCTCAGGTTAAGAACAGTTTCAGGTCAAGAACAGACCTCCAGAAAGAATTAAGTTCTTAACCCGAGGTACCACTGTAATTAACTTCCAACAATAATTGAGAGTCATTGGGACTTAACCCACCCTTTAACATTTCACAGCTGAAGCCAGGAACAATTTTGCATTCTTCTTATTCTCTTGCCCAAACCAGGGATAGTAAGTATTGGGGTGATCTGATTAGCTTTTTACTCCTGACAGTTTAGCAACAGCAACTCTTCGCACCCCAGTCCCCCAAATTAGGTTGCTGAAACAAAGGAAATGTGGGAGAAAAGAAGGAGTGTATTTGTAAGTGAAAGGCCTGCAGGATCAGTACTAGCCCAGAAGTCAATAGTTGTGGTCTTGAAGACAAATTCCCAGGCTGAACATGGACTCAGAGGTCCAGTGGTCCATAATTCTAAATCTACAAAAAACCACATGTCTGGTGACATGTGACGCTGTACAAAACAGACCAGTCAAGATTGGGAATGGTTGCTGCTAATATACAATGCCAATTTTACAGAAGCTACACTGACACCAGCCCCATTTCCAGACACAATTTACAAAGCCAGCATGGTGTAGTGGTTAAGAGCGGTGGACTCGTAATCTGGTGAACCTGGTTTGCGTCTCTGCTCCTCCACATGCAGCTGCTGGGTGACCTTGGGCCAGTCACACTTCTTTGAAGTCTCTCAGCCTCACTCACTTCACAGAGTGTTTGTTGTGGGGGAGGAAGGGAAAGGAGATTGTTAGCTGTTTTGAGACTCCTTAAGGGGAGTGAAAGGTGGGATATCAAGTCCAAACAGAGCTAAATTTGAGATTTAAAGGCCTATGCAGAGTACTTCAAGGACTTATTGATCTCCCATGAACTTGCCTGGATGTTGACACCCACACCCCTTCATGGCCTTTCTTAACATCACCCTGCTTTTAGGGGTCAGTAGCAACCAAGACAGAGTCATTTCAGTGGTGGCTCCTCGTCTTATCTCCAGAGCAGATCACCCAGTGCAGACTTTAGCATCCTTTCAGTGCTCGGAAAATATATTTAGCCCTCCCCCCCATCCTTTTAGGATGTCTGCTGCATCCCACTTGGCTCTGGTTTTATTGTGCTTTGTCACTGACTTAGCTGTTCTCGCTGCTGTTCTATGTCCAAGTTATCATTCCATTTTATTTGTTGTCATCACTGTGAGCAGAATACAAATTGATCAGTTTTTCCTAATCTAGAAACTATGCTTTCTCCATCAATCAGCCACCTACTTTGCACACTCCAAACTACTCAAGGCTGTTTGTTTTGCGTTTTATCCAATATGTTCCCTTAACTTTTTTTAAGAGCTTGCCTTGCACAGGCTTCTAATACAGAATCACTGGCGCTAAAATCTAGGTGTGCACCTGAGTAGCTGAAGAGAGGAAGGAACTGGTGGTTGCTCCTCCCCCTTTGCTGGTGCGTTGCTTTGTAGGGGACCTTCCCACATCCTTATTTTCCTTTCTTCTCAGTTGCAACCAGCAGCCGCTGGATGAGCTGCTGAATCAGCTTTCTGGGTGTGCTTGAATGCTGCCTTCTCGTAGTTAAACCTCTGCTGTGGAGATAAGGGGGAAAGGAAGAAACCAGAGAACTCCAAGAAGATCAGGCTCTCCCACTGGGTATGCTTGTGTTTCCATTTTTCTTTCTATCCAAGCTGCCTCCGAAAAAACCAAGGAGCATATGTTGGAAGCTGTCTTGCAGCAGATTAGATGATGCGTCCATCTAACCTAGTATTGCCTACTGTCCCTGGCAATTGTCCCTGTCTACTGTCTCAGAGAGAGGTTTGTTATTATTATCATCATTGGTTATGTTTGTTCACCATGGGGCACGGGTGGCACTGTGGGTTAAACCACAGAGCCTAGGACTTGCTGATCAGAAGGTTGGCGGTTCGAATCTCCGTGACAGGGTGAGCTCCCGTTGCTCGGTCCCAGCTCCTGCCCACGTAGCAGTTTGAAAGCACGTCAAAGTGCAAGTAGATAAATAGGTACTGCTCCAGCGGGAAGGTAAACGGTGTTTCCATGTGCTGCTCTGGTTCGCCAGAAGCGGCTTAGTCATGGTGGCCACATGACCCAGAAGCTGGGTCAATAAAGCGAGATGAGCACCTCAACCCCAGAGTCGGTCACGACTGGACCAAATGGTCAGGGGTCCCTTTACCTTATGTTTGTTCACCACTTTTTACAAAATGTTTCAAAACGACTTGCAAAATGTTAAAATGCCAAACTTTTAGAATCTGAAACACGGAACAAAACATATGAGCAACACAAATGTCCATTCACCAGCTAGAATAACAAAGATGAATCCCATCCCACTAAAAGGTTTTGCTCACCACTCAAACAGAACCTGTGACTTTCGGCATGAAAGCGTGGTCTTTGGCACTGAACTATGATCCCTCTTACAGCTCCTTCAGTTCTTTCCCCCTCCCCAAAATAGATTCTTGCACCCCTGAGCAAAGATTTTAACAGTCTCCTTTGTCCGCAAGCCTCAATGATAAATAGAATCCTAAGTCTTCCAGCGGATCTGCTTTGGCTTGTTACAAGGATAGCTGCAGCTGAAAGACTGAAAGGCGTTCAGAATTTATTTGAAAGCATTTCTATGCTGGCTTCCCACTCTTCTTCTTTGTACACACTATACCTTTAAAACACACTTGGAGCACATTCTTTCCCTCAAAGAATTCTGGGCACTGTAGTTTGTTGAACATTGCTAGGAATTGTAACTCTGTGGGGGGTAATCTACGGGGCCCAGAATTCTTTAAGGGGGGAAATGTGCTTTGATTTTGCTTTAAAGGTATAGTGTGCAGACAGCCTAAAGCCTTCCAGGCAGCCTGCAAAACCAATTACAATCCTAGAAAAGTATAATAAAAACTCAAGAGTTGGAAGTGTAATTTGACCAGTCTCCAACTAGATGCCTGATATCTAGAGTCAGAGCATCCTCCAATCTCTGTTTGAAGGATTCATCACCCTCTAGATAAAATGATTCCATTTTAGAACTTCTTTCTATAACTTAAGCCTGTTAGGTCTTGCCCTATTTCTGGGACAGTAGAGAACAAACCCTTGTCCTCTTCTATATGGCAGTCTTTCAGGTGTTTGGAATAGTTCTATTATTTTCACTCCACCCTGATGTTTTCTCCAGGATAATTACCCCCAATTCCTTCAGTGTTTCCTCATAGGCCTTGTTTTCCATACCCCTAACCATCAATGACAGAAATAATACAGAAATTGTTGAAGCATTACAGTTGTAATCTGGAAGGGCCCTTAGCTTGAGGTTGCTGATGGGAATTGTAGTCTAGCAACATCTAAAGCAGGCATCCCCAACCTGTAGGCCTCCAGATATTTTGGCTTACAACTCCCATTATCCCTAGCTCAGTGTTTCCCAACCTTTTTTGGGCAAAGGCACACTTGTTTGATGAAAAAATCTCGAGGCACACCACCATTACAGCCCCGTGACATCAGCGCGCAGCGTCACGCCGGGAGGGACGCACGAAAGTGTAAGTTTCAATTTTTTTCCCTCCCCCTTGCCGGGGAACCTCCAAGTTTTGGGGGTGGGGGAGGAGGAGGCAGCAAAGCGAGGCAGGAAGGAGAGCGCGGCTTGGCTGGGTGAGCTTTGGCAGGGGCAGGGAATGAGAGCCGCGAGGCGGGCGCTGTGGACGGAGGCGCTGCCCGCCGAGCTCGCAGGCAGCCAGGCAGGCAGACGGCGAGAGCCCCGCGCTGGGCAGCCTCTCCTCGCCGCCCGACTCGCCCGCCTCCCTCCAGGCAACATCTCGCGGCACACCAGGCAACATCTCGCGGCACACTAGTGTGCCGCGGAACAGTGGTTGGGAAACACTGCCCTAGCTAACAGGACCAGTGGTCAAGGATGATGGGAATTGTAGTCCAAAACATCTGGAGGGCTGAAGGTTGGGGATGCCTGATCTAAAGGGCACCACATTGCCTATTCCCGGCTAAGGAGAGATCACTTCCTGGTTCACATGGAGAAGCTGTTTTCAGTGGAGCCCAGCTACAGAAGCACAAAGCTGTGTTGAGACAGCATTGGATGTTGAAATTTTGCGCCCCCTAGCAATTTTGCACCCAGGGCAACTGCCCCTGTGTCCCCCCCATGCTACGCCACTGTGCGAAACCATTGCAAAATCATTGTACCTCTGCAGGTAAAATAAAACTAAGTAAGGCATGCTAAGACCCTGAAAATGAATAATGTAGACACATCATGTTTGGGTATCAGCAACTATCAGACATTCCCGATACCGCAAACTTAAAACTGATATAAACCAAGACCATGGTTTCCCCAAAATAATCTATGTGCTGGACAGGGTATTAATGATTCCCTTTTGGAGATCCCTAGCCCTTCCTACTCACAGAACTATAGTTTCCAAGTGTGAACAAAATAAAATAAAAAGGAAACAGCAAAGATAATTTTGGGCTATAGTCAAACCTAGTTTGGTTGACAACGCTACATAATGATGATATGAAAATCATCATAGGTTTGCCCCCCAATTGACTTCCTGCAGGCTACAACCTTATAGGTAAGAGTGGCGTCCCCTGTCCATTTCGCTTATGTTAGGCTAGTCAGCTAGTTTTATATGCATTGAAACCTGGCTAAAACTGATTAGATCTGAAATCTGGAAAGAAAAGCAGGGAAACTGGTCAAGTCCCCCCCCCCCCACCACTTGATAAGACAATGCAGACAAATAGAAGAAGAGTTCTGAAGTTCTGATCCTGGCCCTCAGCTCCATTCTTTCACACCAGTTTTGTTTGTTGGGACTACAACACTCAGCATTCTTGACAATTAGCAATTGTCAAGCCCTTATCAATAGGGCTGAAGGGTCCCATGACATTTGGAGGGTCTTTTTTCTATATACAAATCTACATAGCTCACTAGCCAACACAGAATTTTGCTATCCCATTTGAGTTTGCAAATGCAGTATGAACTCGGGCAGAGAAAAATACGCAGCCTTCTCACTTGGAGAGACTTTCCTGTCTGTTGAAAGTTCTTGCACGCTAAGCCTACAGCGTGTGTCCCCACCCAATTTAGGATGGCGATGTGTCCCCTCTCAAAGCATTACAGAAGAACAATTCACACAAACTTCCTTGCCTAAATGGGGAGAGATCAACCATTTATCTGAGAGCACTTCACAGATGCAGTCCTAATTATTTCCCAAGATTTGAGATGTTTTGGGGTGGGTGAGGTGGGGGGAGGAAAAGATGGATGGAAGAGAAACCTACCAAGTTTGCCTCCCCCTCCCCACCCCACCCTTAAAATTTGGCTCTTATTAAAAGCAGAGTTAATTTTAGTGCCTAGATTGGGTCTGATTTCGGAGATGAAAAGGAGAATCACGTTCATCATAGGCAGACACATAAAGGGAGAAGAGAGATGCAGAATCCGCTCACACTAGGCTTTAATTGACACTCGAGAGGCTCTAATCAGGGGGCAGACAATCAACTACCATTCAAACCCATGATGCTCCAAAGTGCTCAAGCCAATTGCAATGGAGCAAATGCTTCAGGCTTGAAAAGCACGTCGCCTTCAGGAGGACCAGCACACGGGCTCCTCGATGTACATTTTTCTACAGACTTCAGCACTTCCCAGCTTACTGAAAAGAAGGTTAGGCACATGGCTATCCATAATTTTTGTGCTCCAAAAACTTTATCCATTTTAGGAAGGCAGGAGCATCCCAGCACCCGCACCAAATGGGATAGAGGGCTCTTGCAAGCACTTGGTTCGAGAGCTCAGAAAGCACCAGGCTTTGCTACCTCATAGGAACACAGGAAGAGGCAGCTTTATTCTGAACCAAGACAATTGGGTCCATCAAGCTCTGCTTTATCTAAACTGACTGGCAGCAGATTGGGAACATTCTCAATTTTATTTGGAGATGCCTATGATTGAACCTAGGGACGCGGGTGGTGCTGTGGGTTAAACCACAGAGCCTAGGACTTGCCGATTAGAAGGTTGGCGGTTCGAATCCCCGTGACGCGATGAGCTCCCGTTGCTCGGTCCCTGCTCCTGCCAACCTAGCAGTTCGAAAGCCCATCAAAGTGCAAGTAGATAAATAGGTACCGCTCCGGCGGGAAGGTAAACGGCGTTTCCGTGCGCTGCTCTGGTTCGCCAGAAGCAGCTTGGTCATGCTGGCCACAGGACCCGGAAGCTGTCTGCGGACAAACGCCGGCTCCCTCGGCCAATAAAGCGAGATGAGCGCCACAACCCCAAAGTTGGTCACGAATGGACCTAATGGTCTGGGGTCCCTTTTCCTTTACCTTATCATTGAACCTGGGACCTTCTGCATGCAAACAGATGTTCTGCTATGGAACTATGACCCTTCTCTCCCCTGCCCCAGACAGGAAGTTATCTTATACTTAGTCTACTGATCCATCTAGCTCGGTACTGAATGCAGGCAGAGGGCCTTCTCAGTAGTGGCGCCCGCCCTGTGGAACGCCCTCCCATCAGATGCCCAGGAAATAAACAACTACCTGACTTTTAGAAAACATCTGAAGGCAGCACTGTTTAGGGAAGTTTTTAATCTTTGATGTTTTATCATGTTTGTAATATTCTATTGGGAGCTGCTCAGAGTGGCTGGGGAAATCCAGGCAGATGGGTGGGATATAAATAAATTGTTGTTGTTGTTGTTACCCTGACTGGCAGCAGATCTCCAGGATTTGTCCCATTTCCCTTCCATCAGAGAAGAGGAGTTTGGATTTGATATCCCGCTTTATCACTACCCGAAGGAGTCTCAAAGCGGCCAACATTCTCCTTTCCCTTCCTCCCCCACAACAAACACTCTGTGAGGTGAGTGGGGCTGAGAGACTTCAGAGACGTGTGACTGGCCCAAGGTCACCCAGCAGCTGCATGTGGAGGAGCGGGGACACGAACCCAGTTCACCAGATTACGAGTCCACCACTCTTAACCACTATACCACACTGGCTCCACACAGAGGCCCAAGTAGAATTCATTCCTCAGGTGGAAATGGAACAGAGACTCCCAGCCCCATTAGCCCTGGTAGAAACAACAAAAATGTTAGTTTTCAGCAGGGGATCAAGCTTGACGAAAGGCCTTTGGAGCACTCACTGCTGCCCATCCCCTTAACCTGGGACACTTGAGGCAGAGGCAGCGGACACTCACAAGGATGGGTACATCAGGGCTCTGCTTGCAACAAATGCTGAAGGAATATTGCTTTTGCCAGTGTCTCTGCTCAAATCCTTGAAAAATCCATAGTCCTCATTGCTATGCCATTTTGCCTAAAACCCACCACAGGCTACTTCAATATTTCAATTGCATGAATGCCTGAAAATAAATGCAGAGCTCCTTCCTTTTCAACCAGAGCCTACGGGTTTACCTGTTCCATGCCTGACATCATTATCATGTCGCATGACGGGCAGGAGGGCATGGTTTGGGGCCAAATCACATTGTGGGCCAAATGGGTAGGCCTAATTAGGCCTGCAAGCCAAAGGTTCCCAACTGTTGCTGTAGGGGGCAAATGGGGCAAAATGGAAGAAGAAACAGGTGGGTTGCTAGACAGTTTGACGTGGGGAGAAAGGTCCTTTACATATCCACAAAGTTAAGGAAATTAATTAAGCATAAATTAAACCTGTAGAAAAAGTCACTCCTCTATCCACCCATCCATCAACTTATCCAAACCGGGGGGGGGGGGGGGCAACCCAAGTAGTTTTCAAAGGTAAGCAAACAAAACAAAGGAGGGGACCCAGTTTTGAGCAATTATCAAGTAATTTTTATTGAGAAATTAGACAACTGATTAAAATATCCTCTGGTAGGGATGGATGCATATGTCAGCCTCAGATTCTCTCAATTTCTCTTTCTTTCCCATATTCCCATTTCTACCCCCATTTGCAAATTTTTATTTTTTTATTATTTTTTTAAAAAAAGTCCAGGTAAGCATTTTTGTAGTTATACCCAATGTCTCCATTTTCACAAACAATCTCCCCTAATACAATGCCATTTCTGTCCTTCATTTTCACTTGGTCTAATATTTGTGTGTGCACTTTTCCTTAATATGAACTTGTCTGCACACGATATTTTGGGTGGGTGTGGTGGAAAACTGTATCAAGCCATTCAGAGAAGCATCCTTTTCCAAGGTTATCTGAATTTTGGTTGATGTTTTAGTTGGTTGATGTTTGGTTGATTTGTTTTAGGAAGTGTGAATTAGGTAGGTTGGCATTAAAATGGGAACTGAAGGATTTTCTTCCCCCTCTTTACCTACTGGAAAAACTTAAATGCATAAACCTTCAAGCCAAAAGTAAAATTACCAATTCCAAATATTTGGAAAAGGAAGCCACACAGTTATGCAGTGGCTTGAAGGTGTTGCAGAAATGACAGCCTGCCGTTTAAGAGACAACAATGAAGGCAATTGTAGGTATTCCTGCACAGGCCAATCTAGTGGGGGGAAACGGCTAATACCAGCGATTTGCAAATAAACAGATCTTATTGGCTTGCCTTCCCAAGGCTGCCAGCAACCCTGAGTGAACACGGGTTCCCACCTAACATGCCAAAATGCAGAGGAGTTGTTCACACAAGTTTGCTCTCATGCGCATCGGCAATATAATCCAACTTGTGCAGTTCAGGGGAAGTGCAACATGATTACCAGCAGTGCATTTCCCTTGACGTGCATCGGCCGCAGGTCAGAAATGCCGCTTGTATTACATTGCTCATGTGCCGGGAGAAAGCGTGAGTCGCCAGCACTTCCCGTGTCAAGAGGCAACCTCCATTACTTTAATACGGATTGTCAGAAGGATATGGAGCAGCACCCTTTTGATAGGGTCGCAAGGACAAAGAGCATCGGGCCGCCTTAAAGACTAAGTGGTTTATTACAGCACAAGTTTTCAGAGCCAGCAGTCTGCTTCAGCAGATCTACCGAGTGGATGGAAAACATGGCAGGCACATTATTTATAAACCAGCCCTCAAAACACTTCCACATTCCCATACACACTGAAGCCCAAGGTTGTAGCATGTAGAAAAGGTCTATTGGAGCTATAAACAGTGCTATGAAATTGGTACATATCCCTGTTTACCAATGGCCATTCAAACACAGGACACAAGAGCGCATGATATATGCACATCACATTGATCTAAATTTTGGGAGGTGGGATTGAGACGACCAAAACTCTTCCTCAGGTTTTGCCACCCAGAAGAAGATTGTTTTACATCAGCAGGGAGGAATTTCTGATCCTCAAGCCGAATTAATAATAATAATAATAATAATAATAATAATAATAATAATAATAAATTTTATTTATATCCCATCCTCCCCAGCTAAGCCGGGCTCAGGGCGGCTAACAACAATCAAATAAACAATCAAATAATAACGCATTCTAAAAATATTTCATTGTAAAAATTAGTTAAAATCAAATTGATGGCAACCGATTAAACAAAATTCTGTGCAGGTTGCCAGAGGAGGGAGTCAAGCTGCGCCCTGACCAAAGGCCTGGTGGAACAACTCTGTCTTGCAGGCCCTGCGGAAAGATGTCAGGTCCCGCAGGGCCCTAGTCTCTTGTGACAGAGCATTCCACCAGGTTGGAGCCGCAGCCGAGAATTAAACGCGACAGGGATCCTCATTTGCCCTGCAACTCAATGCCCTCCAAACCATGCCCACCTGCCCCATACCTGACATCATACACAACATCTGGTGTGGGACACCTAAATATGTACCTGCAAAAGAATGGTCAGGAGCCTTGAAGTGTTTCCCCATCATTCAACAATGCCCTTTAAATCTGGCACCAAATACAAGCTCTAAATGGGGTCAGCTCCACTTGGGAGTTCATAACTGGAGCTTCCGAGTAAGGCTGGTCTATGACAAAAGCAGGGGTTGAAGTCAGCACAGATCAGCTGATCGTTGCTGCCAGTGATCCCTACTAGGATCCAGTGGCATAGCTAGCTGCTCAGGTGCCTGGTGTGGCACGCACATCCTGCAGCCGTAGGGCCTCTGAGGGAGAGGCAGTGGGCAGGCGCAAGCCCCACACGGCCGTTTCAGGCAGCGCAGAGCCTGCAGGCGCCCAATCCACCACGTCACTCCCAGGAGAGGCACGTGGCTCAGGCACGCTGTAGGCCCCCCGGTAAGTGCCGGCCCCTGCGGTGTGGCACCCAGTGCCAGCCGCATTTGTTGACTGAAGTAAAAAGTTTTGTGAGCCCGTTTTTTAAAAAAACTAATACAGTCGTACCTCATGTTACATTTCTTCAGATTGAGCATTTTCAGGTTGCATCCCACGGTGACCTAGAAGTACCGGAAAGCGTTACTTCCGGGTTTCGCCGCTCGCGCATGTGCAGACGCACAAAATGACGTCATGCACATGCACAGAAGCGGCGAATCGCAACCCGCACATGCGCAGACGCGGGTTGCGTTCCTTTCAGGTTGCGAATGGGCCTCCAGAACGGATCCCATTCGCTACCATATGTACCACTGAATTTTTGTCATTTTGTCACCCCTCCCTCAGTGATGACACCTGGGGTGGACCACACCCCCGGACCCCCTTCCTCCGCCACTGCTAGGATCTGCTGTAGGCATTTTCCTTTGCAGCCCAGCCTAAGTTCAAGAATCAAGAGTTCTCCCTCTCCTTCCCCTGCCAGTGATTCTTTTCTGGTTAGTTCTCACCAAAAGCTGTAGTTCCATTTGTTGTGCATTTCTGGTCCCATAGGACCAATATATTTTCTGTTATTCTGTAGCCATCTGCCAGGGATTCTTTAGTTGTGCTTCCTGCATTACATGCGGTTGGACTAGATTACTCTCGGGGTCCCTTCCAACACTACTGAACTGATTTTTAAATGAATTGATTTTAGAATGCTGTGTTACTTTTATTGTTGTTAGCCGCTCTGAGCCTGGCTTCGGCTGGGGAGGGTGGGATATAAATAAAATTTTAGTATTAATTATTATTATTATTATTACTGTTCTATGATACTACGACCAATATGCCGGCATGTCGCACTGTCGCAATAAGCTTCAAAAATTGGAACCCCCTCCCCCCCCGCATGCAATTAACACTGAAAGGAGAGCCGAACCTCCACTAGCATTCCAGAACTGGCATTTAAATTGTGTGAAAGCTCAAACACAATGCAGACATTGATAGGGAAATGGAACAAACTGGCGTATGAATGCAGAAGTTTCCAGTGGCACAACAGAAACACGGGACCTGGAATGTTACATGTGCAGACTCTGCGCTTTTGTTCCCAATTCCACCTCCCCATCCAAATCGAAGCTATACATGATGGCACACACGCCTGGCATTCAGTAATACCAATTTATGAAAGCAAACGATCCAAAACCTCTGAACCACAGCCATTTTAAAAAGAAATCCTGCACATTTCCATGAATGATTTCTGCAATAAATCCTGGCTGAATTCCTGTTTCCCCCTCATTTCTTACAGGTGAAAGTTGTGAGTCCCTCAGAACCTCTCTCTTTCTCTATGTATTCTTTTTTTAAAAGCCTCCCTCCCACTAGCTAGCAGCAAATGTACACACGCTATCCTTTTCAATAAAAACCACGGCCTTGAGTTTTTGGCCCCTTAATAGTAGCCTACATGGTTGACTACCCTTGGTGTTAAATTTTCTTAAATTGTATTTTCTGACAGTATATCATTTCCCCCCCTTTTTTAAAGCAGTAGACCCTAGCGCAGCAAGAACTGTTCTGTCAGGAGTACATTTTAACAGCACGACACAAGTATTTTTCACTACAGGAGACACAAACAATGATATGTATTACATGCAGTAAACATTGCCTTTGGTAGACAGGCTTCTCCTAGCATTCATCTGTCTAAAAAATCTCATTGCGTCCTGGACGGGGCGGGGGGGGGGGGACCTTGCCTCATTAACAATTGCCGAAGGCTGCAGCTTTGTAAACTGCCAACAACACACTGTCACATTTTTCACAAAACAAGAGCCTGATAGACTATTATGTGAGGCGGAAGAAAACCCAAGAAAGGTAGATTAGGGAATGTTAAAAATGTTGGGGGGGGGGAAACAGGGGGCAAGAAAAGAGCAGGAGGACACAAATAAATCCCTTATATCTTCTTCTCACTGATAAACATACCAAGTAATTCCTAGAAATAGGCTTCCACAGTTCTTGCTTAAAAAGTGTAGTGATTCAAAGATAAGGGACCTTGACTGTAGCTTTGCATGCAAAGGTTCCATGTTCAACTCTTGGCATCTGCAGGCAGGGCTGGGAATATAGACCCAGCTGAAGCCCCAGAGAGCAGCTGCCAGTCAGTGTTGACAATATTGAGCGAGATGAACCAAGGGTTCAATTCAGCATACTGTATTTTACCACATACATGGCTAAAATTGGTCCCAAAGTATTCATTGTATAATAGTCACAGGGCATTCTCAGCGCTCAATCTTAGTACCAGCCAAAGGCACAAAGGGAGTGGGCGGGTGGACGAAGCTGCCATGAGAGAGGCATGAGAGACTTGGATTGCACCAAAAACAGTCAGTAACAAATATGAAGCAACATTAACATAAGTATGTTCATTAATAAAAATTGTTTCCTCACGTATTGGTAGTGCCTCAGGTTTTTCACTGCACAATAGTCGCAACCCCCCCTTTTTTTGAAAAGAAAAATTGGCATTAAAAATGTGACTATTGTGCGGTGAAATACAGTACTGGCGCTTCCTATGCTGGTGTTTGCAAGTTCTTTGCGTTACTGTTGCTGCTGCAAAGAGTGGAATAGGGCTGGGCGATACAACGTCTCAAAACAGTTTGCAGTCCATATTGTGATATCAGTTTCATAGTTTCTGACCTGGCAATATATCATGAATCATGATGTGGGTGGGTGGGTGCTATGCAAAAATTGCAATGTGGGGGGAAACCGTGAAGCCAGCCAATGCCTCTACATAGCTCCATCCTTATTTCAGGCATTGTAATATATCGGTGATGTTTAGTTGGTAATATATCACAAAGTTGAGAACCAGCTCCATTCTTATTTCAGGCATCGTTATATATCACAATGTTTAGCTGGTGATATATCACGTTGTTGAAGACCAGTTTTGCCCAGCCCTAGTGTGGACCCATGCTGTGGCTTCCCTTATTTTCCAGCTATATAGGGTGACATCCAACTTGTTCCATCAAGGCAAGGATTTCTGCTTGTGCGATGGCACTTACCTGACTCACCCTGTGTCCTCCTCAAATCTGCTCCAGAGGGTTGGGGGGGGGGACCCAGAACAAATTTAGATGGGAGAAAAGGGAAAAAAACCTATTGTGCAAGCAGAAATCCTCGCACCAACAGAATCAGTTAGTTGGCTACTGCCCATTTTTATTTTTCTCTTTTTTCTTTCTTTTTGCTGTTTTGTTCTATGGTGGCCTGCCATATGATGATGGGCAGGCTGGGCACCTTATAAAAATTAAATGAAATACTACTAATAGCAGTAAACCATGAGATGAGTTCCATCTTCCGAGCCCTTTCCAAATACTGTATGTTTTGCTTGAGTTCAAAACCACGCAACCACCTTCATTACAAGAACATAGTCAAATATAAAAAGCCAATTAGGCAGATTCATGGCAGATAGCTCTATCAATAGCTATTAATTATGATGGATACATGGCTCTTCTGTCTTCAGAGGCACTGTATGCCTATGAATGCCAAGTCCTAGGAGGGATGGTTGAAAGAGCTGGATATGTTTAGCCTGGGGAAGAGAAGATTAATGGGAGACATGATGAGAGCAGCTTTCAAAGAGAAGATGGAGCAGACTTGTTCTCCGCTGCTCCAGAGGGAAGGACTAGAACCGGTGGGTGGAAATTGCAAGGAAGCGGATCTTGACAGAACGCTAAGAGAAACTTTCTCATGGTAAGTACAGTCAAACACTCTGCCCTGCAAAACTGTGGGGCTCAGTTATCTCTCGGGGTGGCTTAGCTGCATCCTGAATTGCAGATCTTGCACCATGCAAAGGGTTGGGGCTAATGACCTCCAAGGTCCCTTCCGACTCAGTCTATGATTTCTAGATGCTGGGGAAAAATAGCATGAGAGGGCTATTGTCCCAAGGAAGCCCATCAGCAAGGAACAAAGATGTCAGGTCTACCACTATGCAAACCAGGATGCCTGATTAGGTGGAACCACCCAACCCAACAAAGCTCTTGCTATACTCTTTTATACTCTTATAGAACTAGTAGCCAATACCCCTGAGATGTCTAAAGTCTACCACCCCTATCATTCCTGCCTATTGGCCATGCTTACTGGGGCTGGTGGAAGTACTAAATGCTAGTAGTACAAAAATGTCTATTAACACCTTTTGTCTAGAGAGCAAGATACTCCTTTCCTGCTCCCTTTTCTCTGCCATCCTTGTAAAAGGTAAAGGTAAAGGACCCCTGACAGTTGAATCCAGTCACAGACGACTCTGGGGTTGCGGTGCTCATCTCGCTTTACAGGCTGAGGGAGCCAGTGTTTGTCCGCAGACAGTTTTTCTGGGTCATGTGGCCAGCATGACGAAGCCGTTTCTGGCACAATGGAACACTGAAACCAGAGCAGTGCATGGAAACGCCTTTTGCCTTCCTGCCAGAGCGGTACCTATTTATCTATTTGCACTTTTTGGCATGCTTTTGAACTGCTAGGTTGGCAGAAGCTGGGACCAAGCAACGGGAGCTCACTATGTTGCAGGGATTCGAACTGCTGACCTTCTGATCAGCAAGCCCAAGAGGCTTAGTGGTTTAGACCACAGCGCCACCCGCATCCATTCTTGTAGCTTCCTTGAAAGAGGAATCACATTGGCCTAGTGCTTCCATGGCCAACATTCACACGGGCAAGAAATCCAAAAATCACCCCTGCAAACTTTTCAACAAGGCTATGCACACTTGTACGGAATTTTAATACCAAACCAACATGCCACTTCAAATTCTGCTGCTGCATTGATCATGAAGAACACATTATGCAAATGTGGGTTTTTATTAGTCCTTGGGGACTAGGAAACAACATCAAAAATGATGAAAGGGAATAGATTGTAGTAGCACACACAAGGCACTTTCGACGCTCAAATGGATTGTGGCACAATCAACTTCTCACCTGGACGTGTTACGGGTCATGGCCTTGGGATCATCTACCATTCAAGTCATCGAACCTTCTAATATACTCACAAAGGGAATGCCATTCTAAAATACAGGGGGCAGTGGGGGAGAGTATTTAATATCATTATAGAAGCATTTACATACAGTTCATTACAATCCATCTCAAGGTGTTAATTGATAACGAAGTGGCATGCCTGCACTACCCTAAATCCCAAAATCATTGTTCTATTTTTTCATTCCTGGCCTCACATGGCAAGTGACCCTTCTTTTCACAAACTTCCTCTACAATTTTATTGTATTCTTGATGCAGAGCTGAGTCTTTTACATCACTTCCTCTTCTCTGCACTTTTGAGTGTCTTCCTGTTCCTTCCATCTCCCCTTTATCTAAAAGGGTGCACCGTGTGGCTGCAGTGGAAGCATTAAAGAGGAACTGCCCAGGGCAGCTTGCCCCTAAACCTCAGTCTTAGGGGGTCAATCTATCAACAGTGTTCAGACTAACAAAGCAAGATGTGGCAAGAATGCTCCAGCTCACAGTTCCAGCCAGCCAGCCAGCCAGCCAGCCATGCCCTTTCCAGGGCATGCCGTTCCATTCTCCCTCCATCCTGGTTTTACATTCCCCTACCCAGAAACAGCCAGTCACATTTTGGTGCCTTCTGAGCACACATGGTCCTCATGAAGTTCTCCTTCTCTCATCCTGAATTAGGGATACTTTTACTTACGTATTTAGAAGTTTTGCAAACCTATAGATTCCCAACTCCTGCTTTTTCTTGTTGAGTGTTCACTAGGACTGGGCAATATATTAATATATATCGTCCAAAACTGGGTCGAAGTCCATATTGTGATTTCAGTTTCATCATTTTTGACCTGGCAATATATTGTGAATCTGTGTGTGTGTGTGTGTGTGTGTGTGTGTGTGTGTGTGTGTGCATGCGCTATGCAAAAATCACAATGTGGGGGGAAACCATGAAGCCAGCCCATAGTTCCATCTTTATTTTAGACATTGTGATATATCAGTATATCACGATGTTTAGCTGGTGATATATCACAATGCTGAAAACCAGATATCACTCCGCCATAGTGTTCACTTACAGATGAAGTGCTGGACTTACTCTTAAATGCAAAGTAAGGTGAGACGTGGCATTTTTTGTCATCAAGATGGGGTAAGGCAAGGGCAAAAACACTGGATAACTTTCCAATTTGGAGGTCGCTTTAAGGAAAAGTGAGAACCTTGCCAGAAGCAGTAGCAGCTCTGCAGACCAGCTTTCCGAACCCAGCACCTTCAAAATGTTGCTGGACTACAGCCCCACAACACATCACCCCTGACTATTAGCTAAGCTGACTGGCAATAATAAGAGTTGAAATCCTACAACATCTAGAAGGCATTGGCTTGGGGCAGCCTGCTAGAGAGGGTTTAGGGTAAACTCTCTGAGATTTCAAGCACTGCAGATCAAGTAGTCTCCCCCGCAAGACTGAAATTCTTCCATCTAGACAAATCCCTTCACCTAAGAAAGGAAAGATTTTGAACAAAAGATTCTCAATCCATCGAGCCTAAAAGGAAAACGAGGTAGGAGGCAGAGACTTGATAGCACAAGTCTTTTTAACCATCTACAAAGATACCCAGTGCTTGTATTGCTTGCGCCTCGCATTAGCCAGTCTAATTGGTCACAAATTGCTACCTTGGGAATGGCATCACTCTTAATAGGAAGGAATCTGACTTTGCTCTACAGGAATTCAGGTGGTTAAGACACAGCTCGCCAAAGAATTAAGCCAACCAGCAGTGTGCACCTGAGGTTTGTGCGTGTGTGTAACCCTTAGAATTTTATAAAGGACCTTTTAAAGATGACATTGGGGGGAAGGAAGAGAATTCCATGTCTTTATCGCCTCCAAATGTTTTCATGTGCTAAGATAGCAAGACGTACCCAGGCTCAAAAGCAGAGTGTAGTTGATTCAACTTTCCTTGCCTCCTGCAAATGCACAAGAAATCCGCTAAACTCTAGTGAATTTTACAAATAGGTCAGCTCTGATTAAGTTGTTAGAACAGAACAGAACAGGCTGGAGAGTGAAGGAGTTGCCCATTTTCTGCCTTTAGGGTCAATACTTTAGCTATCAAACCAGGATCCGCTAGCCTCACCTACCTTCTTTCCTCATTCACACCCGCAGATATTCCTTCACTTTCTACCCACCTCTGTCACCAGCTCCTTGAAGCTCACCCCTTCCTGGGTACAAGCCCCACCCATGCTCATTCATGCACACTGTAAGCGTAAAGCAAAACCCACTGAGGGGTGTAAAACTGCAGCTCCTGGTGGTAAAAGATATTTAACTGGATATACAGAAAACTAGCCAATCCCAAGTCTTAAGATGCTGAATGAGCACACACTTTCCAGCTCTTGTGTACGTTGCTGACCATAGGATCTGTTGTCTGTTCTTGCTTTAGTTCTTTTCTTTGCTCCTTCAGCACATTTTGGATCCTAGAAAAATCATGCCAGTCCTGTTTTGCAAGAACATTTGCATCCCAGGCTCCATTGCAAGCCTCCCTTAGCCTCATCACACATGCCTCTGGGCATGTGCAGCTAGAGACTGCAGAGGGCCACATTTGGGCCACAAGGAAGGTTCATTTTATTATTGCGCACCTTCTTCTCAGAGTGGATTTCAGCGATGCAGATCAGTAGGTGCTGGTGAGCAAGTGAGATTGCAGCTGGCTAAGAGAATGGGGATGGGAAGTTTTGGCATAAAGGTAAAGGGACCCGTGACCATTAGGTCCAGTCGTGACCGACCCTGGGGTTGCGGCGCTCATCTTACTTTATTGCCCAAGGTAGCTGGCGTACAGCTTACAGCCAGCATGACTAAGCTGCTTCTGGCGAACCAGAGCAGTGCACGGAAACGCCATTTACCTTCCCGCCAGAGCGGTACCTATTTATCTACTTGCAGTTTCAGGTGCTTTCGAACTGCTAGGTTGGCAGAAGCAGGGACCGAGCAACAGGAGCTCACCCCATTGCGGGAATTTGAACCACCGACTTTCTGATCGGCAAGTCCTAGGCTCTGTGGTTTAACCCACAGCATCTGTTAAAAATGGAATTTCTACTGTACCTTTCCAATCCCTTGTCAGCAGAAGTGAAATAATGAAATTCTCATGGGTGGGATGCAGAGTTTCTTTCGCTTTTCGCCTTAATTTTGGCATTGCCAAGGAGCATTCTGAGTGTCTTTTCTTGCATTTTGCAAATCCCCAGTGATCTGTATTCCACAACCACCCTAGATGACTGTGCCTCTGGAAAAACATGTGACATCCTCAGTTGGTCTACCCTATCAGTGCTACCCAGCCAGGGGTGGAGAAAGGGGTCCACCCGCTGCCTCCCCCCCCCCCCAGCTGTAGGGCGGTTGATTGGGAGGAGGCAGGCAGACTCCAGAGGCCCCACAGTGCACCCTGTCCCTATGGGCAGCTCGCCCCGCCCCTGGGCGCCCCACCCCAGGTGCCTGAGCGGCTTCCTACGCCACTGTACCCAGCATGCCTTATTTAAGTGAATGTGTTCCTTTTTTACATTTCCACAAATCTGTGCGAAAAATTTTAAAAAAAGGAAAAACAAGGAGTTTCCTGTGGGATAGCTCAGTCAGTAGGGCATAAGACTCTTTTTTTGTTAAATCGTTTTTATTAATTTTCCAGTAAAAAAAATCCAATTAACATATCAAATCATAATCCAATAAAAAATTAAAAAAGATCTAATTATCTTCCAAATTATAATTATTAATTTTTGGGACTTCCCATAGTCTGGACCTTGAAGCATATCTCCAAATCTCAATCCTGCCTCTCGTCGTTATTTCCATATTTCCACATCTCGATTTTAGCGCTCTAAGAGCATAAGACTCTTAATCTTAGGATTGTGGGTTCGAGCCCCACATTGGATAAAAAGATTCCGGTATTGCAGGGGGTTGGACTAGATGACCCTCGTGGTATGCTCCAACTTCACAATTCTATGATCAAATGAAATAAATGAGGCTACCATTCTCCTGCCCTCAGTAGCCAGCCTCCCACAGAGCTTTTTCACATCAGGAACCACAGGCAGGCAGCAGAGCAGTGGAGAAATATTTCATAGAAGGGTAAACACATGCATTGCTCCTTGCCACCTCTCAAGGATAAGGTAAGCTCAGCTGTGCACCCACCCAAGTTCCCAAGCATCATGCAAAAGAGGTGGAAAAATGGAAGCCTCTTTTATGGGGGAAGAAGAGTTCTGAAAAATTGCCAGGCATGTTTTAGTACAGCACTACCCACCCACCACCCAGCCACACACACTTCTACTGACTAAGGTGGCTAATCTGTCAAAGCAAGGAGTTTTCCTCTCTGCCCCCACCCAATACAGTACCAAAGCCAAGAATTCAATTCACTAAGCACTTCTGTGATGTTCAATGCCTCTCCAGTTCAGTCGGCCTCCTTGGCAACCGATGATTTACCTTGCTGCTTAAGCCATAAAAGATTACTACCAAGATTTTATAATATGGTATAACTTGCTTTAAGGCACAAATTCCATCTGATGCCCTTTAAGTGAAACAATATCCCCATTTACAAAACGTGAAAGCTGTTCCTGTAATAAAGGAGACAAGATTGCTTCATTTTTATTATACAGGCAGGGATATTTGGGCACACACATATGGGCGTGCGTGCACACACACACACACACACACACTGGCCGGGACTTTTCACTCCTACTTGCCCCAATCCAGCCCCTGGTTTTTGCTACATTTTCAAAATGTGCAATCTCAGCAGTGCAAAGAAAGCTCACTGGTGACCTAAAGAGCAGAATGCACTTCCCCCTGCAAAGTCGGCTAGGTCTTCTGCAGTGCCCAAGATTCAGTCACAAAACTGCTTAGAAGTCTAGAAAGGTATCTTACATCAAGTAAGAGGAGAGAGTGCTCTTGAGGTCCTGTTTGCGGATTTCCCCATGGCATCTATCTGGTTGGCCATTGTGAGAACAGGATGTTGGATGAGACCAGCCACTGGTCTAACGCAGCAGGTGCTTCTTATGTTCTCAAGAGCTTCCAAGTCCACCTAGCTCAGGACTGTCTACAAATGGGAGCCATTTTCAGCCTGAGAGCTGCATTCCCACATGAGTAGTCTTCCACAGGCTACAGGACAATGGAGGACAGGGCCAGGGGCAAAGCTGGTGGGGGGAAAAATTGCAACCCTTAGCTTTTCATTGCACGCTACAAAGGGACGTGGGTGGCACTGTGGTCTAAACCGCTGAGCCACTTGGGCTTGCCGATCGGAAGGTCGGTGTTTCAAATCCATGTGATGGGGTGAACTCCCGTTGCTCTCTCCCAGCTTCTGCCAACCTAGCAGCTCAAAAGCACACCAGTGCAAGTAGATAAATAGGTGCCACTGTGGCGGTAAGGTAAAATGGCATTTCTGTGCATTCTGGCAGCTGTCATGGTCCTCCATGCACCAGTAGCGGTTTAGTCATGCTGGCCACATGACCCATGCTGGCCCCGAAACCTGTCTGTGGACAAACGCCGGTTCCCTCAGCTTGAAAGCGAAATGAGCACCACAACTCCACAGTCACCTTTGACTGGACTTAAGTGTCCAGGGGTCCTTTACCTTTACCTGTATGCTACATTCCAGCCACACAACAGCCAGTGTGGTTTCACACACGTGCGCACAAACACCCCTCTCCACCCAGCAAGTAAGAGGAATTTCAAGTATATTTCAATCAGGGGGAAAAAACACTCAAGAGATCTGGTGGGTGGCGTTCAGCCCTCCACCTGAGATTTCCCACCCCTGGTCTGCCAATAACTCTCCAAGGTTTCGGAGAGGGAATATTTCCCAGCATTACCTTGAGACACCAGGGCTTGAACCTGGAATGTTTTGCATGCAAGTCATGTGTACTGCCACTAAAGGCTTATCCACATTTGCCTTTTCCATGTCACTTGGTTTTTGCTCCAGAGCTTTCCCCATGAAAACCCACTCTTTAAAGCTGAATTGAAGCAAATGGCTATTCGGGTTTTCTGCAGATTGCTGTTTGCTCTGATTCAGCTTTAAAGAGTAGATTTTCATGGGGAAAGCCTTGGAGCAAAAACAAAGGATGCTTGGATAAGAAATGTTAAAGTGCAAGCCGTGCCTGGAAAGCACAGAGGAACGGTAAGTGTGGTTAAGCCCAAAGCCATGGTCCTTCCCTCTCAAATGCAACACAGAAAGGTACCTTATGCCAAGTCAAGCTGTTTGCCCACCTAGCCCAGAAATTTCTACAATGACAGTGAGACTCTCCAGGGTCTTAGGCAGAAAACTTTCCTGCATCACTTTTAACTAGAGAGGTCACAAAGTGAGCTTGGGATTTTGCCCATACAGCACATCTGGGTCATCATCCCACCCCATATAATATGCCTGTCTTGAAAGCAACACATTCACTGGTTTTTAAGGCTCTCTCACAACTTGGTGGTGGGGTGGAAAAACTCCACTCCCATCCCACCAGCTGATTTGCAATTTAGGGAAACGGAGAGCAGCAATACCCAAGTATTACGTGATTGTCAGGTTGCATACCAAAGCTTAATTTTCTTTAAGCCTGGCTTCTTTTGCTCAGTCACTTGGAGCTAAAAAACCACTTTTAAGTATTTCATATATGACAGGCAACAAAATCCTGGGATTGGAGACCTCACTTAATTACAACATTTCTCCAGGCATTCCATAACAACAAGTCCAAAATAGAAACAGAGCACAGAAACACTCAATACTTGGGTCAGGAATTTTTTTTGGGGGGGGGCACTATGCATTTTTACGCCTTTTTGCTTGGGATGACAGTCACGTCTTCCTTGCCATATCAACAAATGTCTTTTGAAACTGGAGGGGTTTGGACACGGTTTTCCATGCAGAAGGCAGAGCATACATTTCGAGGAAACGGGTTCCTTGGCACACACACACACACAGACACACACACACACACACACAACTAGTAGATCCAGAATTATAGAATTTTGCAATGCCCTGATATTTAGTTTAGAATTCGTAAAGAGAGGCCTCTTGTTTTTTGTGTGCACGACTTAGCTATTGAGACAGTGCTAGTTACAAAACAATGGGTGGGGATCAAGTCTCTGCCTCAATAGGCTTCCAGTGTAGAAGAGAAGGAAGGGGGGGGGGACTGGAAAGAATATTGCAGTCAAACATAGTTAGGAGTCCATTGCAGTGGGCAATAGTGACTAGGAGCTTGGGCCAAAGGTTTCCCAAATAAAAAAGGTAGGTAAGCTTTTAGTACTGGAACCTGGGAAATAAGTAAAACATCTTAAGGAGGACTGTCACCACAATAAAAATAAATTGTACAGGTTTTTAATTGGTTGCATGCATATTCATGGAGGGGAGGTACATGTGTTAGAGCAGGCATCACCTCAGAAGAAGTATTACTTACCCTGCCTCATGCATGGGAATGAATGCCCCTTAATGGCACATTTGCAACCTATAGTTTAAAAACAGTAATAATCCTGTGGGATATGAAACGCATAGCAGTCAAGTACAACGTTCGTAGAATGGACATGCTAGGAGATGCTTTGTACCAGCCAGGAGAAAACTTCCTGTTTCCTCCTGATCTGGGACAAACATCCTCTGCATGTGACTAGGGTGTGTGTGTGTGTGTGTGTGTGTGCGTGTGTGTGGCCTAATCTGGGGAAGAGGAGCACACCATCTTCTTTTGCTCCTCTCTTCTCCATTTTGTTTTTCTCTGTGTGTGAGCAGAAGTGACTGCCTGTCTGCAGTCACTTGGGACTAACTCCCTTATGGGATAGTTCCACATGTATATATACTTTTGTAACCTAAGTCCGCCTTCAGGGATCTAACTGTGAACTGAATGAATGTGAGTAAACTACTTTTATATTCACTTTAATAAGATTGTCGTGTATATTCCGTTTAAGAGGGACAAGAAGGGATCTTACCAGGAATCTTATATAAAGAGGTTCAGACGAGCCTGCAACAAGCAAACCGCTGTGTGTTTAAAGGGGAATGTTTAAACTCTGCTAAGACATAGAACTTGCTAGCGCAAGTTAGGAAGGATATCATTAAACAATATACCCTCTCCTGCCTCCCTGAACATTCCCACAAATCCAATGTTCAGGAGCAACTCATCCATCAAAACTATCAACTAAATTGAAATGATGCAGCCTTCATTTTTGAAAAGTTGACAGAGGAGGGGAAGACAGTAGTAAGACTGGGTAAATCCTTTGTAGTAAAAAGTTCAATCCCTTCCTATCATGATTCTATTGCCAGTACTTGGACTCAAGCTCCTTCCCTTAATTCACATTCAGCGCCTTCTCCTGAAAAAGCTACACCAAGGCAGCAACAAGACCATCTCATGTTTTCCTTTCTTTCTTGCCTAGGAAAGTTTAACAGCACTGAATCAATAGCCCTCTCAGCATTCTAAGAGATCTCCTACAGATCAGGCTTCAAAGCTCAGGTAGAAGTTATGGGTTGCGTTCAGCAAAGTCCTTTCACCTCTCCAACAACTTCTGCGTATGCAGCAGGGATTCCTGCCTCCTTCTCTCCCATGAACTCAGATCTGTTCTCGGGGTTGGGGAAAAACCAAGAGCAAAATCCAGGGGGGGGGCAGACAGGGGAGGAGATGTTACAATGCATGAACAAAAATCGTTGTGCAAGCACAGCGACTTTGTTGAGTGCAAACCTTGGGTTTCTTTCCTTAAAGCAAAGCCTGCACAGGCCGACTTTAACATTCCACAAACAGCTGGTTGTTGCACAAATGCACAAAGGCAGCTGGGCTTTCGCTGTAACAGACAGAGAGAGACTTAAAATGAGAGAGATGTCCACATGAGATTCTGGGGTTATCTTGAACTCAAGGCTCTCATGGTTACAATTGCATCAGTGCTGACCATGGACAGTCCTAATAGCTGTACAATCTCCCTGGCCTGATCCACTCTTTAAATACTATTGCATCACCAATTGTTTACTTACCAATGAACTATGTGCTTAATTTTATATTCACACATACTTATTGGGTTTCTTTGCCAGACCGTAGGAGCACCCTAATTTTTCACTTCCTAGATTTCATAATAAATGAAGAAAATTATTCCAGCCATTTGATTTTTTGTTAAAGAAAGTTTCCTGGTCCCCATCCCTCACTGCACTTTAAACCTTAGCCATGTACTCAACAGAGGACTTTCTAGCCCTCCTGGTGACCTTATTAGGCTGCTTGACTGAAGTGTGCAGAAATTGGGCCCAACGCTTTCTTCACACCAGATGTGCACCAATCCTCGGTTATTGTTTTGTCTTTGGTCTTCAGCAATTCATACAGCTGATTTTTTTCCCATTTCTTCATTCCAAGCAGTTGGGCTTTAGGAAAAAAGTCTATAAAACAATGCAAAGATGAAGCACTCTTCCCTTCTCAGGGGAGGCGTGGAGAAGTTTTGCTACTCTTAGCAAAATACTGGTGCTCTCAAAATTCCTCAGGCGTTGTACCCTAGTGTAAGCCCTGGCATGAGGGCTCCTGCTAGCAGGAAACTCCAAATTTGCCTGGAATCTCACTTTCGGCAAAATTCAGAAGCAAGCCCAGCGTTCAAAGGAACACAATCAATAGACCTTTGCTGAGAGAGCTTCAGAATCGGCATGTAGAGAGATAAGCAGCAAGAAGGGCAGGTTTCAAGCAGCCCCATTTCAAACATTTATTTTTTGCCATATACAAGTTAACAGGCCTGGCACCAACACACAGCATCTGTAGGCTTAGCCATGCTGCTGTCTGCCCTCACTTCACCAAGAAGCCCTGAGCTCCAGCAGGGACCATTTGCCTGTCAGTTGTGAGTTTATTTTCCCCTCACAATATCCCGGACGATGCAAGTATTCAGGCCATTGTGCGGAAAAACAAAATGGTGGGTGCTGAGAAGCAACCTTTCATATAGGGATGCCATATGTCCAAGAAAACCCGGACATGTCCTCTTTGGTGGGGGGCGCAACATATTGATCCGGGCAGATATTTACATTTTTAAAGGAGATGTCTGGGTTGGGGGGATTTGGGGGGGGGTGTTTTGTTTTAAATAATCTTTATTAATTTAAATTACACACATATACAAAGAATTTACAATCTCATACTACAAAAAGAAAATTAAAGAATAAACAATTACGAAAAGAGAAAAGAAGAAAATACAGAAAGAAGAAAAAGCAGATTTACGTGCATAAAAAAACTTAATCTTCCTAATTAATACTTAAACACTTAAATAAAAAAGACTTTTGACAAAACGAGTCTTCCAATCATTCTCATTGTACTGTTTATACTATTGGGGTTTTTTTGCAGAGTTTTATATTCTTTAATATTGTTCCTGTCTACTCCACAAACGGTATTTGTTGTGTTTACAAGTATCACTCAAGTTCTGCTAATATGGTGTGGTTGGTACAATATGATCTTATATAATCCTTAAATATTCTCCATTCTCCAAATATTTTCTGGTTCAATATTCCTCTAACTCTTCCCGTCAGTTTTCTAGTTGTAAATATTCTAACATGAGTATCTGCCAATCTGTAATTGTCGGTATTGTTTCGTTTTCCCACTTCCTCACCACAATAATTCTTGCTGCTGTGGTGGCATACATGAACAATGGTCTTATGTCTTTTAAAATTTCTAATGGGGGGGATTTTTTGACTCGGGCGGCTCTGCACGCCGTGGCTGCTGCCAGCCCGAGTCAGGGAAAGAGGCGTGAGGGTGCAGTGGTGGTCCCACTCGCCTGCACGCTTCTTTCTCCAGCTCGGGCTGGCAGTGGCTCAGCCTTCATATCTTCAAGAAATGGCAGCCCTAGCTCATAGGAGTTGGAGAGAATAATGGTCAGAGGCAGTAACACTTCTGAAGACCACTGGATGGGAAACACATGAGGAGACAGTGCTCTTCTGTTTGGGTGGTCCTTGCCGACATCGGGTTGTCCACCTAGAGAACAAGATGTTGGGACTAAATGTGCCATGGGCCTGATCCAGAAGGCTCGTCTTTTTGTCTTGTCTGCTATTTACTGTTAAAGTAAAGTCCGACACCCTCGTGGTGTAACAAGATAAGACCACCATGAAGTATGAGGGTGGTCCACATGGCTGAGAAGATCCTCACATCTAGGGCCAGACACGCAAGGAAGTGTACAATTCTAATCATGGCATGTACTGCTTAAAACCAGGGCCAGATTTAGGTTTGATGAGGCCCTAAGCTACTGAAGGTAATGGGGCCCTTTGTATGTCCAGCTGTCCTTTGTCAACAACAAATTGTCACTGTTTCTTTGTGTTGAATATATGCTATGTGGTTATTTTTTGGACCTAATAGGTATCTAAAGCCATTTGCACATAACAAAATATGTATTTTATCAAAGTAATTGTTGAACTGAAATACATTTAAGAAGAAGTACTGTATATTAAAAGTGAAATACAATTAAGAAGAAGTATATTAATTGTGAAATAATTATTAAGCTCTAACTGTATGTAGGTTTTATTTTATTTGTTTTTTATCTTCTATTTTGGAAATGTACATCCAGGTTTGTTTTTTCCTTTAAATTTTTTTGGGGCTCCCAAGAGAGTGTGGCCCTAAGCTATAGCTTGTTTAGCTTATATGTAAATCTGGCACTGCCTAAAACAGTAAGCTGGTGACCTGTTAGGAAGTTTAGAAAAACACGGCTGAATACCAGCAGGGGACGAGGGAGGCTTTTTCATAACCATTATTGAAGGAGCTTCCACTCTAGACACCATGGAGATGGTGCCATCACTCTTGTGGCTAAAGGTGGTGGTGGGAATGCTGTGGAAACAATGATCAGCAGGATTCTACAAATGGGCAAATGTTATGTACAGTCGTATTTTCTATCCCATTGGTTTCTAACTGAAGCTGTGAACTTGAGAATATTCGGGGCGGTTCTAAGGAAGATTTCTAAATTGTTTCATGACATTTAAAGCCCAAGTTACCCGAAGGACTGCTTATGCACATATGAACCTACCTGGGCCTTCAAGCAGCCACAGAAGTACCCTGTGATATCACTGAATATGGCAAGGCTAGGGATAGGGAGTGGGGAGTGGGGAGTGGAGGCACCAACCAACATATTTTGTCTATTGAACTCACTTGCCCAAGATAAAGGTGTCTCCCTCCTTGATTTCTGGGCAGTGAGGTGGGCAGCATATAAACAAACAAACAAACAATTCCTTTAAAAAATCTTTTTCAATCTGCTTTTCATTAAGGCAAGCCAGGATAGTTATTAAGTTGAGGAATGTTATTTGCTGCTCTGTTTTTTTTATATATGTAAAGAATTTTCAACTGTATGTTGATTTTAACTGTGGAAATGTTATTCCTACAATGCTATTCCTACTGTGTGTTGGCTTTTTTCAGAGATTCATGGGGGGGGGGTTGAGGGGGGGAGATATTTTGGGAGGACCCAAAATCCTGAAAAGCAGTTCCATTTAAATATAATAAAAACATTAGGACTCGATATCACATTAGTCTCTTCAAGTATGCATGCTGACTCCGTTTTGCAACCTTACACCAACGGGGGTGCCAATGCTTCCCTAGTCCCCCAGGGTTTTTAAATTATAAATTAATTATAATTATAAAAAAACAACAAGACATTTTTGAGCTATCCACTACCTTTATAGAGCTGCCACCTCCAGGTTGCAGAATCTTTGATTTTGGAAGTCAACAAGCCTATACAGCAATTCAGTATAAACAAATAAGTTAATCTGTGCTGTGCTTTAAGAGAAGAGACAGACCACCAGCAAGAACACTTGTAGCAATTTATTTAATTTGTCGTAAGCTGGAAGAAATTTGCTGTTAAGCATTAAACACGAAGTGTAATAACATAATTGAATATGCCCCTCAGAAAACTGTGCAAATGAGAATACATGAATCAGTCTAGCTCAGCAATATTTTATTATATAAAACATTCCTTCGTTACCAGTTTTGGCATGCATCAAAAATGAGCTTATCCCCTACACGGATTATCTCATCAATCATGAGAGAATAAAACCCACACATAATCCCAAGCACTAATTTTGATAAAATGATACGAGAATTGTAGAGCCAGAACAACGTCAGATGCCACAGATAGCACCATTGTGGGAATTTTTTTTACATGCGCACTCACAATAGTGTGAAGTAGGTAGTTTTTCACCCCCACAGTTCTTGCAGGAAGTCACCAAATACCAGCCATGGCACATTATTAACAATATTTTCACATAAATAATGAGACACCGAAGTCAGGAAAACTGCCCATAATGTCAACAAGGAAGCAGCACTCAAATCAAAGATTCGTTCTATGCTTAAAGTGCCTCTGAAGGACCCATTAACAGAGCCCCCTTCAAAGCTGACAGTATCTTTGGGGATACTCTTAGACCTTTGCCAACTGTAGGGTGGAAACAGATTCTTGTACACAGGCGTAGGATCGGTGACTTGCATCTGAAGGCAACTGTTAGGACTCGAAGAAGGTCCACCAGTGCTTACATCTGCCCTGGCCCTAGAGCTCAGTCTATGAGCCTCCATTTTACTTTCCTACAGTGCTCCAGAATAATGCTACACTGAGCACCTCAGGGCACTTTGATGCTGCTCAGGGCCAGCTTGAGAAATTTTGGCACTTGAGGCGAATCACAAAATGGTGCCTCCCTCCCCACCAGGAAAGAAGGGCTGAGTGAAGATCTACATTGGGAGCAAGGGAGGAATAAAAATCTGTGTTGGGATCTGTTGCCCCTGTGGTTTCTGCCACCTGAGGTGAAGACTTCACATTGCCTGAAGGGTGGGCCGGCTATGTGCTAAAGCCAATGTGGCTTCCAAATAAACCTGAGGGGCCAAATCAACCTGAAAGAGGGCCAGGGCCATCTTTAACATATGCGCCGCCGGGGTGCAAAGATCCACCCAGAGCCCCCAAATTTAGTTTAGCCCTCAAATTAAATTTTATTATGCCTTATGTCACTCTTATCATTTGATATATAGTGTTCACGCCTGCACGGCTCCAAAAGGAGTTCTTTGTGTGTGTGTGTGTGTGTGTTTTGTTTAAAATCAGCTTCTCTAAAGAAGACAAAGAACACATTGGGAGTCGGTGTAAAGACTCCACGCATGTTCTTATGGTCATAGGGAGGTGTCTGAAAGATGAGATGGGTGGGCATTGTGCGCATGCATGGGAGAGCCATCTTGGGCAGCCTTTCATTGTGGGAGCAACCTTATTTCTAGAGGAGGAGGAGAAGGAGAAGGAGAAGGAGAAGGAGAAGGAGAAGGAGAAGGAGAAGGAGAAGGAGAAGGAGAAGGAGAAGAAGAAGAGGAGGAGGAGGAGGAGGAGGAGGAGGAGGAGGAGGAGGAGGAGTTTGGATTTGATATCCCGCTTTATCATTACCCGAAGGAGTCTCAAAGCGGCTAACATTCTCCTTTCCCTTCCTCCCCCACAACAAACACTCTGTGAGGTGAGTGGGGCTGAGAGACTTCAAAGAAGCGTGACTGGCCCAAGGTCACCCAGCAGCTGCATGTGGAGGAGCGGGGAAGCGAACCCGGTTCACCAGATTACGAGTCCACTGCTCTTAACCACTACACCACACTGGCTCACCACACAGCTGGGAGGGCCCTTGCGAGCGTGCATATACGAGTTCTTCCGGAGCCTGTGCGCACTCCCGTCACTAGATAGGCACATTCTCTTTCTGCCTATCTCTCCCTCTTTCCTGTCACTCCCCCTCCTCCTGGCTTTGGTGAGTGAGACTTTCCAGAGAGCTCTCCCTGCAACAGCATTCGCAGGCAGGCGGCACGAGATCAGTCGTGTCAAAAGTGCTGCTAGCCCCTCTGCTGCATAGCAGCTCAATACAATACGCTTAGGCTGCTTCAGCGCCGGGTGCCTCCCAGAATCCAACACCCAGGTGCCCCGCACCCCTTGCACCCCCGGGTAAAGACGGCCCTAAAGGGGGTCCACCAGAGCCCGAAGCCCCTCAAACCTGGAGCCAGCCCTACGTGCAAACACATTTCAGTTCTGCTCACACACAGTGGGGACTCCCTGGCTGCTCTAGAAATCAGATAAGGATGCAACAGAATCAGAAGCTGGAGAAAGAAACTGTTTTGGTCATTTCCACAGAGAAAAGGTAATCACTGGGGAGGGAGTAACTTCCAGCTGCTTGTTCTCTTCTGACACACATCTCTCTACACTCTGCAAGATCGTTCTACTACACAAATCAGAGAGCCTCTGCATTCATGCTGGGGAAAGCTAGAGAAATCTTTGGAAAGGTACAGAAGAGGGCAGGCAAAATTGTTTTGAGGCCATGTACCTATGAGAAAAGGTTGTAACATTTTGGACTATTTAGTTTAGGGGGAGGGAAGCAAGCAGAAGGAGGAGGAAGAAATGAGAGGTGTGTGTAGGAGACAGAGGATAGCGATAAGTTCCCCCCTCTCCAACAAAGCCACGACTTTCCGGGCAGAAGAAAAGGAAGTCTTAGCACAGCACATAGTTAAACTATGGAATTCAGTGCCACAAGAGGGAGTGAGTCATCATGGCTAGGATGACATTAAACACGATTAGAAAAATTAATGGAAGATAAGACTTGCTGTTATGATAGCTGTATCTTTAGTTGGAATCTTCTGAAAACCTTAATGTCAGCGTTATCTGCACATTTTTTTTCTAATTCCCATCACATTCTTTGATTTTGATGAGAATACTTTTTTAAAAAACAGTGTGCATCAAAAATGCAAGCAATTCCCATGCATCATCCACATAATATCATCTATGTATACAATCCAGGTTTCCTAAACTACCCATACACATTTGTATGTGCATACAAATATTTACAAAATTATTCTGCACAAATACATGTTTGGTGTATAATTGGGCACATAAGTAGACTCAAGTCTTAACTGTGCTTGTGAACTTAGAATCTTCCTTACATCACTTGGTACTCTATAGCAAAATGCTTTCACCCATAGCCCAAATTGACACCCAGTCAAATTATTCCTGAGGCCAGATTTTGATGTGTTTTATTACCCACTCAAAGCTCTCGAAATTGATGGATTAATTGCCAAATAAAGAAAATTGTACAGTACCAAGTAGGTTCTAGTAGCATGCAGTCCTGTTCTGGATTTTCTAAGAATCTGAATTTCATCACAGACACAGGATGGAGGGGAGTTTCCCAAAGCCCACCCAAAGCATTGCATTGATTGCAGCAAGGAATGGGCATATCTGTTAACTGCAGGATATAAACTTGATGAAATAAAGATAATTATTTTTTCCCAATCGTATATTCAGTTCTCCACACCAGTTTGCTAACTAAAAAAAAAACAAATGTGAAAATTCATCAGCATTTTAGTGGCTATTTTTGTATGCATTTTTGCTAATACACACATTTTTACAAAACAGTTTTCCCTACTGCAATGCATTATTGTTATTTTCACTAGTACATAAATTTATATGCACATTTACCCTAGTCTGTGCATTTTTGCACATTATAATTGGCTGGAGAACTGCCCTGCAAACTTCAGAGAAGCACAAATTTAAAACGATGGCTGTGCTTCAGTCTGGATACTGTTTCAGAAAGCAGGAATATACCGATATATCATGGTGTCTGAAATAAGGATGGAGCTATATAGAGGCATTGGCTGGCTTCATGATTTTTCCCACTTTGTGGCTTTTGCCAGTACCTGCTCTTGTGATTTGCTTGCCCCTGCAGGAGGCAAGGGACAACTGAGCCAGCAGAATAAACAGGGGCTGCAGGAATCTAGAGGAGCATTGGCTGGCTTCATGGGTTTTCCCCATGAATTGTATTTTTGCATAGCACACAAGCGCACACACGTCATGATTTGTGATATATTGCCAGGTCAAAAATTATGAAACTGGTATCACAATATGGGCTTCAAATCGGGTTTGGGATGCTATATCAATATATGGTGCAGCCCTAGCCCCTACCTCAAGCAGCCAGCTATGTGCATGTCAGGTTGGATTAAGGCTAACAGAATGGAGCACAGGGAGACTTGATCCACAGGCCACAAAAGCCCAGGTGGTTCACCACTGAAAGGAAGTGCAACTTCCATCCATGTCAAAGAGATGCGGCAAGACCAAGAGCTTGGTGGTGCCCTTTGCCAGTCTATATGCAGAAGATGACCAGACTGGTGTTTGGTGATGAGGCCGGATTTACGTAAAAGCTAAACAAGTTATAGCTTAGGGCCCCACTCTCTTGGAGGGGGCCCCAAAAATGTAAAGGGGAAAAAAACTGGACGTACATTTCCAAAATATAAGATAAAAAACAAATAAAACATACATAAAGCAACAGTGTTTTGTGTTGTGTATGCTCCTATGATGTAAGCAATGGGCCCGGCCTGCTAGCCTGCTCCCTAAAATATCACTGGCTTGCTCCTTTCTATATATAGGGTGCCTACATTCTGCATGGACTGGTCAAGTGGCAACATGTGCAAATAGCTTTAGATTCCTATTAGGTCCATAAATTCCCATATAGCATATGTTCAACACAAAAAACAGCAACAATTTGTTGTTGACAAAAGACAGCTTGACATATAAAGGGCCCCATTACCTTCAGTAGCTTAGGGCCTCATCAAACCTAAATCTGGCCTTGATGAGGCCCTCTACTCCACCAGCATAGAATCATAGAATCATAGAGTTGGAAGAGACCACAAGGGCCATTGAGTCCAACCCCCTGCCAAGCAGGAAACACCATCAGAGCACTCCTGACATATGGTTGTCAAGCCTCTGCTTAAAGACCTCCAAAGTAGGAGACTCCACCACACTCCTTGGCAGCAAATTCCACTGTCGAACAGCTCTTACTGTCAGGAAGTTCTTCCTAATGTTTAGGTGGAATCTTCTTTCTTGTAGTTTGGATCCATTGCTCCGTGTCCGCTTCTCTGGAGCAGCAGAAAACAACCTTTCTCCCTCCTCTATGTGACATCCTTTTATATATTTGAACATGGCTATCATATCACCCCTTAACCTCCTCTTCTCCAGGCTAAATGGTTCCAGGAGCACGGAGCAGATTGCATGGCACGCACAGTACTGTCTTCCGGCAGAGGGGAACTGCTGGGGAGAGGGCTCAGGAGGAGAAGAGTTGATGGCTGCCACTGCTGCTGCCAAACATACAACTCACACTCTGCATTCACTACCTTCTTCTCCCTATCAGCTGCCTGTGCTTCATTGAAACTATTAGGAGACAGCATGTCATTGGGGTCTGCTCTGCCTTCGATACTCAAAAAATTGCCAGGGCCTTGCTCATTTCTTCCTCCACCAAACTTTCAGGTTAGCGCTGCATCAGTCATGAAGCAGCTTCTTTTTTGGAGGAACCCTGCAGTACATTTACAAGTCTAATTAAACAGGCCATGAGAAGAGGGTGGGGAAGGAAGAGACCACTAAGCTTCAAGATGTATTTTTCAAAAGGGGCAGGGGGAAAAACTCCCCCCCCCCATATTCAAGCTTGATAATCCTCTTTACAGGAGCCCTGTGCATGGCTGGAATATTTAACATGACAGTTGTATAAAGTGCAGTAATTCAATTTCTATGCAGAAGGGTGTTGTTTTTTTAAGGGGGAAAAACGTTTTAGAAAGGCACCATAATCTTTGCTAAGACACACACACAGAGAGAGACATTTAGAATCTCCAAATTGGAGTTAAAGTCTCAGAGTGCAAAGATAATTTAAGCCGTGTATGTGTGTGTGTGTGTGTGTGTGTGCGTGTGGGAGAATAGCGGCTCTTTGGTAAAATGCTGCCAAAATTAAATTGGAAACGAAACGGCACTTTGTAGTCATTGGCTGCTCAGCAGGGTACGCCTAGTTAAAAACCCAAAGTGAAAAGGGTGATTGACCTACATTGCTACCAGCTCCGAGCAGCTGCACTTTCGTTATTTCCATTGCATCTGATGAAGCTCATTAGTTAATGCAACTGAATTACCTATACTTGCCAGGCATTCATCTATTTCATACCACATGGCCAGATACTAACTTCAGCAGCAGAGCTGCACAGCGGCCTGCCATGCAGCTGCCTGGAAATCTTATCTGCTCCTCTAACACACAGGGGCAAAAGGAACTGGCCCAGGATGCCACAGGAGTGGAGCTAGGACATGAAGAACTGTTCTGTACCAGTTAGACCACTTGGACATCAAAGCCCAGTGGAGACGAGTGACCAATGGGATTTGTAGGGCAAATAATTCCGGTTTTCTCCCTCCTGTTACCAAGTTCTGCAAAGGTGAGATGGAGACAGAGGAAGAACCCTCTGGACTTGTTGTTCAGTAAGGAGGCAGGCAGTTGGGGGGCTGCTTGAGGGCAGACTCAGGTTGGTGGGGCAGTGCCCCATTTGCCCTAATGGACTAACCTTCACACTGTGGCAACAGCTCTCCAAGGTCTCACCCTACCTGAAGTGCAACCTTTTGCATGCAAAGGTGGGCTAAATGGCAAATTTGACCTTGATAGGCCATATGCCAAATTTTAAGGGGGAGAAAGGGATCTGTCTGTCATGAGCAGAGCCAGAGGGATCAGCCTATTTCTAGTTTGTGTCACTTTGCAAGCACTCATTTCTAAATCCATCCCATCCTGTTTTTCATCTGTGTCTTAAATCCACATAAAAATTCATATGTAAACACATAATCATGGCTGTCTTTCAGCTGGAACTTGCCAGAACTCAGTTCCAGCACCTCTTAAGCGGGTGCCATTGCCATTCTAAGAGAACAAGGGAGGTGTTCATGGTAAGTTATGGCACCTCTTTTCTAGAAAAAATAGCACTGTACATAATTATGTTTTTATCTCAATATACATCTAACGCATACTTGATACTAAATTATGCATTGTGCAACATGTTATAAGTTCTTAGCTGAAGACAGTTGTAATGTACGGTATTGCAAATTTGGGAGAAGTGCAAAATCTGAAGAGTATGTACAATCCAATCCATGTATAAGCCCAGAAGGCCCAGATTAGGCCAATTCACATTGGAATTCACAAAAAATTGAATTCCTCAGGCATCCCTAGAGATTATGCTTTGTTTCCACGTAGAGCCTTCCCCTCTTCTAGGGGAAGGAATTGTGAAAAGCAAGTAACATGGACTCCAGACTAGCAATTCTCATCTCCACGCCACAGACTTAAAGCTTACACTCCTCTCTCCCAGAGAACCCTGGAACTTTTGCAGTGGTCAACAGCGCACCCAGAGGAAAGCGCTCCATACCTGAACTATACTAGGGTCTTCAAGATTTCTTGGAGGAATGCAAGACTGTTGATACAAAACAGGAAAGTTTGCACCCAACTTGTGGAATCTATAAGCCACACTTGTCCATCCCTCGCTGACTAGGGATGATGAGAGTTGCAGTCCAACAACACCTGAGGACCCAAGTCTGGGGCAAGATGCTCTAAAATACACACCCAAAACCTCTGCATTGCACTCAGTGGTGGGTATGTGGAAGGTCTTCAGCAGAAACAGTATCTATCTCTGGACACAGAAAATTTAGAACTACTGTTTGAGAGAAAAATATCATGAAGTATCAATACGTCCATCATACTGAGAATTTAAATAGGAGACCTTCAGCTAATCTGTATCCAACTACAATTGTATTTATTAAGCTTTGATTCTGGAGATTTTGATTACTCATCAACTAGCTTTAAAACTGTTCCTAAATATAAGAGAAACAATAATGGGGGAAGAGAGGGTAATTCAGTTCCACAACTCTAGGAATTGCATTTGTTGTCATGGACTTTTCTTCAGACACCTTGGCAAAATCCCAATAATAAAACCCACTGTTAAAGCTCAACAGAAACACCCAACATTTACCTGTCCAACTTAAAAAGGGGCACCACAGAAGTGCACCAGAAAGATAGATGAACCCACATTAATTCCTAAAACAAAGCACTCAAATTAAAGAGGGGGGAGGCCGTTTTAGACTTCCATTCAAAATGTTGTTTCAGACTTTGGATGGACGTCTCTAAGTGTTCCATGAAAGGTGACCCACAAGTCAGTGTTAACCATTTGAAAACAAACAAACCACTTTAACAGAAACCAATTATCTCACTGGCCCACTCTCTCCTCAGAAGGCACCACAAACTAGTGCTAACCTCATTCATATTTCCCAAACTGGAAATGCTAATGAACACTATTTTTTATTTTTTAAAAAAACAAAGAATCTGACGCGGTCCAAGGAACATTACTAGTTGCATCCTCATGTACGCAAGAGACATCAATGAAGGTCGCAAGGAGAATCCCAATATTTGACTAGTTGGCAGAATATTAATAGAGGTTGGATCTTACAGTCCCCCTGAGGTAAATGAGGAATTAGGTTGTTATAGTTTTGCTACCACAAGACATAGTGACGGCAACCAAACCTATGTGGCTTTACAAGGGAAATGGAGAAAAATCATGAAGGATAAGGCTACTGGTAGCTAGAAGTCATCAATAGCTATATCTCACCTCTAGGTTCAAAGATGGCATTGCTGAAGAACAAGCTTGAGAGAGGATTAATGCCCTCATGCTTTGTTTGTGGACTTCCCAGAGACGGCAGCCAGATCACTGACTGGGGTTTTAAAACAGCTGCACTGGTTGTCAGTTTAATTCCAGGCCAAATTCAAGGGTTTAAAGCCCTGAACGACTTAGGACCCAAGTACCTGAAATACACCTTTTCCCCTGCAAACTCTTTTGAGTGTTACGATTAAGGGAAAGAGGAAGGCATTTGGTACAGAACCTACATGCCTCTAGAGGGCACCACGAATTAGAAGTACACAGGTGTGTGTAACACCCTGTTCAGAGATGCTTAAAATACAGGAAAGGATTTTTTAAAAGCCTCTAAAGGAGGTAGACCGAAGCTGCAACCTAACCCTAATGCAGTCATTAGCATAGACAATTCGTTCCACGTATCCCTATCAAGTCAGTGACTAAATATGAAAGCTTATTTGCCTACAAAAGGGAGCACACTTTACCTCCCGGATTAGCATAAAAATGGAGATTTCTTTTTACAGGTTCACTGCATAGCTAAGTACATACGGGCGCAATGAGGCAAATGACTGTCTGCAATTACGTTAAGTGCATCAACTTGAAGTTTAACATAAATAGCGCATTTAAGTATAAGCAAGTGATCACGATGGGGAAGAGACAAGGCTAGATCGGGGAAAGGGGGCTGGACCAAAGGTGCCAGTTCTCACGTGAAGCTGGGAGCTTTATTCCACTCCAGTCAGGCTTCATCACTTGGGAGTAGGCCTGGGTTCGGGGCCAACACTTTCTTCATCACATTTGTCAGGGTGGCAGGTGGGGGCACATAAAACCTACCCAAAGATTGGACAGGAAAAGATGTTTCGGTGTGAGCATGTTTCATAGTCATCACTACTTCTTGTGGGAGTGAATTCTCTAGTTTTGACCTCAGTTTTTTTGCCTTGCTGTTGCCTCTAACCTCCTGTTGCAGGTTTTTGTGGGGTTTCCAAAAACCAGTAACACCAATTTGCCAAAAGTGACGTGAATGTATATACTGCATGCAGCTGAGCATCTTTCAAGCTGCTATCAGTTCTCTGATTCCTCTTCAACCACACCACATCCATTTTCAGCCTGAGACAGACAGAAAATTCCCAAGGTTGACATATATGAGTGATTGGCTCATGCATTCAGATCACTTGGGGGGGGGGGGCTGGCGCAGACTGCATAGGGACAGTTTCCCCCCAAATATAGAATGTGCGAACACAATTAACTTAGCCCAAAGTGTTACTTGCTTACAGAATTAAATTAAGAGGTTGTTTGTTGGTTTAATTTATATGCTACCCTTCATCAGAGGATCAAAGGGTGGTTTAAAGTATAAAAACTCAAAAATACATGACATAACAATGAACAAAATACTCCCCACCCCCAACACACACAGTTTAAAAGACCCTAGACTGTTTAATTAGCCAAAGGCTTGAGAGAAAATGGATATTTTTGCCTGCCACCTAAAGATATGTAATGAAGGAGCGCATTCTGCAAATGAGGAGCCACCACAGAGAAGGCCCTGTTTTCGTGGACAGGGCACATGAAGAAGGGTCTCAGAGGATGATTGCAGGGTCTACAAATACAACTATATCCCAGTAACCCAAAAAACTACATTTGTAGAGATAGCAGTTTACCTAGTACAGCCTAAGCAGACCACTGAACTCACCACAATACACTGAAAAGTCTTCTGCGCCAACGTAGAGAGATGAGAGGCCTAGTTGTAGCCTAGTAGGGACTGCTAGGAATTAAATGTGCACTGTTCAGTGCAGATAGTTAAAGAGCTATCCTTTGTGGCAGTTAATTAACTGTTTTGAATAGGAATCATGGTCCTTGAGAGTGAGTGAGGATGGAACAAGTGATTTGACATCTTCCAAAATGTACATAGTACTTGCTGCATGGTATATAACCTGCTGCTGGGAACTTACTGGAAACAAATGCAGATGAAGTGAAACTAGGGTTGGGTGCTCTGTAAAATAAGCTCCAGATACTCTCAGGGTAAAAAATTAAGTGGTTCAGCTTAAGATGAAAGGTCAACATTGTGCCACCATTCATTACAGGGAATTAGGAGGAGAAGGCAATTTTTGAACCCAAGCTTTATAAAGAGTTATTAATAAGTATTAACAGTATTAAAGAATATTAACAGCTGCATAACCTTGAGTACAGTTCTGCAACTGGTCCAAGAGAAATATTCTAGCCTACGATTCTCCCAGACGTGCTAAGTTTCCATCGTTCTGGATTCCCACTCACTGAGGGGGAAATACACAAACACATACATCCTTCAGCCATCAGAACTGGTACAGTCCAGAAACCGAAGCCTATTTTTATCATGTGGGTAAGCTGCTTGTCCAGAGAAAAATAGAAACAGGATTTCTGCAGATCTTTCATTTTAAATAAAGCTACTTACGATCCCAGCCTACCACCAATGTTTGTAGAAAGGGGGCACAGTCAAAGACGCATTCCTAAAAACAACCCTCAGCATAGCACTTAGGAAAAACATCTTCCTTATGAGGGCACAAGGCCTGAAAATGAGCCTACAACACCATTCTTCTACTCTGAGCACCATTTGCATGCTTGTGGTGGTGCAGCCGGGTGGCAAAGTATCCGTAGCGACAGTGGTGCAGCAGACAGTGCAAGGGGAAAGGACCTAGCAGGAGTTGGAAGTGTGGCGTATGTACGAGGTGTGTAGAAAGAGCAAAGTCCTACCTCAGGTAGTCTCTGCGGCACAGGATAAGGTTGGCTTTGGTGTACAAGGTAGAGCCTACTTCCCCCAAACGGCAGTCGCAGCAGGCACACTTCAGGCAGTCCTCATGCCAGTATTTGTCCAGGGCCTTTAGGAGATACCTGTCTTTGATCTTACGGTTGCAGCCAGCACAACCTTTCGGTTTGGTGTCTGGCTGGACAGAGAGCATTTGTATACCTGAAATGAGAAGAGAAGGAGAGAGGGGAAAGAAGATGTCAGGTGACACAGCCAAGGGATGCGCAGAACAGGATCCTTTGCCCGCAAACTGAAACTTATCAGAGCTTTCCTCTTTCTCTGAAATTCTCCAGACCAGGGTTTCCCAGACTTTGGTCCCAATCTGTTTTCTGGACTACAACTCCCATCATCCCTAGTTAGCAAGAGCAGCGTCAGGAATGATGGGAACTGTAGTCTAAAAAACAGGTGGATGGAGACCCAAGTTTGGGAAGCCCCACTCCAGATCACGTTTATTTATTTTTACCCATTTAACAAAATTTGTGTAGTGTTTACTCAATTTTAAAAACTTGTACGCTGTTCAAAAAGGATGGTCTAAAATACTCATTTAAATATATACACATAAATTAGTATCAAAAGCATTGTTAAAGATAACATTTTCAAATGTAAATAGAATCAGCCACCTTAAAACTATTGTGCATCATAATATTACATGCCTGTGTAGGATTGTGGAAACAACAAAGGTTTTAGCAGCCACCGAAACCAATACAGAAAAAGCAACTGTTTAATATCAGTGCGTGGGGAGTTCCAAAGAGTAGTCAAATATTGATTCTCCGCAAGTGTAGAATGAACATTATTTGGATCTCCCAATGTTGTTTTGAATGAAGCGCAGTGGCAGGTCTTGTCTATAGCCGGAGTGTAAGAAGATTCCTGCTGGATCAGAATGGAGGTTTTTCTAGCCCAGCATCTTAGTCCTTCAGAGAGTGGCTTTCCATGTGCCTACAAAAAAACCCACACACGGTGCAAGAAGGCACCAGGCCTTCCACAATGTCACCCCCTAGCAACTGTTATCCAATGGCGTAGTGCTTCAGAACTGAAAAGTTTCATAGACCCAGGGCTGGATTTAGGTCTGATGAGGCCCTAAGCTACTGACGGTAATGGGGCCCTTTATATGTCCAGCTGTCCTTTGTCAACAACAAATTGTCGCTGTTTTTTGCGTTGAGTATATGCTATATGGTAATTTATGGCCTAATAGGTATCTAAAGCCATTTGCGCATAACAAACAGGAGCCTACAGAACACAAAACACTGTTGCTGTATGCAGGTTTTATTTTATTTGTTTTTTATCTTGCATTTTGGAAATGTACATCCAGTTTTTTCCCTTTTAATTTTTTGGGGGCCCCAAGAGAGTGGGGTTCTAAGCTATAGCTTGTTTCGCTTATACATAAATCCGGCACTGCATAGACCCATCATGACCAAGGACCATTGATAGATATGTCCATCATGGCTAAGCCCTTTTTAAAGTCACCACATCTTTTGGGAATAAATCCTGCAAGTTACTTGTGTGTGAAGAAATGCTTCTTATGTCACAATGTCTGAAATAAGAATGGAGCTATGTAGAGGCACTGGCTGGCTTCATTGTTTTTCCTGCATTGTGATTTTTGCATAGCACACATACATACACACACACATGATTTATGATAATTCAAAAATTATGAAACTGATTTCATGAGATGGACTTAATACTGGTTTTGGACGATATATCGCCCAGCCCTACTGCCTAGTCAACTTTTCTTGCTTAACTGAAAAACAGCTCAGAGACTTTAACCATTCCACAGCTCAAGGGAAGAACATTGACTTTGCACACCAAAAGTCCCAGATTTGATCCTCACCATCTCCAGGAAGGACTGGAAAAGGCTTCCAGCCTGAAACCCTGGAAAGAGCCTCTGCCAGTCCGTGTAAAAGGTAAAGGGTAAAGGGACCCCTGATCATTAGGTCCAGTCGTGGCCGACTCTGGGGTTGCAGCACTCATCTCGCTTTATTGGCCGAGGGAGACAGTGTACAACTTCCAAGTCATGTGGCCAGCATGACTAAGCCACTTCTGTAGAACCAGAGCAGCGCACGGAAATGCCGTTTACCTTCCCACCAGAGTGGTACCTATTTATCTACTTGCACTTTGACATGCTTTCGAACTACTAGGTTGGCAGGAGCAGGGACCGAGCAACGGGAGCTCACCCCGTCGCGGGGATTTAAACCGCCGATCTTCTGATCGGCAAGCCCTAGGCTCTGTGGTTTAACCCACAGCGCCACCCACATTTGTGTAGACAATACCAAACTAAGTGGAGAAATAGACCGATTTGGTATATACTAGTTTCCTAGGTTCTCCAATTTACTTTGCCCACAGCACCATTTCCTCACCGGCTGCGGACTCCCCCAAACACAAGAGCAAATGCTGGTGAGAGGCAGGTAACACACACCACATACCAGCTCCACTAAACAGCTGCATTAATGTACACTTGGTTTCCAGTTAGGCCTGCAACGTGCTGGTGTGCCCCCCCCCCCAATAACAACAAGCACCAGTCTTGCTGCTTCCCTCAAGATTTCTCAGCTGCTTCTCCCAGCTGGCTAAAAAAATTCATTTCAAGCAAATTTTGATGGCAGTGCTCAAAGAACTCATGCTTCCTCAGTCCTATTCCGCTTCTCCAGCATATAGGCATTGTGTCGAGACGTGTCACTGCCACAAAGTCAGAAAGCAAATGCATTTAGAGCTGTCCTGTCATCAGCACACATGGGGCAGGGACCGCCACCTCGTTTGCCCTGTATCTTTGAATATTAGCACACAGATGCAAACCATCTTTCCTTTTAAATTCAGAGACTGAAATATGTCAGGTGGAGGTTTCTCTACAAGTCACAAAGGGGAGAATTCACTTTCTTCAACAATACTCCTTGATGTTTTAATTCTTTATATAACAATTAGCTGGATCTGAATCTTACACACTGTGTAACCTATTAATATTGTGGCAGTGCTCGTGCTGCTTTTACAATTTAAATGAGGTGGCGGTCCCTGCCCCAAGGAGATTACATGTCAAGTTTTAACAGGGTAAAGACAAAAGGGAGAAAAACATTGCAAGCAAATATTGGGAATGATGATGCAACTCTCAGAAGTTAAAAAAGAAATTTGGTTTGTAATCACTGCTTCTATCAGAAACTTTAACTTGTGCTCCAGGGAGAACTAACTGAAATTAAAATTCCACTGAAATCTGTGGGACTTTCTCCAAAGAAAACACGTGAAACACATAAAACCGTGACTCTGTATCTTATTTATATGAAAGAAACCTGGCTTTGTTTAATTGTAAATGGAAAGCTTGTCTATACTGCAGCAGCCTACGTGCCCCATTTAGTTACAGGCAAATGAGAGATAGGATAGGATACACTGATTTCAAATGTTATCCACATCCACTCTTCCCATTCCTCAGTGGGTGGGTGGGGGGAGGCTTGGAAAAATAGATGAGCTTTGCAAAAGGTCAGATTGGCATCTGTCAGTGCAAGGCAGGGGAAAAACTCTAGCCAAGAGCTCTCTACAAAATAAATGCTTACCCGCCCACTGTTATATCTGGGGGCAGCCGAGATTTATCGTTTTCAACAGTTGCAGTAAGCGAGTCAGCTGCATTTAGAACCTGATGTCTAAAATATTAAGTGCTATGAACAGAAAGGTAGCTGCCTAATAGCGGTGTGTCATTTTGGTAAATAATATCAAGTTTCAAAGTTGCTCTGTTCTGCAGAACCCATAACTTTTCACTGGCCTCTGAAGGACCTCTCCACACACTGCAGTTTTAGGTGTACGTATAATTCCCTCCCACCATGTGAATGCAATAAACAGGCACCCACAGATAAAATGTGCTTTCAAGACCAGGATTAGCTGGGATTTGTCGAGTGTGCATTCCATGGAAAATTAACCCAGATCTATTTGGCTTATCATTTATTTTAATTATTATGTTTTGAATGTTTCAGGTAATTGTTTTAACTGGGGTGTGTGGTTTACTGACCATTTTCTAAATAGCTTTGAGGTTTTATTACAATCCAGTGGTATATAGATCTTCTGAAATTAATAAATATTGCAACCTACGAGCATCGCAATTACTGGAGGAAAATACTGGAGAGCTTATTTTTCCTTGCAGCAAACACATGGCTGTAGATGAACTAAACACCCACATAGACTGTAAGGTGCCAGTGTAGGCTCAGAATAGGCAATATGGAATTATTTATTATTTTATTATTTATTCCCCGTCCATCTGGTTGGGTTGCACCCGGGTGTCTTCGTCCATACAATCCACCCCACTGCAACAGAGGCAGGAGAGACTAAAGACTATGGGATGCAGGAATAATTGGATTCGGTTCACATTTAAAGGTGAGCCTACCTAATCTGAATTCTCTGAAACAACAGGAGACCCAAAGCATAGGCTTCCATCCGAATTCACGCTTCTCCGAATTTTGCAATGCAGTTCTCCAGCCAAGAAACATATACAAAAATTCACATAGTGGGACAAAGTGTCCATAAAAACACACATTTTCACTTAATATATGCATTTAATGGACACTTTACCCCATTATCTGCTTTTTTCAGGTGAGACTGGTTTGCAAAAATAAAGAAATGTATATTTAGCAATATTCCATCCAAATGTGTATATTAGGGGAAACTCACATTATAATTGTCGTGGGTTTTTTAAAATAAATAAATAAATTGGAAATGATGTGGAGAACTAAAGACTGGAAACATGTGAAACTGAGGAAATGAAATTGACAGATTTGCCCATTGCAAATTTGATAGTTTGTCGCAATGAAGGCGTGTCATCGCTTGGCAGCCCAGCTAGATCAGGTGATCTGAGGAACCCATAGGGCAGGCATCCCCAAACTGCGGTCCTCCAGATGTTTTGGCCTACAACTCCCATGATCCCTAGCTAACAGGACCAGTGGTCAGGGATGATGGGAATTGTAGTCCAAAACATCTGGAGGGCTGAAGGTTGGGGATGCCTGCTATAGGGGACCCACTGCTGTTCCACAGTTCCAAATACATTTATATCCTGCTCCCTCTGTCCCTAACAGAAACCCAAAGGCAGCCAATAACTGGGGCTAACACAGAAATTCAATGAAAGGAATGAAGGCAATAGCTGCAATGGGGAAATATTAGCTGGTGCAACATCCCCTTGCCCATTTTGGGATGATTCTGCCCTCCCACTTCAGCCCCATATGATGATGATTTCTTACTGGCCCTCTGCCATAAAGGTCCTAGGGATAATTTGGAGCAGGGCTTTCAGTCTGGCTGCCCCTGGCCTATGGAACAGCATCATTGTTGAGATACATCACAGCCCTCCATGTGTGCTTTCTGGAAACAACTGAATGCTTTTTTTAAAAAAGCTTTTTCAGCTAAATGCAAAGGGCTGTGCCTTAGGTTTAAAAACAGTACAGAATGAACACCTGTTTCCAGTTGTTGTTTTTGTAGTGTTTTTAAAAACTATTTTTAGAGTACAGTCATACCTCGGCTCCCGAACGCCTTGAGAGTCCAACGTTTCGGCTCCTGAATGATCAAAACCTGGAAGTGAGTGTTCCGGTTTTCTAATGTTCTTTCAGAAGCCAAATGTCCAATGGGGCTTCTGCGGCTTCCGATTGGCTACAGGAGCTTTCTGCAGCCAATCGGAAGCCATGCTTTGGAAGCTGAACATTTTGGAAGTTAAGCGGACTTCCGGAACAGATTCTGTTCAACCGAGGTATGACCGAATGATGGCTAATTTCCTTGAGACATACATAAAGGGCAATTTGTTAATAATAATAATAATAATAATAATAATAATAATAATAATAATAATAATAAATACAGGATTAAATCAGTTTAAAGAATTAAAACAGCCGTCATCGTGTAGGAGGGCTCCCTAACCTATGGGAGGATGCTGGAGGAGTGCAGAATGGAAAGATCAACCACATGAACTGCCTTCCGCTCACACAATCGCTGGATACAACAAGCAATGCACATGTCAACATTATAGAGCAAGAAAGTCAGACACCACAGCAGATGAACTGGTGAATTTTAAAGTCACAGATTTGAAAGCAAGTGGAGAAAAACTGCAACTATTAATAAATGTATAATAATAATGAAATAATAATAAGGAAGTTGAATTAAACTGATGCACAGAACTGCTCTAAGGGTAAGGCGCATTCTGTGCGCAATTTGCTCCAAAAGCCCTGTTCAGCTGTTATTCCCTTCATCCAAAAGGGACTCAGCATTTCCTAATATCCTGATTAAAGGAGGTAACTAAAGAGTAGTCTTTCAATACAGGCTCGTGAAGGACGAAGGGATTCTCGCCTGCCCATTTCACATATAGAATAATTTGCTGCCCATCTTTCCTAGCAGAGTTGCCCACATCCAACAATATTGGTTCCGTCGCACAGGCAGAAAATTCTCCAATATTCCAAAGAACAGATTTGGCTCAACGGTTCAGTAGAAAACGGGCAACAACGTAGCAAGGCTTTTCTTTCTACTATGGTACAAATTAAAATCTGCCACCTGAACTAGCAGCCCCATTTTGCAGAAGAGTCCCTAAGAGCAGAGCTACACGTTTTGAAGAAAGTAGGATGGGCATAGCTGTTAACTTTTCCCTTTTCTTGCGAGGAATCCTATTTGGAATGAGGAATTTCCCTTTAAAAAAGGGAAACGTTAACAGCTATGAGGGTGGGTGGGTGGGTGTGACAACCCTCCTTAGCTACGTAAACACCAAATTGGTGGTAGCGTGCATTTCTAAAGGGGAAGGGGAAAAATCTGTGGGGTGTGGGTGTGTACTTTTTCTCTTTGAGTGCAGCCTCCCAACCCATTCAAAAACTGTTTTGTCCCTTGGCCAGATTGAGGTTAGAAGCAGCTGCAGGTTTAAACCAGCATGAGAAGTAATTGCAAGGCTGAATCCACAGGCATGGAGTATGGCACCGATGCCCCCCCCCCCCGATCCCCTTCGCTCCATCCACATTGACCGGGAGACCACTGACTGGGAAAATATGAATTTGCTAACAGAACTCTTAATGTTTCTGAGAGCGCTGGGAAGTCATTGCTATTCTGATAACCAGAACCATTTTAGGCCACATTCACCTTTAAAGCACCACAATAGCAGCTTGCACAGTCAGGGTATCTCCTGAAGAATTATGGGAGTTGTGGTTTGTTACTGGTACTGACAGTTGTTAGGAGGTCCCCTACTCCTTTCGCAGAGCTACAATTCTCAAGAATTCCCTATGAAGAGGGGACTGACTGTTAATACAGTCTGGGAACTGTAGACCTATTCCCCCATTAAAAAACAAAACAGGGAAGAACTGTACGGCAGTATACTACCCCAAATTCTGCCATATTAACTCTTGCCATTTTCCAGGTTAAGTGTGCTGCAAATGGATTTTTTTCTGGAATGAAACAACACAGAAATGAGCACTAAGCATGTACTACAGTCCATTAGTTTCCTGGAAGTGGCTTTCACATCATGCGAAAGCTCAAAACTAATGCAGAAATTAATAGTTGGAAAATAGGTCAGGGAAATGGAATAAACTGCCATGTGAAGGCAGATTTGAGGAGCCGTTGGCCGGATCCAGCAGGCTCTTCTTACCATCAGGGCTTCAGTCCACTCCCTGTCTATGATGCCAAACTATTCCAATCTATCAGAGGGGTGGCACACACACTGCAAAGCGCACTAAAGTGGTGGCACACTCTCCTGTTTTGGATTTGTTCCATGGCATTCTTGCCAAAGAGCTTGGGAAATGGTGGCAGGCCACTTACTCAATGCACACAGGCATTCTTGCCAGAAAGAGTTCTTCACTCATGCACAGAAGTCATTTCTCCATTGTGCTATTGCCATGCAGTGTGTGTACATAGGTATAGACTCATATGAGCCCCACAAGACAATAAGGCTGGTCTTGAGTCTCTCGCCCACCAGAACATAACCGTGCTAGAAGGAACGGGGTGCAATCTTGGGAAATATATGCTCTACTCAAGTTTGTTATGCTCTCCTCTCGCCCTCTCATGCATGCAAAGACAGCAAGTCATTCTTGGCAACTGTCAAGGTGCTACAGCTCTGGAAAGGTTAACTGTTGACCCATTTACTTGTGATATTGCCTTACTCCCTAGCTGCCCACTCAGCTGATCAATCTACAGAAATTGGCACTGTTGAAAGAGCCACATAACACCCATTCCACATTTGTAAAGAACCCATCTTTTAGTGTGGCAGCGAGCCCACACTTTCAAACTCCCTATTGACATCGGGCAGGTGACTTCACTGTACTCTTTTCAGCGCCTGCTAAAAACTTTTAGACACACCTGTCTAGATATATTAGAATGCTGACATGTGTTCTAAGCTGTTTTTTGAGCTTGGTTATTTTATTTTATTTTAAAAAATGTTTGGAATTGTGGCTTTTAACTGGTTTTTTTTGCTACTCAGTAATGTTACTGTTTGCTTCTTCTTGCAAACCGCTTTGAGATATTGTTACAACCAAAAGATTTAGACATGTTGCAAAATCTATCCATCCCTGACCTCCCTTTTGCAACAATCCATTGAGCAGCAGGTGGATTAGAGACTGTGTTCTAGGACACGGTAGGAAATTTAAAGGACAGCTCCAAGCTAGCTATCACTAGTGCTGCCATTAGATAAGCCCAACGGGGCTGGCCCTACTATTGGGCAGAGTGAAGCAGCTGCCCCAGGCAGGGGATTTTTGGGTGCGATGGAAGGAAAGCACTATTGGTTAAATTTCTATTATTACTGTTACTCCCAGGAAGAGACACCTGAGATGAGTTTGGGATGAGATGGGGCAACAGGATCTCCTGCCTCAGGTAGCAAAATGCCTTGGGCTGGTCCTGCTTATAGGGGTCCACCAGCATGCATTATGCCCAGGAAGTTCTCCCCACCTGGGAAGGGGCCTCAGGCCTCAAGGGCAATGAACTTATTTCAAGCACTATAGGTAGAGCCTTCAACAAAAGAACATAGAAAAGTGCCTTGTTCCAACTCAGGCAGCTGGTCCAGTTAGCTCAGTATTGTCAACACGGTTTGGCAGCAGCTCTCCAGAGTTTCAGGGAGAGGCCTTTTCCAGCCCCACCTGGAGCCACAAGGGATTTAACTTGGGACCCTTTGCATTTTCCCTACAACTGAAGCTAGGACATTTCCCCTAGCATACACTCCTCATTCATATGAAGAGCTGCTGGGAAAGAATTCAGGTTCTTAAGTTAGGCTAGGCACACAACACAATTGAAGGCCCACTCTCTCACCCAAAGCATCCTGGAAATAGTAGTCTACTCCTCACAAAACTGCAATTCCGAACACATTTCACGAACTACAGCTTCCATGATCCCCCCCCCCCAGCGGCAGGAGGAATGTTTTAAATATATGCCTTGCTGTGTTTACACAGCCTTCAACATGAGTTGACCAAGAATTAAGCCAGGCTGTGTACACACTATAACTTTGAAGCACATTGGAAGCACATCTGTTCCCTTTCAAGAATTGTGGGCCCTGCAGTTTGTTGCTGGGAACTGCAACTCTGAGTGGTGAGAGAATGCAGTGCAGTCTTTGAGAGAATGCAGTGCTCTGAATGTGCTTCAGAGGTATCATGTGTACAAAGTCTAAGTCTGTGGGAAGGGACACAGCCCAGGGGAAGAACATCTGCTTTGCACGTAGAAGGTCCCAGGTTCAAACCCTAGCCTCTCCGGATAGGGCTAGGCAAGATTCCCTCTTTGAAACCCTGGAGAGCTGCTGCCAGTCAGTGCTGAGCTGTGTGGGCCAACACTCTGACTCCTATATAGCAGGTTCCTATGTTCCTTCTGAATTCCTTTTGAATTATGATCCTGGGGGAGACTCTTGAGAGTCCCATGGACTGCAAGAAGATCAAACCTATCCATTCTTATGGAAATCAGCCCTGAGTGCTCACTGGAAGGACAGATCGTGAAGCTGAGGCTCCAATACTTTGGCCACCTCATGAGAAGAGAAGACTCCCTGGAAAAGACCATGATGTTGGGAAAGATGGAGGGCACAAGGAGTAGGGGACGACAGAGGACGAGATGGTTGGACAGTGTTCTCGAAGCTACTAACATGAGTCTAACCAAACTGTGGGAGGCAGTGGAAGTCAGGAGTGCCTGGCGTTCTCTGGTCCATGAGGTCACGAAGAGTCGGACACGACTAAACGACTAAAGAACAAATGTTCCTTCTACATCAGGCCACCCGTTCTCACATTTCTGCAACACAGCCTCTAACCCCATCACCTTTCTGAAAGAAAGCGGAGCAAAGAATCCTGGAGGAAGATAGAAAAGAGCCAACAACTAATAAAATCGTAATTTAAAAACAAATAAATAAAGCTGCAAATTGGACATGGGTGAAACCGGGCTTTCTTTCACCTGTGTCAAAGACTCGGTTTGGCACAGACACACACGGCACAAAGGTTTCCGCATGCACGCCATTTGTTCTTAAAGGCACACATTGAATAAAAAGGAGGCAAGATATTATTTGTCAACGTTTCTGTTACAGCAGGGCAGCTTCCAGAGGCTTCAGCTGAACTCAAGATTTGCAATCAAAGGTTTAGAAATGTCAAGAAACGGTTTCGCCAAAAGTTTTGAAGCTTAGCAAGTTTCCCCATGTTTAATTGGCTTTAAAAGTAACAGCCCGACTTCAGTAGCCTAAAACACGGCAAATTCTGAGAAAGGAGAAAAAGAGGCTGGAGAAAAGAGTGTCTCTCCGAATAGTAGAATTGTGTGTCCAGCACAGAGTAAATAGCTGGCAGGCTGGGAGCCTCAATGGTGCCCCTCTGGAGTCTTCACCTGGGGCAAAAGTCCTGGCTACCCCCTTCCCCCTAGCTATGACACTGACTTGGGGAGTACTTTTCAAGGAGCAAACCTATGGAACAGAACCTTGGACTGAGAACAGTCAGCAGGGGTTGCCTGGCAATTTGGCAAACACCCTGCAGCTGAAGGAACTCCTTTTTTAAAAGGAGAAGTGGAGCCGGATGCAGAATAGTCAAGATCCACATTGCAGATGAGGTCATGCTACACAGCATTTGACACGCTGCTTTCTATTGAAGGCAGTGGCTGGAAAAGTGATAAAGAGGTTTACCTCTATTTGCTGCTTGCTTGCAAGAGGTGAGAAACACCTCATTAGCACCAACCTCTACATATTGTGCCTCTTTAGACAACAGGGTTTCCATAGTCTTACCAAACGGCAACAGGCAATGGCAGAAGCATATTTTTTTTACCTTAAGCATCGCCTCAGCCAGATGCAGGCAGCATCTATCATCAGAGAAGCAGGCATGGAACTTGAAGACCGAACAAGCAATGCTTGGCTCAGAAGCGCAGGTAGAAAACAGCCGTTTTGTGGAGAAATGCAACAAAGGCGTTAAGGATAAAGTAGGGTTCTGCCCAGGCAAGCACAAAAGGATTCCCTTCAGTCAAAAAGCCAGAGTGTCAGGAAATGGGGATGCAAAAGTGTGACACCCAAACTTTTAAGTCCTGCTAAGGACGTGGGTGGCGCTGTGGGTTAAACCACAGAGCCTAGGACTTGCCGATCAGAAGATCGGCGGTTCGAATCCCCGTGATGGGGTAAGCTCCTGTTGCTCAGTCCCTGCTCCTGCCAACCTAGCAGTTTGAAAGCACATCAAAGTGCAAGTAGATAAATAGGTACTGCTGTGGTGGGAAGATAAACGATGTTTCCGTGCGCTGCTCTGGATCGCCAGAAGCAGCTTAGTCATGCTGGCCACATGACCCAGAAGCTGTACGCCGGCTCCCTCGGCCAGTAAAGTGAGATGAGCACCGCAACCCCAGAGTCAGCCACGACTGGACCTAATGGTCAGGGGTCCCTTTACCTTTAAGCATCGCAAACATTCCTTAGTTGAGGGATAAGCAAGATGGTGGACTCCAGAGTTTTTGGACTTCAACTCCCAGCAGCCCCAGCCAGCTTGGTCAGGGATGGTGGGAGTTGTAGTCCAGCAACTTCTGGAGGTCCCTTGTTGGCTATGCTTTCCTTAATCCTATTATACAGCTATGGGAGACACTACCGCCGATCCTGTTCCCCAGCAAGACACATCTAATGCATATACATGACAGCAACTCATTCACAAAAACCCCCAACCTAAGGAGTGCTTAACACTTATGCAGCACAGTCTAAGCATAGCTGTCAACTTTTCCCTTTTTCTTGCGAGGAATCCTATTCGGAATAAGGGAATTTTCCTTAAAAAAAGGAAAACGTTGACAGCTATGATTCTAAGTGTTCAAATAACTTTCTACATCCTCGATGCTGTGAGATGTGTCAATATTATTCTCATAATGTGGGATCAAACCGAGAGATAGTGACTTGTCTTAAGGCCAGGCAGCAACTCAGGTGAGCTTTATAACCCAAGGATTTTGACTCATGGGATTAGCCCCAAAAGCTATACTGGGATACGAATATAGTTGCATACGAATATAGCTCATCTTTTGAGGTTGTGCGGAAACTTTCCCTCCAATTTCTTTTTTTTTAAAAAAAAACTCTCCCCAAAAGATGCTTCCATTTTTCTGTTTCACTGCAGGACCTTTCAGAATTTCAGTGGGTGCAGGGTTGAGGCAGGGGGTGACAGGAGAATTTTATTTCCTTTAAACGCTTCCTCACTCCTCTGCCCATACTCTCCCCCAGCTGCCCATACGTCCTTATCTGGAAAAGTCCCAGGAGAGGAGTAGTCTCATGACATCCCCCTGGTTTCCAATCTGAAGCTCATGAAAATGGCTACTGAGTTCCCGAGAACAGTCATAGTTCCTGAACTGCATTCCATTCAGAAGGTCCCGGGTTCAAATCCCGCTATCTCACGCTAAGGCTGGGAGAGGACACCTACCTGAAACCCTGGAAGAGCCAGTCAGAGACCACACTGAGGAAGCTGGACTAATGGTCTGGCTCACCATAAGGCAGCTTCCTTTGAGATCAGCATGCTCACTGATCTTGAGCAAGGGAAGTTCTTCTTTCACTTAAAAACAAAACAAAAAACCTTCCCACGCTAATTTCTTTAAAACTAAAAACACTTTCCTTCAAAACAAAAAACAGCAGCAGCTGTCAGGTGCATGGCAAAGAGCCTCCCAGCATTCCAGCGCTTACTGCAAAGTCCAGCCAAGGAGGTCATTAGGCTTTCAGGAAGCCAGAGCGTCCAAGAAGCCGGTAGAGTATTTGTAGAATGAAAGATTCACATCAACACCCCCATGTGAAATGAAAGTTACATACAACAACAACAAAATTTCTCATCCATGAGGACCTCACAGTGGAACAGGTTCCCATGGGAGGTGATGGACTCTCCTTCCGTGGAGGTCTTTAAGCAGAGGTTGGATGGCTATTTGTCATAGATGCTTTAGCTGAGATTCCTGCAGTTGCAGGGGGCTGGACTAGATGTCTCTGGGGGTTCCTTCCAACTCTGATTCTCACCAAATTCCCCCTCTCCCTTTTGATGTTATTCAGATGCAGCCTCTTTTCATATTAATTGATCAAGAACGGGGGTGGGGGTGGGATACAATGCAGAATTTTTTTTTTCCAGCACAGCACTACTTTAGACAGCCATTCTTGCCATATTAGATGAATGCAAAGAAAACCCACAAAGGAAAAAATCCAACGCAAAAAAACCAACAATACCCAACCCAACTTTCAGTTTAGGAAGTGACATGTGCTAAATCAAAGCCAGGTTTCCCTGAAGACTATAGCAAACCACTGGCCATCTTTTTTATAAGTAGAGCTGTGGTTTTGACATTAATACAGTCACAGCTCAATAGCCTGCCAAGTTTTCAAATGAGAAATAGTCACCTTAGACTTGCTTGGCTTAAGGTGGAGGTTTTGCAGATTAAGACAATTCTGTTGCCCAACACAGCCTCCCTCTCTCCCCCCCCCCCCATTCACTACACTCTCAATTTTGGATTCGCAGTGCAAGGAAGCCTGAAACTTCTGCCCATCCTATAGGGCTCAAGACTCGCTGCACCAGTTTGTGGTTGGGAATGAGGTGCATGAAACCATCACATGAACTAGGATGCTCTGCTGATGTTGCAGGCAATGCGCTGGGCATGCAGATTAAAGCTTTTTGTTAAGATTCCTACAGGTAAGTCTTTCAAGCCCATTGATCTCAATGGTCGCCTTAAGCACACACTCCTGCTGAAATCAGGAGGACGGGGTGGGGGTGGTTTACATATAATGCATGAGAACGCCAAAAAGAAAATATTGACTTGTCTCCAATTGCTTGGGCCTCAAAAATGAGCAAGCATTGAGCTCAGCTCCATAGCTTAATCCTTCCGTCTTAAAACTCTTGTCAACTTTGCAGCAAACGTTATTTAAGGCAACTGAACTACAGCTGTTTCCTTCACCCCAGTAGCATCATTAGGAATAAAGTTCACACTACTGCATACAATATTTCCACATGAAGCATAACCCTACAAAAATTTACATCTGGTATTTTAAAAAGCAATGGGACATTGAGAAGGAGACTTCGGAGTCAGCATGTAAGTGGCCAAGGCTTTCTCTAGAGGCAAAACTATACAGCTTCTGCTAGATACTTCCTAAGTAGCTAAACAATCCTATGCATGTTTATTTAGAAGTAAGTCATATTGATTTAGGTGGTACTTGCTCCAAAGTTTAAAAAACAATTCGGTTGTATCCACTATGAACACAGCCGAAGCTAAGATGCTACAACTTAAAAATGGAAGAGCAACAAGGTAGCTATGCTGGACCATAGGAAGAAGAAGAAGAATCCAAGTCCACTTGAGGGAAATGGCAAAGCAATACATTTATCAGGCCAGCCAGTTGCCAAAATGTTAACCAAGTAGTGTGCAAGCTTTCGAGTTCACCAGAACACTTCATCAGGCAAGACAGTAAACAAAACAAGTTGTTCGCCTTCTAGCCTGAGGAACAACAGTTTGCTTGCAACAGTTTGGCCTAATAAAGGTGTTTTCCCACTATGGATTTCTTGCGTTATGTTCAGACTACACGCGGACAACAGAAATATCAAAGTTTTGTGGTTAAGGGAAGTACCAATCAAAAGCAATAAAGCAACCGTTCAGAGCTCCCTCCACAACACACAATTATTCAGAGAGGTTTGGGATGAAGGGGGTGGAGGCCTATTTTGAAGAAAGGCATTTTGATAAATAAACAAAGACTTTACTCCCAGCAGCACAGGAGTCAGTCATTCAGGTCGACTGTGCTTGGAAATTTTCCTTCTGCCCCCGAGGCCCCTGCTACTTCTGAGTTGTTTGACAGTTTAAGGGAAAGCATAATTAAAAAAGAGAGATGCACAAATAATAGCCTGTACAGCATGGTGATCAGGAAGAAGTGGGGGCCATTTCATTTTAAAAACTCTGGTGAGCTTTTAATTGCCTGGATTGCATTGTGAGCCAGCCTAACGCTCGATTGCTTCCATTGTGGTCTCTTGTTCTCTGCTATTCATACACACACACAGAGGGTGAGATTCTGTAGTTCATACAACAAAAGTAACTGCAACTCCTTAGCACCCAGGAACATCACCACCACCTTAAATCACTCCTACGTTGCACTTTAATTGTTCCCTCCCCACAAACAATTATTATTATTATTATTATTATTATTATTAATTATATATATATATTGCAACAGCACCATTGAAGCGAGAGGCTGGGGAAAGTGTTCTAACTTATTTGTGAGTGGCAGGGGGGAAAGACAGGCAGCAGCAGCCCCACAGCTGGGAGAACCAATTCAGAAGGAAGAATCTGGCAACTGCCAGATGACAAAAGGTTTCATTCTGCCTCTCTTTAGCGCTGCCCCCTCCTTCCCCCAACTTGTCATGATCGTCTAAATTTCTGAGAGCTAGTTGGGGGCCTAAGAGCTTCCCTGTAACCCTTCTTAGAGAGCTGGGAGAATGGACAAGTGCCAACACCTCTCTCCCCCCCCCCAAGATGTAGAGGAAGAGGATATTTTCTTCCTAAAGTCCCTTACCCATATACCCTTTTAAATACACAATATTTCCTCCTCCACCCCTTTTCCTATCCTCTCTTTCCCTCTCCCCCCTCCAACCTCACCTCTCTCCCAATTCAATGTGGTGCTGCTGGAAGCCAATTTTTATTCTCTCAGCCCCCACCTCCTTTCTTCCAATGCAGCTGTAAGACTCAGAGAGATACTGACATTTTTCCACTCTTATCAGTTTAATTACAGTTACCATGGCAGCAAAGTGCTAGTGGTTGGCAAAGGCCAACAAGAGATTTGCAAGAGTGAGCTCAATTTTGATGCAGTTCACATGCAAAATAAAAAAATAAAAAAGCCACGACAGAGGAAACACTCTCTTTAACAACAAAGAAGCCCCCCCCTCTTGCAATGTTAGCTACAAGCCAGGCGCCTCTAATTTCTCTGCCCACCCCTGCAAAGCCACAAGAAGGATGGCGTGTGGGCTGGCTTTTGTTATGTTGTTTTGTTTTACAGGAGAAGGGGGACGGGAAGGAGAAAGTGTTTTTCAGCTTTCTGCGGTCGCTTCACCTAAAGTAAAATAAATAAGTAACTGGCTTAAAAATAAAATCTAAAAGCCTTCGCCTACCCAACCAAGCGGCAGCGCGCATTTCATAACACAAGCTGAAGTCAGGGGGGGGGCATTACCCCCTCCATCCCCCAAAATCTCCTCCTCTCCAAAACATCCAGACTGAAAATGCACGTCTGCTCATCGCTCGTCAAGGTAAGGGAGGAGAGATAATGTCTATTTAAGAAAAGAGCAACGAAACAATCGATGGCAACCTTACCGAAACTTTTCTCCTTTTTCTGCATGAGTTGATTTAAGGACTCTCGGGTAGCTCCTTCGCATTGAGCAAAGCAAGAAGCGGCAAGTGTGTTTGTGTGTGTGTCCGTGTCCCTCCCCGTAGTTTGGGTCAAGTGGAAGAGGTTTGCGTTGAAAGCGGAGAGAGAACAGGGCTATTGTGCAGAGCACTTTGGAAAGGGGGTGGAGGGATGGCGGGTGGGGGAAGCGACTGCTGGAAAAAAGCGACACCTCTACCAACACACACGGCAGGCACTCGCAAGCGGGCGAGATTATGCACACGCACACACATCTATCTTTGCAACGGTGGTGGCGATCTACAAAGAGCCACATGCGTCCCTAACTCTATCCGCCCCCGCGGTCTTCTTTTTAAGATCGGCGGTTAACAAATGGATTTGATTAAACCGTCACATGCAGCGTTTGCACAAGCCTGTCTCGGGCTCTAAGGCAGAGAAGGGGTGGCCGGGCGGGGGGGGGGGGGGACGGACGGGACCGAGAGGAGAACTGCACCATCACAAGAAAAAGAGGGCTAGATATCACAATTGCCCATCGGATCGGTCCCGCCCCCAACCTCTTTCCCCATTTTCGGCCAAGGCTGCACCGAGTAGAGAAAACCCATGCGCAAAAGGTGGCCTTTCTCCCACTAAAAATTGCAGGGCGCTTAGGGTTAAAAGACAGGGAACCCCCCCCTCCCTTCAAGCTTCATTAGAAATAAAACCGAGGGGGGCAAGGAAGAAAAGAAAAGGGATCCGATTCTGAGGAGGAGGAGGAGGAGGAAGGGGAGAGATGAAGTCGGTTCTCACCATCGCGTTTCACGCTCGCGCTGTTTGGCAACCAGGAGCGCGCCAGCCGGATTTGGCGACGCGGTTTAAGGGAAAGGGCGAGCGGGCGTTTGCTCCCGTTTCATTGTTTAACTTCGCCTGCGCTTCTTGCTCGCCAGCCCTCCAATCGCGCCGCTCTTTCGCCTCCTGCAGCCCCCGATCTCGCATCTCTCTCTCGTCATCATAAAAATAAGGAAAACCTCCCCTGATTTAAACACACAGGCACACACACGCCGCGGGAAAAAGAGCGAGGAGCCCCAAGTTGCGGAGCAGAGAGGAGACGGGAAAGAGTCGAGGAGGAGGAGCAGGATCCCGACTTTATGAGGGAGGGGGAAAAGAACAGGACCCCCCCAAAAAAAAAAATCTGTCCCCGGGGCCAAGCTGGCGTGGACACCGCTGCCTCAACTTACCTTCTCAATTAAAAGCAAGGCAAGGTGAGTTCAAGAAACCCCGGCGCTGCTCTGGATGGAGCTGGTTCTTCCTTTCGGGAAGGTCAGAACGGAGCATTGTTTGCAGACAGGAAAGAAAAGTAATAAGGGAAAGGAGGACGGGAGGGTTGGATAGCAAGGACGCGATTGCCTGTCTCTGGGTTTTATTAGTATTGGTATTATTAATAATAATCATGAAGTCCTCACGGAGCCGCCAAGTTAATTGGGTTGGCCTCGGCAGAGCTACAGGTGTCCTCCTACCTAGAAAGAGAGATTTGGAAAGGCATCGGTGGATCTCCGGAGTCCAGGGCTGATTTCCTCCACCCCCCCCCCCAACCAACCCCCACCCCCGTTTAAAAGGCGACTTACCTAAAGCAGCGTGCTTGGAGCCGAGCTGTAGGAAGTCAGAGGCTGTATCAACTGCAGGACGCAATCCCTTAACCAGCCAGACATAATACAGCAAAGGGGAAAAGGTCACTCTTGTTATTAGGGAGACAGCCAAGCGCCGCTTGCGCGCTTGCAAAAGCGAGAGAGCGAGCGAGCGTGTGAACGTGCGAGCTCGAAGCTGCGGCTCGTGGCCGGTTTCAGGCTATTTACCGCGACTCTCTCGTATGTGCCCCCTCCTATCTTTCTCGTCCCCCCTCCTCCCCCTTTCCCTCCTCCCTCCCTCCCTCTCCACTCTCTCTCTCTCTCCAACGCGCTCCCCCCACCACCTCGATCTGCGGCTCTGCAACAACCTCCCTCTCGCAAAGTGCAAAGCAGCCGGGAGACAGATTGGGCTTTGTCGCTAATTTCCCAGGGTGAAAATTTACAAGCCTGCGAGTTCAAGTCAGCGGGGGGGGGGGGAGGGTGGAATGGAAAAGAAAAGCATATGCATATGCTAGACATGAGCAGCGGGGACAGCGGCAGCCGGCGAGCGACCCACCGGCTCACGCGCAAAGTGACCTCTGGCGCGGAGAGAGCAACTCCGCGCTGCCCAACCGAAGCGCAGCTTTAACCTGAGAAGAAGCCTTTGGTTTGAATTTGCTTCCCAGTAAGCATTCATAGGATCCGGCTGCAGGGCTCTAACGCCCCCTGACCCCCCTCCCCATCGGGCTGGCTGGTTTCCTTCTGTCCTAAGTGGGTGGGCAAAACGTCTCGACTCACCCAGTTTTAAACACCATTTCTGCAACGTCTGCAGACCTCAGCACCCATGCATGGTCACACACACTGCTTTCTTACTCTCGAGAAAAAGTGAGATTGTGGCCGGAGAGTAGTAGTGGTGGTGGTGGGGGGGGGGGATTAGAGTGGCGCTTTCAGGACCGTTATGTGAGAAGAAAGTCTTCCTTTTCGTGCGCAACAAAACTTTTGCGCGCTAACTGAGGAACTGCCAATAGCGCGCTTTTACGGAAGTGCGGACAAAGGACCGCACTTTGACCTCCAGTTTCCTCTGCATTTTGACACTTGCACAAACAGTAGATCCCACTGCACGTGGTTTGAAAGCCGAGCTAAAGGATCCTTTCAATTTTTCTTTTTTCCTTTTTTTTTGGGGGGGGGGAGAGAGAAAGGGGTGTGACAAAGATGCGTTCTACCATCCCTCTCCATGCTCCATCGAACCAAAGCAAAGGCACTTTACCTGGGAGTCAGTCCCGATGAACTCAGCGGGACTTACTCCTAAGTAAGCATGTATAGGAAGGCTCTTGTCCCCGACTGCTGCCCTGAGCAAAGGCGCATCACAGAGGCACTGGAGACAATAGAGGTGTTTAAATGACAAACTGCAATAAGATGTTGATTCCTTACCCCTACCCTCAAAAACATAGGATATTAAATATTTGTCAGCCCTGCTGCCATGCCATAATATCTTGCCTTTTGCAGGCTTGAGCCTATTTATTGTGTAAATAACCACCACCCTCTCAGATCCCCCGGCATCTTCTATTTTTTAAGAGTCAACCCACAGCTGGTAGAGAGGGGGGGGAGGGGGGGGTAAAAACCGATTAAGAATTTGTGAATGCAGTTTGCAGACTTCAAAGTGTTCCTCTTTTGTCTGCCATTAGGAGCCTCACACTAAGATTGTCACAAAGCCTTTTTTTTAAGATGTCAGCTTAGAATTCCCCATCCTCTAAAAAAAAAAAAATGAATGACACCCATTATTAGAGAGGGTGCTTTCAAGACCCCCAAGAAAAGCTTTTAAGGCCTTGGAGAGATTTGACATCCTTCCTTCACCCTCTTCTCTCTCCCCTCTTCCTCCCCCTCCCGATAATCCAGCAATTCTGATCAGAATAATAATAATAATTAAAGCCAAAGGAGAGGTGCAATGTGTCTTCTCTTGAAGGCGCACATTTAACTCCTGGGTTTTCTGCCACCCCCCCCCCGCGCGCCTCTGCCTAGGACAGTTCTTCATTTAATTTAGCAAGCTGGCAGTCATCCTCAAGCGCTGCGAAACCCAAAGTGCACTCTGATCCAGGAGTGCGCGCGCGTGGATGTGTGTGTGCGCGCCCCCAAAAGCAGCAACCCCCCCCCCCCGACACGCTTCCTGTTGATCCGATTTGCACAAGTGACGAGGGAGAGGCGGTAGCCGAGACCTGACACCCGGTTCCCTTTCAGGCAAGAGGGCGAGTTTTCATCCCAGCCTGGAACCCTCCAGACCGCCTCTGTTTACGCGCTGCATCTACAAACAGCCTGCCTGTCCCTCTCCGAAGTGACCCAGCAAAGTGTGCGCGCGCGTTCTCTCTCTCTCTCTCTCTCTCTCTCTCTCTCTCTCTCTCTCAGCCAAGACATTCAAGAGGAGGGGGAGGAGAGAGAGAGAGAGAGACGGAGAGGTTATGTGTGAAGAAAGGGAGAAATAAAATCAGAACAAATGGTACAGCTAATGAGGACAATTAAATTAATTATGTTAAAGGAGATGAAATTCTCTCTCGCGCTCTTTTCTCTCCCCTCTGCCCGTTCCTCCTCCTCTCCTCTCTCTCTCTCTCTCCAACCCCCCCCCCCCCAATGATCTGTTACCCCTCGCTGGCAACGGCGCCTCCGTAATTCATGGCAACTGATTAGTGCATCTATGCAAATCTTTGTTTAAATCATTCAACTAATTAAATGATGGGATTATTCCTCTGCCTACGGTGACATCATGCGCAGTAATTAGTACTCTATTTGGACTGTGGCAATAAGATACCCGGTGTCAACACCATCCTGCAATAGACATTAAGCACTTTGTCACTTTTGGCGCTGTGTGTGCGTGTGCGCGCGTGTAACAAACAGCTCCGCATCTAATTGCAATCGTTCCCTGTTTCTCCCCCCTCCCACTCCACCAATCAAGGGATCTTTTTAAAATAAAGAGAGAGAAGGGGGGGGGAGTTGGTGAGTAATATGCCAAACCACATGTGTAAAGGAATAAAATAGAATAGTTAACATTCAGCTCCACGCCATTCATTTCCCCCTAAAATGTAATGATAATTAGATGGGTCATAAAATGCTCTTCTTTTCATTATGACTGATGAAATGCATTAAAGCTGACAGGGTATTACCTGACAGTAATTAGGTTTTGTCATGAATTAAATTATTTGAAAGCAGGCTCTTTCCCCAATCATGCAATTTACAGCAAGAAAATTATATATATATATATATATATATATATATATATATATATATATATATATATATATATATATATATATATATATAATATTATATATATATTTGCGCGCTATAGCAAAATAAGAAGGGAGTAAGGAGGAGGAAAAGCAGTTTCTCCCTCTTTCTTCAGAACCATATGAATTATTCACACACAAGCAAGGGGTGGGTGGGGAGAAGGAAGAGGGGAGAAAAGTGAAGACGAAGTGGTTTATTACTTTAAAAAGCACTTTGCACAGATGTGATCGGTAGTGTTGTGTCGGAGATGAAAAACCAAAGTACCCAAGGTGTGTGTGTGAGGGGGGGGGGGCGGGGGCGAGAAGAGGAGGCAGAGGTGCAGGCGAGAGAAAAGTCATCTAGTTGAAGAAGAGAGGCGCGCCGACTCTGGGGCGAGGAGGACCAGAAACCCTCCTCAGCTCCGCTGCTTTCGGGCTCTCCCCTCCGCTTCCAGCTCTGCCGTTTCCAAATACCTCAAACCGGGATCGCCACAGAAACAGGATTTGTCGGTATTGTTTAATTCCTCACGTTCTTAAAGACTCAAACCCAGACGGACAAAAAAACACATTCCTTTCGGTTCCCTCCCTCCGTCCAGTGTAGTTACAGATGGAGGCCGGACACACAGTGAAACATCACAATCTTTATTTTTCTTCCCCCTAAAATGTTTCCAAACCATCACCAACAACTAGGGTCCTTTTTCTTTTACCCTCCTTGCTGGAGGATCTCTCCACGCATCTTCCTTTTTTCCACTTTCCTTTTTTTTATAAAAAAAATGCACGTACAATTTTGCAAGGTGGTGTTATTTAAAAAGGGTGTTAAGATTTTCTTTTTAAAAAGAGAGAGAGAGAGAGACTTACCTTTGTGCAAGAGAAGCCTTCTGCAGGAAAAAACAATAACGTAAAATAATTCTTCCAAGTTTCACAGCTTGGACACTTTTGTCCTTTAAAAAAAAAAAAGTCACCTGCCAATTCTTGAAATGAAAAATTTCCCCTCCCCTCTGATCAGTAATATTTTTGTACAGTCCCAGAGAGAGATGCCCGTTGTGATGTACACCTCTTATTGTGGAGCAAAAAGACAATGAACATGCAAGGAGGGAGAAAATAAGATACCAAATCCTGGTGGGTTTTTTTTCCTCTTTAAGAAAAAATAAATAGATGCACGCACCCCCGCAGTTCAAGTGCAAAAAACTATACTTGATCACCACATCTCCCCTTCTTCTCCCCCACTTGAGTTCCAGTAGCATCAAATGGGAGCAAAATCCCAGATTTTTCCGCTTTGCTGCTGCCTGCTTTCTTTCTTTCCTCCCCCCCTTTCCTTACTTTCTTCCCCAGCTGAGCGCAAGACCTGAACGGGCCAGCTCTCCTCCTTCAGTATTTAAACACCTCCACCAGGTCCCTAGTTAGCAGCTCTCTTTGGCTCATCCAAGAAGCTGACAAGTACGGTTAGAGGAGGCTGTACATGTTGCTCTAATGGACCTCATTAAGTTCTACTTACAGATGTTCTCTTAACATAATTGATCTGCGGTGAGTTGAGAGGACTGCAGCTTATTCCCTAGCCCCCAATTATGGTTGGGTAATTAGATCCCCAACCTCCAATTTTTCACATTCACCCTTCTAACATCCCAAAATATCAAAGTATCTCTTTCTCACCAAAGCTCCCTTCCCTCCCCTTACCGGACTCCACTCCACTCACTGTATTGACAGTTAGATCTACGCTAACCTTTGTAGTGACGCCAGTTTTAATGGTGCATTCAGTCCATTGACAGAACTCTGGATTTTTTCCCCTCCTCCCTCCCTTCCTTCGCTCTCCTTTCCTCCTCCTCCTCCTCCTCCTCTTCTTCTCCTTCTTCTTCCCCCCTTTTTTTAACCCTCAGAAACAAAAGGGTAAAAGAAAAAAAAATATCTAGCTTGTATAGTTTGTACTTTTGATAAAAGGTTTCGCTGATGGGCTTTGGCAGTAGAGGTTCTTTTCTAATGTCTTTTTATCTGAATTAATTCCTCAGATGAAAACTTTAAGGAACAATGAAGAAGAGAGGTATTGCTCTGAACCGGTGAGAAGGGTGGGGGGGAGGGAAAAATTACACAGCACACCTGGGACAGATGAAGCCAAACTAGTGCTTTTATAATGCCAATCAGCGGGGCTGTTATCATCCCTCTAATTAGGAAAGCAGCCTAAAACAGAGAGCACTTGGGGAAATGGTAATGTTATGGTTTTGCACTTAAAAGGGGAGACATTTCCTACACTGTAAGAATCCAGGATTGGGGCTGACAAGTCCTTTAATTAATGGGCAGGATTCCCCGTGTGTGCACGTTGGGAGTGCATGTTTCAATTCATAAAAGTGGACAAAGGGGGATATTTGGGGAGAAAGGGGGGGCGAGCAACTGTGTCTGTGTGTGTGTGTAAAGCACAGGGGGGAGGGGGGAAGAGTCCATTAGTTTTGAAGGAGAACAGAGTTCACAAGCTACCTTTATTTTAACCCCCAAAGGATTACACACAGAGCTGCAGTGAGCTGTTTGCCAACGGATTTGAAAGCTACAGTGGGGGGAGAAAAAGCCCAAGGCCATCAGGCAAACAAAAAGTTTGGGAGAGAGAGCACATTTGGAATCTGAGAATTCTGCCTCCTCCTCGCTTCTGATCTCTCACTTTCCTTTTGGAAGCTGCCTTTGCTTTCTACAGAAACTGGGCCCAAGCTAGCCCAGTAGAGGGGGCTCATGGGACCAAATCTGTGGCAGGCAACTTCTGCGCCGGGTTGCTGAAATGCTCCATTTTCTTTCCAAGTGATGGGCTAATCTGCGGCAGTTCACACAAGACGCATGGCTTTGTGCTGTGGAGACTGGTTGTCTGAACAGACTGTCGTGAGCAAAAATATATCGCAAGTTGGCAGCGCCATCACAGCCTGTCTGGAATTGGACTGAGCCAAGGCACAGAACAAATTGCACCTTATCCCTTGTGCATTGTGATTCGGGCAGCTTTAGAGATGTGGGTAAAGCAAGCTGGACCAAAATGGGGAAACGTCTGCTACATGTAGGCAAGTCTAGTGAACTGGCCTTCACACAACCCGTTTGGTCTTTGATTTCAGACCCCCACTGCCCCAGTGCTGTTTGAACTGGCTGTTTGACTGCGCATGTCTTGCACCTCCAGTCTGATCCTGAGCATTTGGTGTGCAGCAGGGAGTCAGCTGCAGGTGGCGGGCTTTGGAGTACCAGTGAAGGGCAGCCAATTGCCAATTATTTAGCTTATTATTACAATGCCCTCCCCTAAAATCACCATGGCAACTCGCTTTGGATTGCCTGGCTCAAGCGCCAACATTTCATGGTCCTTTTCTGATCAAAGGAAGCTGTCTTCTACCAAGTCAGAACATGGGTCCATCTACCTTGATATTGTATATAGTGACTAGCAACAGCTCTCCAGGGTTTTAGGCATGGGAGCATTCCAAGTCATCTGTGGAGATGCTTGGGATTGAACGTGCAACCTTCTACATGCAAAGCAGATGCTCTACCACGGCACTATAGTCATTTCCTAAATACAACTCTTTGAGGTTGCAAGGGCAGGCTGATAGTCTTGGAACCAACCAATGTGTTGAATAAACCAAAACACACACACCCCGTATTCATAGAATTGTTGAACTGTAGAGTTGGAAGAGACCCCAAGGGTTGAGTCCAACCCACTGCAATGCAAGAATCTAAACTAAAGTATTCCTGACAGATGGCCATCTAATCTCTGCTTAAAAACCTCAAATGAAGGAAAGTCTGCAACCTCCCTAGGGAGTCTGTTCCACTGTCAAACAGCTCTTACTGTCAAAAAGTTCTTCCTGATGTTTGGTCAGTCTCATGCAATTTGAAGCCATTTATTTGTGCCTTACTCTCCAGAGCAGGAGAAAACAAGCTTGCTCCATCTTATATCTGATAGCCCTTCAGATATTTGAAGATGGCTATCATATCTCTGTTTCCTCTTTTCCAGACTAAACAGAGCCAACTCCCTCAACTGTTCCTCATAAGGTTTGGCTTCCATACCCTTGATCCTATTGGCTGCCCTCCTCTGCACACGTTCCAGTTTGTCAATATCCTTCTTAAATTATGGACTGGACACAGTATTCCAGGTGTGGTCTGGCCAAGGCAGAATAGAGCAGTGCTATTACTTCCCTTGATTGGAACACTATACTTCTGCTGATGAAGCCTAGAATAGCATTAGCTGTTTTTGCTGCTGCATCACATTGTTGACTCTTGTTAAGCTTGTGATCTACTAACACCCCTAGATCCTTTTCACATGTACTGCTAGTAAGCCAGATGACCCCATCCTATATTTGTGTATCTGATTCTTCCTTCCTAAGTGCAAAACCATATTTGAAGTTGGCTACTATATCTCCCCTCAGTGTCAAACAAACAAGATGAATTTTAACAAGGAGAAATGTAAAGTATTGCACTTGGGCAAAAAAAATGAGAGGCACAAATACAAGATGGGCGACACCTGGCTTGAGAGCAGTACATGTGAAAAGGATCTAGGAGTCTTGGTTGGCCAACAGTGTGACGCGGCAGCTAAAAAAGCCAATGCAATTCTGGGCTGCATCAATAGGAGTATAGCATCTAGATCAAGGGAAGTAATAGTGCCACTGTATTCTGCTCTGGTCAGACCTCACCTGGAGTACTGTGTCCAGTTCTGGGCACCACAATTCAAGAAGGACACTGACAAACTGGAACGTGTCCAGAGGAGGGCAACCAAAATGGTCAAAGGCCTGGAAACGATGCCTTATGAGGAACGGCTAAGGGAGCTGGGCATGTTTAGCCTGGAGAAGAGGAGGTTAAGGAGTGATATGATAGCCATGTTCAAATATATAAAAGGATGTCACATAGAGGAGGGAGAAAGGTTGTTTTCTGCTGCTCCAGAGAAGAGGACACGGAGCAATGGATCCAAACTACAAGAAAGAAGATTCCACCTAAACATTAGGAAGAACTTCCTGACAGTAAGAGCTGTTCGACAGTGGAATTTGCTGCCAAGGAGTGTGGTGGAGTCTCCTTCTTTGGAGGTCTTTAAGCAGAGGCTTGACAACCATATGTCAGGAGTGCTCTGATGGTGTTTCCTGCTTGGCAGGGGGTTGGACTCGATGGCCCTTGTGGTCTCTTCCAACTCTATGATTGTATGATTCTATGATTCCTCTTCTCCAAGCTAAACATACCCAGCTCCTTCAACCGTTCCTCATAAGGCTTGTTTTCCAGACCCTGGATCATCTTGGTTGCCCTCCTCTGCACATGTTCCAGCTTGTCAACATCCTTCTAAAAATTGTGGCACCCAGAACTGGACACAGCATTCCAGGTGTGGTCTGACCATTCTCAGAGGCTTAAGCCATCTCTAATTCTGCATCTTTCATTAGATATATGGTACCTTCTGCATTGAACTTTGTACTGGAACATCACCATACAAATGTACTTGTTTGGCCAACAGCATTTAACCCTTAGAACATAGAATGCTGCCTTATTCCAGACTGTTTGCTCATCTAGTCCAGTAATTGTCTGCTATTCCTACTGGCAGAAACTCTTCAGGGCATTTCACATCACATGTTACACAGGAATACAAGTCAGACGCCACTCGTCTAGCTAGCTCAGTGTTGGCTACAATGGCCAGAAATGGCTCTCATTGGTTCCAGACAGTCCCAGCCCAAAGTGGAGGTGCTGGGCACTTGAACCTGGGACATTCCGCATGCAAGTCCTACCACTAAGCTGTGGTCCTTCCTGAAATATGCCCACTGAGTTCAACCAGCTTGATTCCCAAGTAAATGTATTTAGGATTGAAAACCTGAATTTTCTTCCCCCACCCCCACAATATACTTCACTATTGGTGTGTGTGTGGGGGGGATCAGTCCTCTGGACTCTCAAGCAACTGCTATCCAGGATTGTAAACTAAGTTGATGGGGAAAGCTCAAAGGGGCCAGGTGGAGAACTGCAAACTTCTTTTCTGGGAGGGCTCCTGCCCCCAGCGCACAGTTATCAGATATAACTTTCCCCCTCATGCTAGGAGGTGCCTTCTCTACTCTGTCTCTGCCTTTCACTTCTTGATCTCTCTGCTCCGCACAATCACATCTTATTTATTTATTGCATTTATTAGTCGCCCTGTGACAAAAAATTCTCAGGGCGACGAACAACATGAAAATAATTCAACACTCCAAAAAAAAATAAATAAATGCAATAAAAACACCGATCATATAACAGCACGGAATACAACACAGCCACAAATAACAGACCAGAGATTAAAACAAATTCAGCCAAAGTCATAACATCAAAAGAATAAATACCATGAAAAAAATCACAATGGGATAGTATTATTATCTATTTTAATTATGGATGTGTACATTTTAATGTTCTGATGGGTTTGTTTTATTATCCATTTTAATTATGGATGATTATTGTTTGTGTTAACTGGTTTTTATACTTTGTAATCTGCTTGGAAGCCTCTTTTGTATCAAGCAGTATATAAATTAATTAATAACAATAGTAAGTAATAATCTTTATGGGGTTTAAAGCACAACATTGTACCATTGTGAATGCTAACAGTAAGCTGTTAAAACTGTAAACCTGTTAAGCAACACATTTTTAAAGGCCTTGGATTTCATTTTTTTCTTAAAAAGGGTTTTCACCCGGCATCAAAGAAATAGAAAAGTATATGCCTGGTATATACTCTTGGGGGAAGTGTTCCATAACCAGAGAGCCACCACCAAACAGCTCCACTCCTTCATGGTCACCCTCCATAGCCCGGCTTGACAGGACACTCAGATGAGGGCCTCAAATGAACAGATGACCACAGGGCCATAGAATAAGAGCTGATCCTTCAGGTGCCCGGCTCCCAAGCTGAGATTTACAACCTGCCCTTTGAAGTGAGCCCAGACATGGACTGGGAACCAATGACGATGACAAAAGCATTGATGTGTGATAGGGATGGGGGACTTCAGTCCTGGGTATAGGTATAGGTATAGGTATCTTTATTTGGCCATTGGGACTTTCCCTAAGCCCCCCCACCCCATCTCTAGTGCTGCTCTGTGCTCTCCTCAAGTGCCTTTGCCTGACCGGAATGTGTCCTTGAACCGTAACCATGTCTCTTGCTCACCTGGGTAAAGGAGGGAAGGGTGTTGGTGTGCAGCAACCCTTGACTTTTAAGTGGCTGAGATGTAGTCTACTGTAGAAAGGTAAGAGTTGCACCTGTTGCTCTGTCCACTTTTGCCTCTGGTCTCACCTGTCACTGGCCTGTGGCCCCCAGAAAGTTCCTTGTGATGGAATGCGGCCCTTGGATTGAAAGTGATTCCTTACCCCTGGTGTAATTTGTTTGTACTGGTGGGAAGTTTCTAAGCACAATAGGAGAAGAATTGTATATGCCTCAGCTCCTTGGATGAAGAGGACAACATAAAAAATAAACAAATGTGCAGTGTGTGTGTGTGTGTGTGTATGTATGTATGTATGTATGTATGTATGTATGTATATAATCTTATGCCTGTAATTGTGTACTTCAGAGTAGACCCCATTGGACTCAATGGAACCTCTTCATCAGAAAGTGTGTGTAGGATTGCAGACGTAACTTTGACGCTAAGAACCAGCCACAGTTCTGCAGTGCATCTGAACTCAGAGAACTGTGGTTTGTTCTTACTGGGGGTGGTTGAAGAATTTGATAAATTCCAGTAGAACAGACGTGATTTGTACCTTCCAGACTTACTTACCCATTGTTTTCCATTCTTCCTGAATGTTCTGATGCACTTCTTGACTCTTCATTTTCAGGTAATAGGCTTAAAAGTACATAGTAAGTGCAAATTTTCATATAGATTCCCCACCTTAAATTGCAGATCAATACAGAAACTTGTTGGGACAGAGTAATGTTCATGGGGAAGTCACACAGTTTGGACATAGAACTAGGGATGGAGGAATCAACCTCAGTTTTACTCAGAGTAGACCCATGGAAATAATGGACCTAACTTAGTCATGTTCATTACTTTCATTGTGTCTACTTAGTTGACTACCATCCAAAGTTTGTTACAACAAACTAGAATCAAGCTGTGGTTTCAGATCCTCTGTTGCTGTAGAACTTTAGAATCATAAAGTTTGGATGCTACAAGGAACCATGGTTTGTTCTTAAACTGAAAGCTTTCGTTCTTTAAATGCAAGAGAAGAGGGTAGGAGGGGGGCGGCATGTCGTGCAATTCTCAGGTAAACCATGACTCATTCGCAAGAGCGTAAACCCCTTTTTTTTTTTTGCATGTGATTGTCTGAACCAGAGTCTTGCAGACTTTTCAGAGGACTTCTCTGTCATTGTTTCTCCTGTTTCTAATTTCCTTTGTCACGCATTTTTGGTGAGCTGTCTGCAGACCTTAGAAAAGCAGGATAGTCATGTTTTAAACAGCAACATGTCTGTGTTGTTAATGCGTGTACGCTGATACACACTAAGTGCATCTGGGCAGAAAAACCGCACACAACAAGTTTCAGCTCTCATTTAGAAACTGCCAAGTTACAACAAACAGCTGAAGAAAGGAGTGGTGGAGCTTATAATGGCAGCAGCGAGTGACCTCTTACTGCAAAGAAATACAGACAATAACAGTTTACTGAACAGCTGAAAGCTATTCCTAATGAATTGAACAAACTTATCCTGAAGGGGGAGAGTTAAGAGAGCTCATGAAAAACATGGCTCTGAGAAATTACAGTGAACAACTAAACTTTAAAACACTACCAATTTTCTAAATGGCCTTTTCACATGCATTCGCAATCGCTACTCCTCTCTCACATGCTTACGGGGAATCAAAGGAGATGTTTCTTGTTCTTTGGGATAAATGATAATTTTGAGTCTCAAGCAAACAAAGCAATTGGGGGTAATGACACCACACCCCCGCCACACCTACGTGCTCTCTCGAAATTAGAATAATAGGGTTCATCTTATCCGTCTTGCCTTGGAAGCGAGCCCTGTTCAGCAAATTTGCGTTCGGCAGTGCGCTATTCTTCTCTTCTCTGAGTAGTTCAAAAGAAGGGCTTTTTTCCACAGAGAAATGGCAACCAGATTGGCCTCCCCCCCTCTCCAAGAGCCTCTTCTCTGCAATGATTCCTTTCATCCAGAACTGGCCTATGCAACTTAATTACTCATCACAATACTTATATTCCGTCTTTCCTTGTGCAGTTCCAAAGCAGATAACTGAAATAATGAAAGACAGCAGAAGCAAACCAAGCCAACACAATTTTAAACAGGGTGTGTGTGTGTGTGTGTGTGCGCGCGCGCGCAAAGGTGAGCAGTAAAGTCCAGCCTCTGCAAGCCAACTGCTGAACTATAATGGATCATTTGGGAGAGTGAGGTGGCTGTTTCAGGTAGTGAATGCTGGGGGCTTCCTCTTCTGTTGAGACTTACAGCTCACAGAGGAAGTGGGCAAGTCTAGTGTCTTCCAGGCAAGCACAAAAGCAAGGTCTTTCTAAGTAGAATTCAGGACCCTGGGCAGCACCCAGTGGGACCTGGTGCTTGAGTCCTGCTTGCCTCACCAGGACAGAGAATCTTCTGAGGCCTTACAGAGGCACGCAAACCCTTTTCTGCATTGAGTCTCAACTCCATGAAGTAAGCCAGTTGTGTGTTTTTTTTTTTAAGGGTTCTTGCCTGCTTCTGTATCCTTTGACTTCTGTGAATACTGATAGATTCAGGGGTTGCTGGGGATTTGTCCCCTGAGTCCAAGGATGGTGGCATGGCTGTGTTCTCCAGCTAGAGGAGCACAGGAGAAGCTACTGAAGACTCTGTCATCGGGAATGTTCCCTAGACCTTTGAGTCCTTCTCAGAGTCTTGTTGGACCCCAGGATCAGGCCACTAGGAGATGGCTCCTACGCCTCCCACTCCCATTTTATGCAGTGACATGCATGCATCAAAAAGAAAGATTTATAGAGCCTTGAATCAACTGCCTTGCATTGGCGAGCTGTGTCCAACCTATTTAGAGGGAGTAGTGTTAATTCTGGTTAAGAGGGAACTCTGGTTGGCATTGGTGTATTGCTTAACTATGATGAAAGGGAGGAGATGTAGAACGTCATAAATCTCTGATCTGCTCCTGATCTTCTTACTGTGCCTACTGTTCAATTCATATTGGCCTGGTGACACAGTGTGATGGAGTCAAATTCTTTTACTTACAGGATGGCCAGACAGACAGGAAGAAGAATTGCTGGGGGAAGTGTCTTGTGATTGTTGTGACCACATTGTATCTCACACTCAACAGGTTGATTCCCCACCCCCTTTGGTCGAGAGTTACTCTTTCTTTGGTAATTATGTTTAGTGAATAAATTGCCTTTCATGTTAACTGCTGAGTTCCATTTTAAGTGCACGTTCCCATTTTCTGGCGTATCAAAGAGAATCTGTTGATTTTAATTGGGCTCTCCTTAGGCTCATGATCTGGCTTGCCAGACCAGGCTTTCAGAGCTCTCTTACCTGTAGTAAAAAGGGCTATGAAGCATGTGGTTCTAGCTGAAATTGTTCCACTAAGCCTTTCCAACAGCTAGGACTGTGCCTTGGCAGGAAAACCTAGTAGTTCCATGAGACCCAGTTTTTGGCAAATGGAGCCACGGATTTTCAAGGATCCATTGTGTTTTGTGTTGTGTTTGAACAAAGATGGGGATTTATTTGGCAGTTTCATTCAATTCCACGTTCCTGTGAAATTTCAGTTAAGGGGGTGCTTTATTTTGTATTATTATTGGCAAACTGTTAACATCACCATCGATTGTGAAATGCTCTTTATAAAAACCCAACAAAAGCACACCAAAATATGCACGGCTGGCTGGAAATATTTTGCTGCAGAAGCAGAAAATCAAAATGGCACCTCCCCAACTGATTGATATGGAGCAGTAACATTATTTGAAATAAAATTGTGGGTGCAATAATGATTCTGTGCTGTGCGGTCATGCTCATTGTCATTCCACACCAACCTTTGCTTGTTAATCTCATTGTTTACTCTGGGGACAGTGACTCTGGACTTCCAGATGATGTTTGACTCCAAATCCCATCAGCCCTAACCAGCATGGCCAACAGTCAGGAATGATGAAATTTGGTGTCCAACATTATGCATCAATTATTACAAGGAGCTTCCCATTTGATTTGGACAGTGGCTGTAGAAGCCAGTTTTGAGAAAGTGAACAGTCTGGTTGTTAAGAGCCCAGTGCATTGATTTTTAAAATCTTGCATTACCTGTAATTGTGATGGCCAATGCTTTCCAACTTGCCAAAAACCACAGGAAGGGAAAGTGCTGTTGTGCTAAAGTCCTGCTTGCAGATTTCCCCCAGGCACCTGGTTGGCTACTGTGAAAACAGGATGCTGGAGTAGATGGGCCATTGTCCTGGTCTTCTTCTGCTCATGGGCCTCATACCAGTGGATGTATGCAAAAGTGGATGTGAACCACTCTCCATATACCACTCTCCATCCAGGCAAGCAAAATTTAGTATCTCAATTCAAGGACACAGGTAAAACCATTAGAGGAGAGCCCAGGGTAAGTGAGGTGTATGGGCATGGAGGCTGTGGGCCTGGGCAGAGTTCCAAGTGGCATAAAGAAATGCTTGAAAGGTCACCTTTAGCTCCTGGTCTTGAGGTTCCTCACCCCTGGTCTACACTGACTATCCTGTGAATTCCAGTTACTTGGATGCAGATCAGTCCTGCTGCTAGAGAGTCTCAGATCCCACCTGAGTGGAGAGGTGGAACATTGAACCTGCAAGCTGCTACATGCTTTGCCCAGTGGTGTAGCGTGATGGGCCACAGGGTCAGTGGCCCTGGGCACAAAATCGTTAGGGGTGCAAAATTTCAACACCCCATGCTGCCTCAATACAGCTGTGTGCTTCCGTCATTGGGCTCTATTTAAAATGGCTTCTCCATGCGAACCAGGAAGTGACCTCTCTGGACAATGTAATGACCCTTATTTTCTTATTTCTGTGGCTGTGATCTCATGTGTGACGTGGACGCCATTAGGCAGTTTAATTTGCATGCATACTTTGTCTGTTTCCTTCCCTCCCTCCCTCCCTCCAGCCCTGGGTGCTGGCAACCCAGTGGCATAGCGTGGGGGGTGCAGGGGCCCCCGGCCGCACCGGGCGCAACATCTGGGGGGGGGCGCACTCGCACTAACTAATCTAGTGGAAGAGACTCGAGTGCTAAAATCCACGGGTTAGGGGGCGCAAATTACTTGCCTTGCCCTGGGTGCTGACAACCCACGCTACGCCACTGTGGCAACCCACCCTGTGCCACTGGCTCTGCCACTGAGCCACAGACTCCTATTGCCCCTACTTCACCATTAAAGATGTTTAATTGTCCCTGAGGCTTTCTCATCCAGGGCTGACTGATCAACATGGTGGCAGCAGATGAGTGGAGTATAAAATCGAACATCATATTGCTCTGCAAGAAACAAAACCCTTCCACTTTCTAAGTCAGAACTGGTTCCTTCTATGCTGTACTTATCTACTAAAGAAGATGTCAAAGAGATAAATAAATGTATGACTTTCTTTAGGCATCTGAAGGCAACCATGTATTGTTATGCTTTTAATGTCTGGTGTTCTGTGTTGTGGTGGTGGTGGTGGTAGTGTTTCTGTATATTGTGTTGGAGAGTGGCTAGGGGAACCCAGCCAGATGGGCTGGGTGCAAAAAATAGATTAGAATTATGGAACTGTAGAGTTGGAAGAAGAAGAAGAGCATAAAGAAGGCTGATCGCCAAAGAATTGATGCTTGTGAATTATGGTGCTGGAGGAGACTCTTGAGAGTCCCATGGACTGCAAGAAGATCAAACCTATCCATTCTGAAGGAAATCAGCCCTGAGTGCTCACTGGAAGGACAGATCCTGAAGCTGAGACTCCAATACTTTGGCCACCTCAAGAGAAGAGAAGACTCCCTGGAAAAGACCCTGATGTTGGGAAAGATGGAGGGCACAAGGAGAAGGGGACGACAGAGGACGAGATGGTTGGACAGTGTTCTTGAAGCTACCAGCATGAGTTTGACCAAACTGCAGGAGGCAGTGGAAGACAGAAGTGCCTGGCGTGCTCTGGTCCATGGGGTCACGAAGAGTCGGACATGACTGAACGACTAAACAACAACAACAACAAGAAGAATTGGAAGGGACCACAAGCGTCCAACCCCTGCAGTGCAGGAATCTGTTGCCCAACGAAGGGTTTGAACCCACTTCCCTGAGATTCAGAGTCTCATGCTCTGCCGACGAAGCCGTATTATTATAAGTAGCATTTCCTGAGCTGTAGCTCAGTGGAAGAGCCACCTGCCTTGCATGCAAAAGGTCTCATGTTCATTCCCTGGCATTACCAGGTAAAGCTGAGACAGACCACTGCCTGAAATACTGGAGAGATGCTGCCAGTCAGTGCAGACCGCATCAAGCTAAATGGACCAATATTCTGCCTGGGTGTAATGCAGCTTCCTTGTTTTACACTCCGCATTTTAGCAGCCCTTGCTGCGAGGCTATTTCTCCTCCCGTTGATGTATGTCCCCTTTTCCTCGGCTCCGCACCTTTCTAATCTGATTCCACAACTTAAAAATCTTCCGAAAATTATTTCCCTTCAGTGGTGTTCCGAGGTGTTTGTTTGCCTCTTATTTTTTATTATTAATATACATGTAACTGCGGGGGAGAAAAAGCCTGTGCTGATTCATAAAGTAGATATTCTGCTAGAAATCCCACGCTGCTGCCTGCATTTTCATAATTCTAAGTAGAGTGTTTATTTATTGAAATTTGTAACCCACTGAGGGCACATTAATCTCTGGGGGAAGGATGCACGGGGCGGGTGCCTGGTGGGGAGGGAGACGAGCCTAGGTTTGGGAAAGGACAACATGCAGTGGTCTGCAGATAAGAGAGCGCTGATTAAAAGCATGCTCGACGCAACACTTTGGCGATAAAACTGAATCCTCTCTTGGAAATACATCCACTTAAAAGCATAATTCTCCGCATAAGTGGAACGCTTTAGGTCCTCTATCTGCACCCTCTAGATTACTCAAATAAAAGGGGCATTACCAGACTACTAGGGAGTGGGGGCCCTGCTCCTGACCCCATCCCCAAAACTTAGCAGGCTGCCTGGCCAACACCTTTAGATGCCCATGCATGAACTCTGGGGTGGGGACCTTTTTCAGACCAAGGGCCACATTCCCATCTGAGAAACATTCTGGGGGCCACATCCCAATAGTGGGAGGGGCCAGAGGCAAAAGAGGACAGAGCAATGGATGCAAGTTTTCAGATTCTCCAAGTGTCCCTATTTTCCAGGAATTTTTCCAGTCCCGGATTTACAGAAGCCATCCCGGTTTCTGATGTGATCCCAGAACGATCCGCTTTTCCTTAGGCTATCCCTATTTTCATTGGAGAATTGTTGAAAGGTATGGAGTTATTTGACCCCCAAGAGAAGAAAACCTTTAGAAGCCATCTGAAGGCAGCCCTGTATAGGGGAGTTTTTAAAGTTTCATGTTTTGTTATGTTTTTATATATGTTGGAAGCTGCCCAGAGTGCAGCTCTGATGATGATGATGATGATGATGATGATGATGGAACAGGATGTCCCTATTTTCATCAGAGAAATGTTGGAGGGTGTGAGTTTTACCTTTGTACAGTGGGCTAATTTCTGCACATGCTCACACACCCTTCTCTGTCCTCCGTCCAAGCGAGCGAGAGGCATTATCAGAGTTGAAGGACATACTCCAGCCATGCAAAAACACCCAGGGATGGGAAAAAGTAGATCAGGTGAGTGGTGTGGCCAGTCGCCAGTGCAGAAGAGCAGACTTGACCCCCAGCCCTAAGGCTCCCCCCCCCCCAGTTTAAAATGCGGACCCACCCCCAGCTATTCCTATTGCAACCAACCTTCTAACTCTCTCAGCAAACTCTCAGTGAAGTGTTTGCCACTGGAATGGATGCACCAAGGGACTTCTCACATCTAGTGCTTCTGAAAGAAACAAACAAAAAAACCCACCCCTCCATTTAACGGCACCAAGGTTTCTGTAGTTAGCAGTGTGATCCCGTAGAAAACATGAGGCTTCTAACTTTCCACACTGCCCCTGTCAATTAAACAATAAACGGCAGAGTCTAACATATGGACCAGTCTCAGGAGGTAACTCTGGCATGCGTAATTAGCATGATTTGTCACCATGTAAGTTTCAGACTGTACAGTTTAATTAAAACAGGTAATGACAATGGGGCTATATATTCTAATCAGTGAAATATGTCTGCTTTAAAAAGCATAAGGGCTGCATTCTGAATTTGGATTTGTGTCGTTATATCAAGGGCATGTTTGCACAAGAGTTTTTCATGCTCCCAGTTAGTGCACTTTTAAAAATGCAGGGAGCTGTACCAGGGCAAGAGGGCAAGATACTGCGATGGGAGGTATTGTGTAGATCTTTACACCATTTGCAACAACTCTTCAATTCCTGCAGAGCTAGGATAACCTGAGAGTAGGGAGGGGCGAATCTCTCCATTTCGGTTTCTCTGTTTCCCACTTTTCCAGTCTTAACTTCAGTTCTCAACCTTACCACACCCATTTGTGATTTTTTTTTTAGTCCTCCTGAAAATAAGGCTTACTTCTGAGTAAACACATTTAAAGCTGGTCTGTGAGTGTAATTTTAATTTGAGTGAATTGTGGCCAACGTTTCTACACCCAGTTACGTTCATTCAGACCATACTGAAACATAGACATTCAATTACGGCAGGGAAATTTCCTTAACATCTTGAATTTTATGTGCGTGATCTTCCACCATCAACACCTGGGAGTACACAGTTTCTCAAAGGGAGCTGGTGATTTCAGAATCTGATTGGGCGCTGAGTCTCCTTTTTTCACCAAAGTTTTGTGATTCAGGTCTATGCATTCCGTTGAAGGACACAAACACCAAATTCTCTGTGAAGAGAAAGTCTGTGCATGTGAGGGCGATGCATTGCCTTTATGTCGGCAATTTTAAAGCGATAAGTGTGTGGGGATGAGAAGTCCAGTTCTTTTAGCACAGAAAATTTTTATTCCACAGAATGCCTTGTTTTAATAATTATTTTAACAGTGTATTTCACTTGGTTTTGTTTTTTATGTATTTTGCTTTTTGAATGGCTTTGGCTACCCAAATAAACCATAACCATAACACTTCCCATCAACCACATACATAATCAACACAGACACCCAAAACACAGACACACACATAAATGGTGGCACCACACAACACCCAAACTGGACATCCCATGGGACACTTGAAATACACTGAGAAGACACACAACACATGCAACCCCTTCTTTCCTACCCCGGAATCTGATTTCTCTCTTTATTTCTTCTTTATTCTCTTTCCTTCCAGCTGCAAATTCCAGGCCCAAGGCATTTTCCTTTAGCTCCAGAAGTCACAACTGCTCTGATAGCTACCCGTGATGTGTGAAGTATAAATGCTTAGATAGTTACCGCAGATAGGAGTTCTATTACGGAAGTTCAGTCTATCTATCTACAGACTAAATTGTGCTTTGGCAGGGGGAGGATGGAGCAGTCGAGCTAACGTTGTCAATCTTTTCTTCCACTCTCTAATGCCTCGGATGTGATATTTACTGTTGTTCAGATTCCTCTCGTTCTTCTATTTCAGCAAATAAAGTCCGGGAAATGGAATACTCAGTAGGTACATTGTATTGCTGCACATTTCTTTACAGCTGGGATGGCCAAAGAGCCTAACCTTATGAGTAGCACAATAACATCCTTTTAGTTCTCGTATAACCCTGGCTATCAAACTCCTATGGAAGGAGTGGTGCAAGTGCCAGTGGTCTGCCAGAATCTTATTTATTTATTCTATTCTACTCTATTTGCTTTTGTTGTTAAAATGCCTTTCATTTTGTTAATCATTTGTTGAAACCACATCCTTATTCCCACTGGTTTTGATTCTTTCCGTTAATTTTAATTTCCCATCGCTTCCAACGGCAGACTCTTCTGCTGCTAGTAATATCTATGTTTTCCATCCAGCTGGTATAATTTTTTCCCCAGGCCTTCTGCTACTACTTCGAGGGATCAGACTTGTCAAGTTTCAGATGAATGAGATGCAGGGGAAATGTCCCCATCTTACAGGCAGTGGACACATAGACACGCTAACGGAAGCCAGCCTATTAACTGAAATCTACATGGTTACTGTTGTGGTGGTTTAGAGTCAGCTTCCTATCCAAGGATCCAGAAGCAGTTTACCAAACAAAATTACAATACTAAATGTCAAAACCTAGAAAATCACTGTGGTGTAAAAGTTAGTATTTTGGAGTACGGCCTGGGCAACAAGGGTTTGAATACCCACTCAGCCATGAAGCTCACTGGGTGACCAGCCTAACCTAACACACATTGAACATAAAATAGAATCATAGAACTGGAAGGGACCATGAGTCATCTAGTCCAACCCCCTGCAATGCAGGAATCTTTTGCCCAATGTGGGGCTCGAACCCACAACCCTGAGATTAAGAGTCTCATTCTCTACCAGCTGAGCTAAAATGGTTGTTCTGAGGATAAAATGGGTGAGAGAACCATGTGACCACCTTGAGCTTCTTGGAGAAAAAGGTGATATAAATGAAATAAATAAGTATTAAAATACAGTGGTACCTCGGGTTAAGAACTTAATTCGTTCTGGTGGTCTGTTCTTAACCTGAAACTGTTCTTAACCTGAAGCACCACTTTAGCTAATGGGGCCTCTCGCTGCCGCTGCACGATTTCTGTTCTCATCCTGAAGCAAAGTTCTTAACCCGAGGTAATATTTCTGGGTTAGCGGAGTCTGTAACCTGAAGCGTATGTAACCTGAAGCGTATGTAAACCTGAGGTACCACTGTACACATACAGTCTGAATAAAAGCAACATGTTATTGATAATGTTTGGGCAGAACAGTGTATAGAGAGATGCCCCTTCAGTTATCCAGGCCCCAAGTAATTCAGTGTTCCGTAAGTCATCACTAACACCTTGAAATTGGACCCAGAGCTTCTTGGCAGTCAATGCAATTCTTTTAAATCTAATGTCGCTTGGCTCTCTGTGTTGCTCCACTTAGCAGCTTGGCCACCACATTCTGCAGTGGCTGTAGCTTCCATGTTGTCTTCAAGGGCACCCTCATGTAGAGAACAGCACATTTGGGAGGTTACCGGGGGGTGGATTAATGTGGTCAGGCTATCACTGCCCAGGAATGGCAATGTCTGGCAGACCAACCAAAGTTGGCCAAAGGTACTCTCAGCCACGGAGGCAACATGAGCTTCCAGCAACAAAGCTTGATTCAGGAGGGCTCCCCAGCACTTGCTCCTTCATGAGATTCCTGCATTACAAGTCTGCTTAACTCCTCAACATTAGAGCCACCTATTTACAGGGCCCTTGTCTTGTTGAGACTGAATCTGTTATACTGGCCTTCATCCATCCCAGTACAACATCCAGACAATGGCCTAGCATTTGGACAGACTTTCTGGACCCAGACGAAAGAGGGAAATAGAGCTGAATGTCAATACAATGGTACCTCGGATTACATGCGCTTCAGGTTACAGACGCTTCAGGTTACAGACTCCGCTAACCCAGAAATAGTACCTCAGGTTAAGAACTTTGCTTCAGGATGAGAACAGAAATTGTGCTCCGGTGGCGTGGCAGCAGTGGGAGGCCCCATTAGCTGAAGTGGTGCTTCAGGTTAAGAACAGTTTCAGGTTAAGAACGGACCTCCAGAACAAATTAAGTTCGTAAGCCGAGGTACCACTGTAACATGCTGACTGCATTCAACTCCAACCCCCCTGCTGCCATCACCCAGTGACTTCCTGTAGATGTTAAATAGGACAGGGAACAAGATGGAACTGTTTGGTATTCCAAGGCACAAATGGTGTGGAACAGATTGGATGTCCCTCACTGCCATGTTCTAGAACTACCCTTGCAGATAGGAGTGGAACCACTGTAACAACATATCTCCATTTCTCATCCTGCAGAATCTACCTGATAGTTTACCATGGCTGATGGCACCAAAAGCCACTGAAAAAAGCCAAGAAAACCAACAAGGTAAGACTCCATCTGTGTTTTTCCTGGAGAAGATAATTCACCAGTGTGACCAAACCCTAGACTGAAACCAAACTAGAATGGGTCTAGGTCAGCGTTTCCCAAACTTGGATCTCCAGAAGTTTTTGGACTGCGGTTCCCATCATCCCTGACCGCTGGTCCTGCTAGCTAGGGATGGTTGGACTAGTAGTCCAAAAACAGCTGGAGATCCAAGTTTGGGAAACCCTGGTCTAGATAATCCATAGCCTCCAGGAACGGAAGGTGTCCAGCCACCACCCTCTTGAGGACTTTGCCCAGGAAGGGGATATTTGCAATGGGACAGTAGTTGCCATATGACATCTGAGACCAACAGGGAGGTTCTGTTCAGTAGGGGCCACATTAATGCCTCTTTTAGGCCCCACTGTCTGACTAGATGAGCTATATGGACAAATAGACTGACCTGAAATAAAGCATATTTTTATGCTCCATATGGCCCTTCTTGGTGGATGCCATTGTGGGCCATAGCGAGGTCCAACAGAGTAAAATGTGTCAGCAAATTTGGGAGGGAGGGAGATCTGACAAAGAAGTGGCTGTGGTGTATATTGTGGTCTTTCCTTATATATCCCAAGGGATATCATTGTAGTCTGAGCCATCTTACACAGGTATTATCTCTGATAGGCCTACCCGTTCCTCTTTCAGAGGCTTCCTTAACTGCTCAGGTAGGAAAATGTAGATCCACCGGGCCGTCTATTTTGAAGGATATGATAATGTCAGTGACTCCTCAGGTAACTGTGTGCAGTGCATCATTAGATTGCCACCGGTGAAACCCACCTTGGAAATTCTTGGCACGGCACATTAAAATTTATCTCCTCAATCATGAGGGCTGATTTCTTTTGAAAGCGTAAAGCCATAGGCTTCACGCAAGAATCCCGAGAGTGCGATGAATAGCTGTTGGTTCCCATGGCCATGACTCATCTACTACCAGGCCTGAATCCGGATCTGGACATTTTAAAGCACAGGTGGGAAATTGGGAGTGCCACCCCCAACCCAATTTTCTGTGCCCCCTGGCACCTCCTGAAATTGTCTATGCTTTCATCCCATCAGTTTCTTCCTTCCTGTCAATTTTCTCCTTATTTTTCCTAACTTTAACAAATCTTTCCCTGTGTAGGAACATAGGAACACCCCTTATACTGAGTCAGGACATTGCTCCATCTAGTTCAGTATTCTCTGCACTGACTGGCAGCTGCTCTCCAGGATTTCAGAACAATGATGAGGCTGTGTGTTTTATTTGATAAAAATAAATTTTTAACGTTCCCCCTGGTTTTATGACTTGGGGAAAAGAAGTATGTTTTTCCCTGCTGTCTGAGAACAAATAATTGGCAGGCTTCTGCTGTCTGTGTGAAGCACAGAAGGGCTGTACACAATGTTATTCCTACTTTGTGTGTGTGTGTGTGTGTCTACTATGTACTTAGGAAGCTTATTTATGCCTAGTCAGTCCATTGGCCCACCTAGCTCACTAGTGTCTACGTTGACTGACAGCATCTCTCCATGGTTTCAGACTGGATGCATTCCTAACCCTACTTGGAGATGCCATGGGGGATAGCCTGGATAGCTCAGTTGGTTAGTGTGTGGTGCTGGTTACACCAAGGTTGCAGGTTCGATCCCTGTAGGGGCAGGGGGTGGGACTACTAGATGATCCACAGAGGTCCGTTCCAATTCTATGATTGGGGATTGAACCTGAGACCTTCTGCATGCTAAGCAAATGCTCTACCACTGAGCTATAGCCCTTCTATGTGCAGAGCCCCCCCCCATCAACGAAGAAACTGAACCCCACTTGCAGTGTGAACTGGAGCAGCCCAGTCACAGGTTTACGTCCTCATTGAGAACTGGACCTTGAACACAGGTCTTAAATATGAAGGCCACACACCGGGACTTGATGCTTTGTCCTACACATGCCTCCTCTGACAGAATTACTAATCTAGCCATTGAAACGCGGGCTCCCCTTTTGCCGCAGAGTTGCATGATGGGCCATGCCCACCCTGTTGAGAAGGTCACTTTTAATTTAGTTTTTAAAGAGTTGACTTTCAAAGCCTAACAGTGTGTCACAGTTAATGGCATGCTCTTGTCTTAACATCCTTTCGTGTTATAATGTGCAGCAAGAGAGGTTTCCCTTTTTTTCCCTTTTGCCGAGATCAGATGGGACCGGCAATAATAGCAAATAAAAATCCAAATTAAGGGAAAAGAGCAAGTAAATAAATTTTTAATCATATAAAATTTAATACTTATGTTAAGAAAAAGAATATTAAAAGTCATTTTATATAGAGTGAATTTATATTGGAGCTGATTTTTTAAAAGTTGTGCTGCTTTGAGTGATATGATAATCATGCGCTTCTCTCTGACTCCCCTCCTCCACTTGTTCAAGGGGATTGAAATTTATATACGCAATAACCAGCAAAGAATCATAAAGGATCAGACCAGAGGAATCTGTCTCACTCCATTTTTTCCTGTCACTCCCATAGTGATTTTAATATTTTCCTGAAGTCTCCCTGCATTTGCCAGATACTAACATAGTTTTCAAATACAGTTGGCTTAAAAATAAGAGCTAAATGAGGTATGCTTCTTGGTAAACCACAATGCTGCCAAGGTACTACACTGAAAAATGTACTTATATAAAAAAGCAGGTGACTGGAGTCTCCTGTTAGCTGTAAACTTCACAGGTCTATAATTTTGTGTGTTGTGGGCCAGCCCTATCATTAGACAGAGGCAATCACCTCAGGTGGCAAATGCTGGGAGACAATGGAGGCAGCCCCCCTATTTCTCCTGAGCCCCCTGGACATCTTCTGTGTGCCACATGGCCTGTCCTGTACCCCCATAGCTAACCTGCAGTGATGGAGAAGAGCAATGGTGGGCACCATCCAGTTAGTTGCCTATACTGCAGTACGATTTAATTACAGTGGTACCTCAGGTTACAGATGCTTCAGGTTACAGACGCTTCAGGTTACAGACTCTACTAACCCAGAAATAGTACCTCGGGTTAAGAACTTTGCTTCAGGATGAGAACAGAAATTGTGTGGCGGCAGCGGGAGGCCCCATTAGCTAAAGTGGTACCTCAGGTTAAGAACAGTTTCAGGTTAAGAACGGACCTCCAGAACAAATTAAGTTCGTAAGCCGAGGTACCACTGTACCGGTCTAGTTGGCTTCTGGACATGGAATGGAGAGGGATGCCATCTTGTCCTTTGCCTCAGGTAGCAAAATGTCTTGGGCTGGCCCAGTGTGAGACAGTCCAGAGCTTTAAATGTCCAAAGAAACTGACCTAATTGGTTTGGGAAGACAGGGAAATGAGATTTTGTTAAATTATGTGCATTGCCTGTGTCAGTAACTTCATCCCCCTTTTGTTGTCCCACAGACTCTCCAGGAGCAACCCAGGAATCAGTTGCCTTAGGTTTGGTAGAGGATGAGATTCCATCACTAAAACTTGTGGACATCCAGGAAGCTTACTGCTAGAAGATTCAGGACAGATAAACAAGATGTTAACCATGTTCCATAGGTAACTATGGAACTTGCTTCCGAGGAAGACAGTGATGGCTGCCAGTTTAGATGGCTTTAAAAGGGGATTAGACAAATCCATGGAGGAGAGGGCTACTAGCTGTGATGGCTGTGCTTTGCTTCCATAGTCAAAGATAGTAATGCTTCTGAATAGGTTTCCCACAGGTATCTCATTGGCCGCTGTGAGAGAAAATGATGCAGGCCATTGGTTTGATCCAATAGGCTCTTATGTTATTGAGTGCTGAACTAAGTTTCAACTGCCAGTTCATTCAACATGGATGGGGAAGGGGCATTACAGTGGCACCTCGGGTTAAGTACTTAATTTGTTCCGGAGGTCCGTTCTTAACCTGAAACTGTTCTTAACCTGAAGCACCACTTTAGCTAATGGGGCCTCCCGTTGCTGCTGTGCTGCTGGAGCACAATTTCTGTTCTCATCCTGAAGCAAAGTTCTTAACCCGAGGTACTATTTCTGGGTTAGCGGAGTCTGTAACCTGAAGCGTATGTAACCCAAGGTACCACTGTATACTGCCCTTTATCTCAAGCAGGAAAAAATAATAATATTTGGCCAGTTCTGATATACCCTCACTTTGCAGTCAGAGAGGCAGTAAAATTAGGAGATATATTGAGACTTCAGTGGGCCACCATACCTGGATGATGGGCTGAAAATGCAGAGCAGAAAGTTCCCCTTAGAAAATCTTTGGCTTGAATTTGGTTGATGATAGGGTGGTGGGCAGGGAAGGAAGGGGTTTTAAGCTTTCTACTGGCAAATCTAATGGTACAGGGAAGGAAACTCACAAGGAAGTTTCCTAATGAAATTGATCCCTTACATCTAAATTCCACAGTCTTGAAAAATCAGCTGATATGCCCCCCCCCATTTTGTTACCTGCGAATGGGTTGGTGAAGTGTGTGTGTGTGTGTGTGTGTGTGAGAGAGAGAGAGAGAGAGAGAGAGAGAGAGAGAGAGAGAGAGGGGTGGGGGGGAGATTTCAGCTTGACTAGATGGTTGTACAGTCATACCTCGGGTTACAGACGCTTCAGGTCGTGCGTTTTCAGGTTACGGATGCATCAAAATCCAGAAGCACCAGAACAGGTTACTTCTAGGTTTCAGCACTCACACATGCGCAGAAGCGCTAAATTGTGCTTTGCGCATGCGCAGAAGCACCGAATCGCAACCCACGCGTGCGCAGACATGGCGCTGCGGGTTGTGAATGTTGCAGGTTGCGAATGTGCCTCCCGAACGGATCACGTTTGCAACCCGAGCGTCCACTGTATTCATCTTGGTTTGGCCTCAGCTGTGGAGGCCCAGTTTTAAGAACAGTTTAACTCTATGCAGGATTCTGGCCAATCATTATTTTCCTTTGCTTTTAGTATATGCACCCTCAGTAGCAGATATTTTGCAAAACTGGCAAAGCGCATTTGTTAAAACAAAGATTCATTGTAACACACTGCTTTTGGTGTGTGTGTGGGGAGGGGGGAATTCATTAAAAGAATAACGTTGGTGTTTTTTGATCAGATAGGAATACCAGATACATTTCCTTATTTTCAAAGGTTCTAGTTGAATAAAGTAACTGAAGCACAATTCAGTTTAATGGCAGAACATTTCTTTCACCGGCTGCAAAGCATGCATTTATGTGAATGCCTCTCCACTTTCTAACACTGCTTCCGATGACTTTATTTTATGATCACAATATTATTTTATGAACATGAAGGAGGAGGAGGAGGAAGAATTCCCTGATGTTCACCTCTGAGAAGTGGGAAATCCCATAGAAAATCTTGTCGAAAGATCGACAAAAGTAGATTGTGACAGAAGTGAGCATGTGAAACATGTCTGCATTGTTAAATAGGAATATTTTTAAAATCGCATTTGAACCCTGCTCTTTCATAACTAAGGAGTATACTCTTAGCTCAGTTGGTTAGAGCATGGGACTGATAATGCCAAGGTCATGGGTTTGATCCCCATAGGGGTGCATATTCCTGCACTGCGGAGAGTTGAACTAGATGAAGGGACTAGTTGCGGTTCCTTCCATCTCTACGATCCTGTCATTCTACCTGGGAGGCTGTGTGGTTTGTATGCAGAAAGGCCTAAAGTGATCGGAAAGACAGAGGAAGCTACCTTAAACTATGTAGAATATTTGTTCATGGATCCCAGTATGGTTTACCAGAGTAAATGGCAGCAGTTCTCCAAGTTCTCAAGTTGAAATCTTTCCCATCATCTGCTGCTGCTGGAGCCTTTTAACTAGAGATATCAGGGGTTGAACTTGAGTTTTTCTACATAAAAAGCACATGTCTGACCTTTGAGCCAAGGCCCTCACCCTGACAACCTGGTAGCTGCTGTCAATCACAGCAGACGGGGTGGAGGAATCTGTGACCCACCAGAAGTTGATGAATTAGAATTTCCATTATCCTTGACCATTGGGGCTCATTTGAGTTGAAGTCCAACAATACCTGGAAGGATGCAGGTTCTCCACCTTTGAGGTAGAGCATAGTGGCTAGATGGACTGAAGGTCTGATTCAGTGGCAGCCTGTGGTCTGTACACTTTATGAGGCCCTTGGATTTCTTACTGCCAAAATCAGTTACTTACTGCCAAAATCAGTTTCTCACTTCCTCCCTTCTTTCTCAGCCCATTTCCCTGCCTGAGAGGCAGGAGTATCTTCTAGCAGATGCTTTGGAAACTGTGCTCAGAGAGCCAGCAACAAAGTGTGCCAGGTAGTACGCCTGCTGGAGGGCCTCAGTTTACCTACAGCCTTTGTCTGAGGATGTTGGTCATTCGGAGCTATCCATGGTAGTGCCCTACCTTTACCCTCTGGGCACCTGATTTGAATAGCTGAGCCTGGCCCTGGGGAGAGAATTCTATAGCTCTGGTGCCATGACTGAAAAGACCCTGCTGCTAGTGACATCTGCTGAACCTTATCCAGCACAGGTATCCAGAGCAAGGCTTTTCATGTTAAATGTTGTAAGTGTGTTACTAGAGTTGTCATCCTTCAGGGTTCAGCCCCTTCTGCCAGTCTCTGAAATTTCATTTTCTGAGTCAGTGAACAGGATACTTCTTGGCTCTAGTACACCTGCATCTAAATTCATCCATGGGAACCCCAAGGCTCCATGCTGTGTAGACAGTGGTGGCGGAAGGCAAGGAGGCTGCAGGTAGGTGGAATCAGAGTCAATAACAGTCAGAGCCAACTACCATATTTTTCGCTCCATAAGACACACTTTTTCCCTCCTAAAAAGTAAGGGGAAATGTCTGTGTGTCTTATGGAGCGAATGTGTGGTTGATCGCTGGTCCCTTTCTGGCCCCGCCCACTTGCCCAAGCCTCCATTTTTGAATGTTCTGCAGATGGAGGCTGGTTGTTTCCCCAGCAGCATGTGACTGGCTAATTAGATTATCTGTCTGGATACTGTAGAAACGGCTCCCTTTCCTTTCCTAAAGAAGCTGCAGAACTGTGTTGAACCCCATAAAAACAGGATTTCCCCCCCCTTGCAAAGTAAGCTCAACAACTTTGAGCTGATTCTCAAAAAAGGGACTTTTCCCCTTTGCAAAAGAAGCTGCGCAACTGTGAGCTGATACCCCCCAAAAAACAGGGCTTTTCCCCTTTGCAAAAGAAGCTGCACAACTGTGAGCTGATACCCAAAAAACAGGGCTTTTCCCCTTTCCTCCTCTAAAAACTAGGCGTGTCTTATGTTCAGGTGCATCTTATGGAGCAAAAAATATGGTAATTCTAATCCTCCCTTCTTCTCTGTTGTGTCCTACAAGAGCAACACTGAGACCAAGGAGGAGGAAGTTGACAGGCAGTGCCACCCTCTGGACTTGTTGTAAGATGGTGGTGGGACTAGCTGAGAGCAGATGGAGGTTGGCAGGGCAGTGTCCCATCCATTCATCTGTAGCTGCAGAAGCAGGGCTAGCTGCAGGCTTGAGGACACCCTTGGCAATGAACCTTCTTCTCAATGCTCATGAGGAATAATCACACATAGGGAAATGCACCATGGCATTCCTCTTGATCCTAAATGGTGCTTCTGCCGACAGCAAGGCAAGACATCGGGGTGATTGGCCTCTATAGTTTGCAAAACAGTCACTGCAAGGCAAGTCTTCTCTGAGACCTCAGTGTGCTTCATGGCTTCTAAGTGACATGTTCCTCCACGACACATCTGTCGGATTCTCAGGCTAGCTTACTTAGAGGAAATCATTTCTTCAAGGTCATGCAGGGGTTCTGTAAGGCGGGCGGGAGGGGGGGAGAGAAGAAGGCATTTTTCACTGCCCTTGGTCTAACCGCTAGACCATGCCCCAAATGCTGTGTGTTGACATCTCCTTGTGTCTGGCTATCATAATAAAACATGATGAATATAAGCCCAGATGCCAAACGGCGAAATATACCCTGGATTCAAAGGAAACAACATCACGGGCAGTTGCTTTAACCCCCCCTTCCTTCCCCCCACTGGGGAATTTTTGCTTGTTCTCACACATTTCTCAATAAATCTTCATTATTGCTTTCTCTCCCCCCCAACCCGCCGTCCCTTTCCTCCCCACTTTTAAAAAGACTACTTCATGAGCCAATGACAAATTTCCCTTATATGTTCCCCCAGTCATACATTCCATTGACACAAGGACCTGGCTGCATTATCTGGAGAGCAGGAACATGCCAACAAGATGATTCAGCCAATCAGAGCTGATGATATTGTATTACCAGTTTCATAATGTAAATGAAAAAAGATGGTCTTCTTTTGATGAAAGCTGTAAAGTAGCTATTGTGCCTGTTTGGTATTGCAAGGGCCAAATGTATTATTTATGCAATTTTCCTTTTTCGGAAAAAAAGAGGGGTGGGTGGGAGAGAAAGAATAAAACAACAACCCTGAAAGAGATTGTTTCGTTTTATAGCTTTCAGTCAGAGCTCTTGTCTCAGGAATATGTGCATGCCCACATTTTATCCAGCATTGAATGGGTAAGGCAAAATGTGATACCATATATTCAAAAATGGATAGGATGAAGATGTTATTTTCAAGGGGGGGGGGAGACCCAACTGCTTTAAGAGGAAAGGAGAGAAATGAGGCCCCAGTGATTTTTATGATATTGTTGCCATTTGTGTATGTGTCAAATTGACTCATAGTAAAACCAATGTACATTCCGATAATTGTTCTACTCTTCTCAAGGTCTTTGGTGAACTCATTTGGAGCTTCTCATCTATTGAAAAGAAGGGGAGCATTTTGTTAGATGGAATTTCAGCGGGGGTGTTTGCAGGTGGGTGGACAATGGAGGACATATCAGTTAAACAGTTAGATATATTTGGAAGGGCATAGCTATGTTGGTGGTGCCCCTTGGGTAGGAAGAACAGCAAGATGGCCAGAGCCAACTAATTCTTCCTCCTTATGAAGTTCTGCAGGGGCAAAAATGATATGAAGGAGGAAGAAGCTGACAGTGAGTGCTACCTTCTGGACTGATTGCAAGAAGGCAGGCAAGCGGGCAGTTTGAGGTTGATGGGGCAGTGCCCTGTTTGTCCTAACACTGGTAGAGAACAACAGAAGGTCCCAGTTTCAATCTCTAGCATAGCAAGTCTAGGACTGACCTCCACCTGAGACGTTGAAAAGGATTAGATGAATTCACAGATATTGCATGTGTTAATGGTTATTTGCCACAAGAACTTAATGCTAGCGCCCACTGGGTGCTGTCAGACTACATCTGTCTTTATCTCTCACCATTGGAACTTCTGACTGGGGCCATAGCTGTCAACGTTCAGATTTGAAAATAAGGGATCAGCAGCCTCACCTGTCCCAGGGACGGTCTACGGGATATCTAACAATCCGGGATAGCAGCGGGAAGCAGCAGGAAACGGCGCTGGAATAAGGGAAATTCCCGCAAAAAAATGGAAGGTTGACAGCTATGACTGGGGCTGATGGGAGCTGTAGTTCAACAACATGTGAAGTGAACCAGCTTTTCTGTTTTTGCTCAATCTAACCTCTGAATCAAGAGGCTGAGTACGAGATGCTGGAAGATGGCAATAGGGCATGGCTGCTTCCATTTTGTGATTTCCCCAGTAAGACTGTTAAGAGTGCGGGATTAGACAAATATTTGGCCTGATGTATCATAGGCAGGCCTTATGTATTTAAACACTTAGAGTGCTGTTATCAGTTTGGCTATTTGGAGAATAAAAATTAAGTACTACATCACATTATCCATTGTAACCTCCAGAAGAACTACAGGGGTTCCGAAACTGAAACAAACTTGTCACCATCCATTTCCTAAGTGGTAAAGCATATGGTCGTGGTGGGATATAGATTTTCAGTGACTGCCCGTTGTTTGTTAGATAAAATGATTTAGGTATTGTCAGGGAACTGCCATCGGAGCCAGAGGGAGAGGGAGGGCTCCAGAGGGATTCCGGAGCGCGTCCCGGGAGGGAGAGAAGCAGCACATCTTCTGGGGAAGGAAATCAGCGTAACACCATTGGAGAAGGGGGGCAGATGGGGGAATCGGCGAGGTGGCTCCAAGACTCCTCGCCGGGAACCAGTGGGGAGAGCATGGGTCCTCCGATGCCTACACCCTCCCTGCGCAGAAGGCTTCCGCACAGGGAAGCTAGGCGGAGACTAGGCGTCAAAGAGCTTCTTTGCTGGAAGAAGTTCAAGAAACGCCCACTAACGGACCCTGCCAGCGATTGAGACAGTCACGGGCGCATGGCTGTCCAGACAGAAAGGGTTCACTCAGGCAACCAGCCAAGGGTGGCGTTGATTTACACACAAGCAACCCCTAGAACCATTACAGGTATCAAATGGAAACACAACTATGAGGACCGGGCAATTCTTCTTGTAGAAAATGGAAGGCAGACTGGGCCATTGATGAGTCCAGGAGAACAATCGGGCAAATTTGCCATTTGCTAACATGTTGTCATATCCCAATGTGACCAGCAAACAGAATATAGAATTTCCAGAGAGGGAAACGTGTTAGTCAGTTGCAGCCAAAACAATGAGGAACTTTGAGGCACCTAAGAATGAAACTATTCACACAGGAGCAGGTTGAGGAGAGTCATCAATGGGAGTTGGCATGTTTGGGTCTACATTCCAATGCTGCCACCAATGTTTTCACATGTAAGTGAGCATGCATCTACTATGCATATCTTAGTTCAAAGGAGGTTCAGTGAGAGAGCATCAGCTTTGCATGCAGAAGATCCCAGGCCCAATCCTTAGAAGCTGCACATTGTTGGCATCCATGTTGGGAGACAATGGAGGAATGCATCCTTCCCATAGGCACCATCTGGGGGGAGGAGGCAAGGTCCCTCAAAAAATTCAAGAACGGGCCCCCCCAAAAAATCCACAGCGGCCATGCACACATGCCATGTGGCAAGTTCACCTTAATCCCACAGTCTGTGCACCATGCCCTGTGGCCAGTACACAAAACATCAGCATACCATGTGATATATGCACATGACATCAACACGTCACTCGCACATGTGGTGCAGCAAAGCCCCTTCAATCATGGATGCATGGTGGCATACTTGGTCCTTTCAGAGATCCTAGAGAGACTCTGGTATGGAGAACCTGTGGCCATCCAGATGTTGCTGGACTCCATCTCCCATCAGCCCCAGCCAGTGCAGCTAATGGTCTGAGATGATGGGAGTTGTAGTCCAACAACATTTGGAAGGCCACATGCCCCCATCCCTGTTATAGAAATACAGGGTTAGGTGGATCCCTAGGCCTGGTAGGTTCTTATGCTGATGGTTTACTGATCAGCTCAGAGGAATGCTACTGGATATCTGCTTGTTTCCAGGTCCACTTTAAGCCATAGATGGTACAGCACCCATGGCACAGACCTGTTCAGCTATCATGACAGCTCAATGTTTTTTAGCGAGGAATACTATTATCAGTCTTGGTATCTTCTCTAATACAGAAGGAATTGGTGGCAAGTGCAAAACTGAATGCACTGCAGAACCCACAGGACAAAGGTGTATGCCATTAAGCACCTCAGGTTTCAGCTTTGCATATAGAACATCAGCGAGCCGCATCAGTCACATTCCTAAGTGATTTTTCTGCAATCAGAATTTCATTCATTACCCAATTTTCATGCGGTTCCCCTGGCATTTGAAATATGTTTTAAGGTAGGCTCCCCACAGGCTCTCCCCCTCCTGCAATAACTGATCTGCAGTGTCCAAAGACAGATCTAAATATCTTTGGTGCAAATTACTTTAGGCCGGCTGAGCAGGAGTCTCTGTCATCTTCATCACATTTCACACCTACACAACTGATAACAGATTAATATCGGGGCCTCAAATATTTCATCAGCATCTCCGGCGGAGGAACCTTGCATTATTTTATCTGAGGAAGCCATCAAGGGGGCCGGGTTGGCGAGGGGAGAATCCACAAAGGGAAGAGAGGAGCGGGGATTATATATGTATGTATATTTTAAAAGTGAACAAAGGGGGAAGGAAAGGAAAAAAAGGGGGTACCGAACTTTTTGTAAGAAATAAGAAAAAAAAAATAGCGTGTCCTTCGGTATTAGGATAAAAGCAACAAGCCCGGTTGTGGCAAAGTTCTCCCCTCCGATTATGTATCCACTTTTATTCAATCATTGTATCGCTCTATGGCTGACACTTGGTCAATAGTGCAATCTACCACTGATCAGAATAAAACAGGCATCCCAGAGCACCTTGGAATTTCATTAGTTTCTGTTCAGTGCAGTCTCCATACGTATATGTTGATTTGCAAACACAGTTTTGAAGCTCAATTCAGTGCCTGTTGGAACAAAGAGTCAAGGACCCTGAATGTTACTTTTACAGGATTCTTTTTCCCCCTCCTTGTTCAAAAATCATGATTAAAACATCTTTCTGTGTACACACACACACACTTTATATTATATTGTGAAAGGACATAAACCTCTTGGCCATGCCTCTTTTCAAAAGATCTTGATAAAGGTGCTTAGACAATGCATGTATCTGAAAGATGTATATAAAAAAATCTTGACTGTGTTCATGGTCAAGAAGTTTGTGCTAGAACTGGCTTATGCCTTGTTTATTCACCCTTAGCATGAACAGTGTTAACAGGAGAGCCTGGAATATGAATAATTTTAAAACATATGTCCCACCTGTTTTCTGTGGAGCTCAAAGCCACCCATGTTCATACGATTTTCCCAGGCAGCCCCCCATCCAAACAATGTCAAGACCCAAGTCTGCTTAGCTTAAACTAGGCTGTTGCACTGTGTGCTTTCAGACTATGACCAAGGATCTTAGACCTACCCCTTTCTGTGGTCACTGTGATACATTTTGGAGCTTCAAGAGACCACAGGAATTGTCTTCATTGAGATCCATGAATTACTGGCTCATGTGATTAACTGCAGGTATGAATGGAAGGTTTGTATATAGGGGCTTATGAAGCTACTTTATTCTGAGTCAGACCATTGGTCCATCCAAGATTTCCATGAGAGATCTTTCCCTCCCATACCTGGAGATGCTAGGGATTTAACATGGGACCATCCACATACAAAAGAGATGCTCTACCACTGAACCATGGCCCTTCCCCATGCTTGAGGTGCACCATCTGAGAAAAGAAAGAACCAATTACAAGCTATTTAAAGGCTGGTTCTGATGTTTCTTTAAGACAAGAGCAGGGTGTGGCAAAGTGAAGAGAGTCTCCATAACGCTGGAAGAGGTGGAACTTCTGTAAGATCCGGCCAATCATTCTGACATTTTAAATGTTTGTGATTTAGTATTCTCCATCTACACATGCACACGCATGCACGCGCGCGCACGCGCGCGCGCACACACACACACACACACAATTTCCTGGGCAAGGAAGAAAAATAAACATCTCAGGCAGTAGATTGTTGGTAATGAAGTTACCAGAGCTTGCAGTAATTGCATTGTGGGGTTGTAGCAACATGCTGTGGTTCTTTTTTGAGCAATGCCTGTTTGAAGACTTGGGAAGAGCTTGCAGCATCCCTCCATCTGGCCATGAAATACCAGTTCAAATTGGGCTCTTTTCCTCCTGGAACTCCTACTCACATGACAGAAAACCTTGGGGCAATCGCATTTGTAAGTAGGGTTAGGAGCCTAGGAAGCTGCCTTACGCCGAACCAGACCATCAATCCATCTTGCTCAGTAACCTTGATATTGACTGGCAGTAGCTCTGCAGGATTTCAGGCAGGAATCTTTCCCAGCCCTACCTCAAGATGACAAGTATTGAACCAGGGACCTTTTGCATATAAAGTATATGCTCTACCACCCAGCTACAACTCTTCCCTTGTGACCTGAGCGACCTCCCTGTACCTTCTGTGGTACCAGTGCAGTTGAGATTGCTACCATTCTGCCACTTGCCTCCTTAGGTCCTTCAGCTGACACTCCTCCTTGATCTGAAGTGGTTTGCTTGCTGCAGTAAACTAGGAAAGAGGGTGACCGATGGAAGGGACCAGAAAAGGAATGGAGCACAGGTACGGAGGCAGCAAACGCTTTTTTGCTGGCTTACTGCTATTAAAAAGGCACAAAGAGATTGTCCACATTTCAAAGCAGCAAATGTACTTCAAGATTTTTGTAGCACTAAGTGGAACGTTTGCCCATCAATTTGATGTGCCTTTGTTCTGAAGAGCAGGCAAATGGAAGGGGCATTGGTTGCACACCTGTGCTTTGAACCACAACATAAACAGATTCTTTTTCTCGCTGGTGAGGAGTGGGAGCTCCAGTCCAAGGGGCCATTGAATCACAGCCTAAAATCGTTCAAAGGGCAATAGCAGCATAAAATCACCTGTATAGCAATAATTAGCAATTGATTGATTTAATAAAATTGTCTTCTTTGCCTGTCTAAGGTGGGGACTTTGGGAGGCTAATCCACATCATGGGGGCCACCACCAAAAAGGCCCACTGGATTTGTGATGGGGGTGGGGGTGGGACGTAAAGGAGAGCTTGAAGAGCAATAAAGTTATTGGTCAGGTTCATATGAAGGCTGGTGATTCTCGAGATATTGTTGTCTCAGGTTGTTTAGAGGTTTAAAGATCTAAAGGAAGACCTTTGAACTGAGCCCCCAAAGCAAACCTTTAGCCAGTATAGCTGTCTCTGGTAAAAAATCTTAGCATCTGTGCCTGGAAACACTGGAATCTTCCAGACCGTCTTTAAGGGCATGCATGAGTAGGACCAGTTATTCATGTGATTCAGATGACTCCGAAGACCAGAACATTACCAACGGTGCATAGGAGCTTTCTACAGGAGAGTGGCTTTGCAGTGACAACCACATCACAAAGATAATGTATGTGCCAACCTCATTCAAACTTAATAAAATTCTCCTGGACTTCAATCAGAATTTCCCTTCAGTAAGAATGCTCTGCCAGTATACTGGTCCTAGAATTTAGAGGTTGGATTTGGGGGAGGATTACAGCAGTATCCTTCAAAATTGCACCTATTTAACTCCATTGGACAGGTTTCAGAAGCAATAGATTTTTGGCTATGACTGAGAACTTCTGAAAATCCCACTGTGGGAATATAAAATGAGAAATGTCTGGGTATTTAGTATCTTCTCTTTCTCCCCTTTTTAAGGGAATTGATTCCACACTGGGGTCCTGTAATCCTCCCGGATTAGCTTTGTATTACTTTAAAATGTGATAGTAAACATAAGCACATATAAGGCACATAAAAGATTATCCTGGATATATAGTGGAGAAATGTGAGTCATTGGCATGATGTTGTGGAACAATAGGCCAAGACAGTTTTAGATTCCTTCCAAACCAGGCTTGTTTGGGAACCACAGAAATGCAAGTGATTTGAAAAGTACCCATAGGGTAGGAATGAGAAAGTTGGTCCCATTAACATTTCAGTGGGAACCTACCTAATTCAGACTTCCTGGAACAGTATGTGAATTGAAGCACAGATGCTCTTCAAAATTTGCACTTTTCCTAATTTTATGACGCAGTTCTCTAACCAAACAATATATACAAAAATGTGTATATTAGGGAGGGGGAATGTGCACAAAAATGCATATATAAGTGAAAATAATGTCCCAAATTGCATTATATTAGGGAGAATTGCTTGCACAAATGTGAAGATTAGATTAAATTGCAGACAAATTTTCAGGACTTTTTGTAAAAAAATATTTTTTTTTAATCTGATGCAGAAATGTGGTGAACTGAACGAAAGACTGGAGGAAACAAAATGAAAAGTAGAGGGAATCCAAAATGGATACATTGGTCAATCTCTATTCATAGAAGAGCTGTGAAGACCTAGAATAGGAATGACTAATTTCTTAAAAGCCAGCAGAACTGTGGGTAAAATACTGGAAGGAATAAATTGGCCTGGATTCATGGTTCCAGACTCACCTATGAAGCTTGGTGCCCCAATGGAAAGTTAGAATCTCTCATATTAATGTATAAAGCTGCCTAATATTGGACATTGACCTCTCTTGGTCAGTATTATCTACTCTAGTTGGCTCTCCAGAGCCTAAGAGAGATATTTTTCATGACTGGCTCAAGGGTGTCTTTAACCGGAGATGGTAGAGATTAGGGGTGCCACAAGACACATCATGCACACATCATTTGAATGGCAGTGCCCATTAATGTGGGAAGGCAGCCCCCCTCAAATATTTTATTGGGGGGCGGCAAAGGGACCTTGACTCCTAGGAGTTGGCTCCTATGGTGGAGATTGAAGGTGGGAACTTATAAGTGCAAAGGACATACTCTGTGGGCATTAAACAAGATCCCAGCAGTCTATGGTTTTGCATTTGAATTCTGAACATTTGCCTGATCTCTGTAGCTCTCTTGTCGCTGAGCAATCTGAACAATTTGTGATCCTCTAAGCCAAATGCAACTCAATGTCTGTTATGGCCTTTCTGTGAATGATAATCCTGGATTGCCTGCCAGGGAGTAGTGGGCACCAGACAGGCTACAGGAAATGCTGGGGCTGTGTTCAGCTTGGCCATGCAGGTCTGCCTTACATTCTGAATTATTTTGACAAGGGTGTGCCCAATGCCAAAGGTCTTAGTATACTTTTAATACTTCTAAAAATTTAAGAGTGCCCAATTTTCATGTAAACCAATGGCAGTAATAGAATCATAGATCTGGAGTCTCATAGGCAGTGTTGGCTGGTGCGGAAGATAGGGAGAAAGTAGGTGGTGCCAGAGCCATGACAGGCACAGCCACCCCCTGATTGGTTGTAAGTAAGCAGGCAGGCAGGCAGGTGGGGGTTGGCTACAGGCAGGCAGAGGTTAGTGGGGCAGTGCCCCACTTGCGTTAATGGACCAGCTTCCACTGCTTATAGGCCATCGTTCAACTCTTTGCTCAACGCAGGGTATCCAGCGCCAAAGCCTCTCCAACAGATGGCTATCAGACCTGTACAATGGGAGAATCCACCAGGATCCTAGGTAATTGGTTATATTGTTGAACAGCTAAACATATATCCTGCACATGGTTACTCATAGCCATACCACTTAATTCAGTGGGGCTGAGTCCCTATTAAGCATGATTAGGATTGCAGCTATATTCAGGGATAAAATTCCATTGAGCTCAGAGGGACACATCTCTGAGCAAAAATTTCTGAACACTAAGTCCTATTGATCAAGAGATCATGAAGCATGTTCCTGATCATGGCTGTTGTTTTCACTGGTCTGAAGTGGACCCAGTAGGAACCATGCCATTGGTTCATTTGTTTTCCCTTTTCCTGCATGAGGCTTGTCTTACAATCTTAAATCCTGCTTCTGAAAATAAATAAATGGGTAGCCTTCCACTGTCCTCATTAGAAGTTTTACCTGCCGATCTGTTCAGTTTCTGATTGCTGGTTCTGCAGTAACACAAGATACATTTCTGAGCTTTTCTATATGAACACCGTGGGGCAAATGTACCACCCAACTGTACCTTTTAAATAGTTAATATAATGCTTTAATATTCAGTAATATGAACAATACCTGCTCCCCCACTGTGTGTGCCAATTGCTGATGTTTACCTCGTATTTGCTTCATACTGGATTATTCCATCAAAATGCTCTGCTTTGCTGTCCAATCATTTATTTCACTGTTCCGTTGAACTATGTTGCAAACATATAGTAACTCTTGTAGGCCTGTGAAAGCTAGAGTGCTACATCCAGTTTTCTAAAAAGTATTTTATTTATCCATGTCTTGCATTATCAATATAGATTCCCATTTTACACACGTTACTCTTGAAAGCATCATGTACCTAGCTAACACTACAAAAATGAATAAGATCTATGATGTGGTCAGTGATGAATGTGTAGTCCTGTTGCAGAATACTGTGATACAGGCGGAGCCAACATGGTGACCTACAGATGTTTTGGACTACAAATCCCATCACCCAACATGGCCAGTGGTCAAGATGATGGGAGTTGTAGTCCAAAGCACATAGAGAGGACTGCACTATGCTGGCTACAGGCTACAGGGCTGGATTCATCAGGCTTCACCAGGCATCTGCTGAGACCCATACTCCCAAAACCACTGCACTGGAGCCCATTGGCTCTTTTGGCTGCCCTTTCTCAGGTAGGCTCAAAGCTCACAGGGAAAGTGGTCTGTGGTAGAAGGTCTTATGAGCAGCATATCATCAGGTAAGCCAGTCATGCCATAGAATCATAGAATTGTAGAGTTGGAAGGGACCCAGACGATCATCTAGTTCAACTCCTTGCAATGCAGGAATCCTGCCCAGAGCTATCCCTGAGTGGGCTCAAACCACCAACAGTCCCATGGGAAGGCTTTTAACGTGGGCCTCTGTATTGTTTCTCCTAGCTAAAGGAATGTGGGCAGGGGGGAGGGGAGCCTGGGCTGTATTTAGTGGGGGAAATACATTGGGTGACAGACCTATGATCTACTGGACAGCCTTGGGTGTGACACAGAGTGGAAGCATGAATGACTCATACTTTCTCTTAGAATGCTTCCACATTGCTCCTGAAGTCAGGAGATGAACATAAAAAGAAGGTAAAGGACCCATGGATGGTTAAGTCCAGCCAAAGGCAACTATGGGGTTGTGGCACTCATCTCGCTTTCTGGCCAAGGGAGGTGGCGTTTGTCCACAGACAGCTTTCTGGGTCACGTGGCCAGCATGACTAAACCGCTTGTGGTGCAACAGAAGACCATGACAGAAACCAGAGCGCACGGAAATGCCTTTTACCTTCCCCATTTATCTACTTGCACTGGCGTGCTTTTGAACTTCTAGGTTGGCAGGAGCTGGGACAGAGCAACGGGAGCTCACCCCGTTGCAGGGATTCAAACCGCCAAGCTTCTGATCAGCAAGCAAAAGAGGCTCAGTGATTTAGACCACAGTGCCACCCACATCCCCCCATATCTCCCCGCCAAAGCATATCTCCCCATGCTTTGGAATAACTCTGCATCATATCCAAAGCCTAGGTGGGCCACTGGTTTGATCCAGCAAGCTCTACTATGTTCTTAGCCACCCACAGAGGTGTCCTTATGTCAAGTAGTGCAAGACAATTGTGAAAAATGGAAAGAGTGAATACTGCATGTCCCTTTGTTCAAAGGACTCATATACATATCATGCATTGCCATTACGTCCCTAATTTATACGGTCCCTGCAATACATCTTTCCTCAATGAGAAAAGTGAAGAATGCATTTGCGGGAAGAAGCCTAACCTTTCTAGAACTTCTATAATTTGAATGACTTCTGGATTTTGTATAACAGTCATTTTGAATGAGATGGTAATTGAATTATGAAATATCTCCGCCTTTGTTAGGAAGGGACCTTTCCCCTCTCCTCTGCATATATCTTTCTTTTCAGCTCAAGGTCAGGCTGTATTTGTTACATTTCAGTCTTCTAATGGGAAAAAGAATCCTGCTTAACAGCTGTACCTTCTGGCATGGACAAAAGGTGCCGGGTCATTTAATTTTGTAACAAACACAACACAATTGCTTGAGACTGTGCGATGGCTGATTAATGATCAGTGGAGAGGGAGAAGAATCAGATGATGTCTCAACTCCTTCTGGGAGCCAATGCACAGATTCTTTTCAGATGTTCTGAGAAGGGAATAAATAATGTGTATTGGTTTGGCTTAAGTGTTCATTGTCAAGGAGGCTCGCTACATACACCAAGCACCCGAACGCGGGGTTAAAAAAGCAATTTGTTTGTTTTTTAAATGCATTAGAAGAATGCTGGAGGGAGCTTGGCCGAAGCAGAGGACTTGAGTTTTCAGTAGCTTGAGATGGATGGCAAAAGCTTCGCCCCATAACAGGGATGAGGACATGTTTACCAGCTTGATGGGCACATTTCCTTTAGTGCAACCATCTGGGCAAGCCTATGGTGTGCAAGATCAGAGTCAAAAGTGGACAGAGCAACAGAAAGTGCAGTCTCTTCTCTTTGGCGATCACTTGTAGCCGAGTAAGATTGTCTTCCATAAACACAGTTTTAACAATGAGTCCGTAAGTGACTGTGGAGGCCAGTTCTGGATCCACACGTGCTTCCACAGTGGGGACATTGGTTTCTGGGCGGGAGTGGATCATGGTGTGGATTTGCCAAGCATGCCTTCCTCTTAGCATGTTTCTCCCTTGCGTCCTGAGTTTGAGTGTCTTCAAAGCCCACAACACCTTTGGTAAAGGCTGTTCTCCAATTGGAGCACTCGGAGGCAAGTGTTTCCCAATTGTTGGTGTTTATACTACATTTTTTAAAATTTGCCTTGAGGCAGTCTTTAAACCTCTTTTGTTGACCACCAGGATTACGCTTACCATTTTTAAGTTTGGAATAGAGTAGTTGCTTTGGGAGACGATAATCAGGCATCCACACAACATGACCAGTCCAATGAAGTTGATGTTGAAGAATCATTACTTCAACACTGGTGATCTTTGTTTTTCTCAGTACACTTGTATTAGTTTGCCTGTCTTTCCAAGTGATGTGTAAAAATTTTCAGAGACACCACTGATTGAATCTTTCGAGGAGTTGGAGATGGTGTTTATAAGTGGTCCATGTTTCACAAGCATACAGTAAGATTGGTAGCACAATAGCTTTGTAAACAAGCATTTTGGTTTCCCTGAGAATGTCCTGGTCCTCAAACACTGTGTTTCAATTGGGAGAAAGCCGTACTCGAAGCTCAGGCGATGCTGGATTTCAGCATCAATGTCGGCCCTTGTGGAAAGATAACTGCCCAGGTAGGATTGACATTATCCAACGTTCTACCATTGAGTTGGTTTTGCGGCACTGCAGAGGGGTTATTTTGTACTTGTTGGTTTTTGCGATGTTGAGCGATAGGCCAAGCTTTTCATAAGCTTCTGCGAAGATATTTAGGATAGTTTGGAGGACATCCTCTGAGCCTGCACACATTATGTTGTCATCAGCATACTGAAGCTCTATGATGGAAGTTAAGGTAACCTTACTCTTTGCTTTCAGCCTGCTCAGATTGAAGAGCTTTTCATCTGTTTGATATATGATTTCTACTTTGGTGGGGAGTTTCCCTTCGACAAAGTGTAGGGTCATGGCAATGAAAATAATGACTAGAGTTGGGGCAATAACACAACACCTGTTTAACACCTGATCCCACTGTGAAAGTGCAGTAGGCTACTTTCTTCACCCACTCAGACACCCTTCTCAATCTTCCACCCAGGCCAGCAAGAAGCATTTTTGCCTTCCACCCTGGCAAAAATCATTCAGGGAGAGTGCAAGGCAGAGTCAGTGAGTGGCGTGGCTTGGGGAGAGGGTGTGTGGACTGAGGCAGTGGAGGCTTGTCCATTAGGGCAAAAGGGGTGCTGCCCCACCAACCTCAGCCTGCCATCAGTTGGCCCTCACCTCTTTGCCTTCTTCCCTGCCTCCAGTCCAGGGGGCAGCACTGCCTGTCAGCTTCCTCTTCCATAGTCTCAGTGTTGTCCCTTGCAGGGCTCAACATGGAGGATGATGGGGGACAAAGCCAGAATGAGTGGGCACTGCCTGTCATTGGCTCTGGCTCTGCCTATCACTGGTTCTGGCTCCACATATTGTTGGGCTCCTTGGCTTCTGCTCCACCAGTCCCAATGGGAAAGTCCCAAGAGCCAGACAAGGGCCTGTGTGGCAGATTAGCAGCCAAATCCAACAGTGCATCTTCTTGCTAGTCAGCATGTGATGGGGTTAAGGCCACAGAGCTGTATTGCTGTCAGGCAGGCCCATACAATAGAAATGCAGTTGGTAGGGAGGGTTCTACGTGATGTCACACCCAGTGGCAAGGGATGATGGGAGTTGTAGTTCAGCAACATCAGGAGGGCAACATCATTCTCGTCATCGAAGAGAATGAAGCTTCTGTTCATGTGCAGATGGCAGCCCCTACACTCACCCTGTTGGATCAGACTGAGTGCATGCAGAAGACCTCATAGAGGAGCAACTGCGGGGAGGGATACCCAGTCCTCTGTGGAAATGGGACATCTCAGATTCACACTCCTTAGATGGTTGTGCTTTGGAATTGACGAAAGAAGGATCGGCAACTTTATTCTCATGCCCTATTTCATAAAGATTAATTTTTGTCCCGGGCACTCAAAGTTTCCTGTCTTCAAGCCAGAGGGCTGCCTGTCACATCAAGGTGGATTGCTTTAAAATTTGTTGGAGGTAGAGAAAGCTTAATATTTCGCCTACTGTAGAAGGTCTTTCAAACTATTATACCTGCGCAGAGCCAAGAGTAGAGAATTCTATAAAGAAATGAATTATTAATGTTGGCTTTCAGAGCAATAGAATCTCTTTACTCCAAGAGTAGCATTTCTTCCCTGATTTCTGACTTTTCCTCTTAATATAAAATACTGACCCCTTGGTAAGGTGTCCTTTTTTGAATCACAGATTTGCTGAGTTTCATAACGTGCTGCCTTTACTTTTAATCAGTGCACAGGTTCAGGATGGGGGGTTTGGGGTGGTCAGATTAAAATCAGAAGTAAATCTCCTTGAATGTTGGCAGAAATAAATAAACCAAACAACTAGGATGTAGAGAATGTGGCTTCCAGCTGAATATAGATGGACTAATGTGTATATATATATATATATATATATATATATATATATATATATATATCAAAGACTTTCTCCTCCCCGCTTCTCCATTTGCACAGATTTCCACCCGGACAAAATTGATTGCCAAAAGGAGGCATAATCCAGTGGCAAAGTTTAACTTTGTAGACCTGGTCACCATTACAGGGGCATGACATTAGAGTTCTTCTAATACACATTCAGGAAATGTTAAAATACTGCACCCAAGAGATCATAGAACCTGACCAGCTTATTGCAGTAGGAGATGCTTATTTCTTTCCTCCAAACCCAAGCATATGGTCCTGAAGACACCACCACACAGGAATGCAAAACATACAGCCTTCTAGATGTTGTATGATCAGCTCCTTTCAACCCCGGGCAGCAACACCCATGGTCAGGGATGATGGGAGTTGGAGTCCAACACCGTCTAGAGGGCTGCAGGAGCCCCCAGACCATAAAAGCTGCAACGTCCCACAAGACAAAAGTGGAAAACGTATGGTAGGAGGGCTTTTGCAATCACACATTAGGTCAGAAACAAGGTAAAGCACATATAGTGTCTCCACTTTCAATTCATAGAGTCTTTTTCACAGTTTACATTCAGTATGAGACACTATTGTCCTAGACTTTTGGGGGAAAGAGAGGAGGGAGAAAGAGGGAGGGAGAAGGTTGGGGATGATTATATTTTCAATCTATTGCATAGTGTTTGTGCAGGGTTTTTTTTGTGTGCCAGCTTCTTGTGTGTAGGTCCTTTAGTTATACAGTGGTACCTCGGGTTAGAGAGGCTTCAGGTTACAGACTCCGCTAACCCAGAAATAGTACCTTGGGTTGAGAACTTTGCTTCAGAATGAGAACAGAAATTGCATGGTGGTGGGAGACCCCATTAGCTATAGTGGTATCTCAGGTTAAGAACAGACCTTGGGAACGAATTAAGTTCTTAACCCGAGGTACCACTGTATAGTTATTTGTTTTTATTGGCATTGCAAGAGATTGGAGGGTCCACTGTTTGGTTGGTTGTGTTCAGTTGGTTGCAGTGTGATTTGTTTGTATATGGGGGTGGGGTGGGGGATGTGATGTCAGGTTAGCCATATTGATTTGTAGGCTCTTGGGGCGGGGAATATTTCATTGTTTTCACCACACCGGGGTGAAGGCATCCTCCTTTTTTTGTTTGTCCCCATGCTAGTTCAAGTTTGTTGGTTAATTTTCCTAGTTGGGTGGTTTCCCCATACATTTTGTTCTAAACCATCTGGCAGTGGTTCTTTAGGGTTTGAGCTGGTGGTCTTTACTCATCCTACCTTGAGATGGCAGGGATTGAACCTGTGGCCTTTTAGAAACCCACTTGAGCTTTCTCCCCTCACATCTTGACCTGGTGTGCCAAATTACTCTCTGTTTTACTACCAAAGAAGTGGCAGAATGCCCACGCTAGTGCCTCATTTGTGATGATTTGCAGAATGAAAGGACACTCACAGATACCTCTCAAGTGAGGCAGGTGCAACAAAGCCCCTCCCCTCACCCCATCCATGAGAATTTCAGAGGAATCTGCCTTTTGATAATTTTCAAAGGCATGCTCTTTCCTCATTAATTGAAGGAGAATTGAGGGGTGAAAAAATGCAGGCGCTGGCACTAGTATGGCACTAATCCAAATTTTTGGCTTGTCTTGCCCCACGGCTTCTCATTCCTAGCTCAGCTTGCCTCTAACTGATGCCCACACAGTTCAGCCTTTATATCAGGGGTCAGCAAACTTACCGTGCCTCGGGCCGGGTGTCTCCAGTGCTGATTGCACGGTGGGCTGGAGGGCAGGAGAGCGTGTGCCCATACGTGTGCACACACACTATTTCCGGTGCACTTCTGGGTCGGAGGAGCACCGGAAATAGCTTGTGCGCATGTGCACGGGCCTCCTCCAATCCGGATGTGCACCAGAAATAATGCTTGTGCATGCGCAAATAATGCTTGCACATGTGCACAAGCTATTTCTGGTGCCCCTCCAACCCAGCAGCACTGGTAAGAGCGAGCAGCGGGGGTCACCGCGGGCTGGATAAACGAGTCCCTCAGGCCTTATCCAGCCTGCAGGCCTTAGTTTGGGGACACCTGCTTTCTATGCTCAAGCCTTTCATGGCAAATGAAATGCCAGGATTGAGAGTTTTTGAGTCCATGTTGTGCTCAGGTTCTGTTTACAGGCTTCGCATGGGCATTTGGTTGTCCACTGCTGCAGATGTGGGATGCTGGACTAGATGAGCTGTACGTTCGCATCAGTTTGAACTGCCTGCAATTCCTTGTCTAGCCAGCTGCAATGGTGGCATGGGATGTAGCAAAATGACATCCCTGTGGTGCCTCATAAATGTTCTAGTATCATTTCTGAAGCTACCACGCCGGAAATATTCTCCCTATACTTAGTATATACTTAAATTTGGCAAACATATCTCATGGGCACCTGTTTGACGTTCATATCTATGACGATTGCCAACATTTGGTCTTGATATTTGAAAACAATGTGTTACTTGTCAAAAGAAGAGTAAACTGCTAACATCTTTATTTACCATATGAACGCAATGTTGCACTTCTGGAATTCACTCAAGATGGACAGACTTGTTATTCCCCCCCTCCCTTTCTGTGTTCACCCCCACCCTGAATCTTGGTGAGGGTTTGAAACCACATGGTTTTCCTTAGTGTTTGAAAGTTGTATTTTGTGTCTTAGTCAGACTTTTGGGAGACAGTGCATCTTATTTTTAAAAAATAGAATTAAATACAAGTAGTGTTTCCCCCCTCTGAAGTTCACAAATCAAATTCAAATATTTACTTACTTGGATACATGCTGACGTTTGCTCTGTTAGAATCTGTGATGTGTATAATATTTTAGGTTAGCTTGAGCCATATGTGGTTTTTTTCTTGCAAATTCTCAAAACAAATGTGAGTATTTATGTCTTTTGTTCAGCTGCTAAACGTGAATCAGCAGGGTTTCCTTTCTGGTTAAGACTTGCTAGTTAGGGTCTCCCAAAGTTCTCTATGATTCCCCCCCTCCATTTGGTTCTGATTACTTCTGACTTGCTCCATGACCCTGAGTTCCAGGCTCCCCGTTCCCCTCAAACCCAGTCCTACTGTGGAAAAGCTACAGTCCTTTACACATTTACCTGGGAGTAAGTTCAGTTGCTACTAATATATGCATTTATATGCACACTTTACCCTAGTATATGCATTTTTGTACATATTACTTGGCTGAAGAAATGCATTGCAAAATTTAGAAAATGCAAATTTCAAATATTGTTGATGTTTTGGTTTATGTATTGTTGCGAGAACTGTAAATTAGGTAGGTTTGCCTTTAAGTGTGAACTGAACTGAATTTTTCCCACATCCCTAACTGCATGGCAAAATTCAGAAAAGTGTGTAATCTGAAAGCTGCATTCCAAGTTGTGTATAAGTCCAGGACTGCAAAAATAGGTTGGTTTGCTTTAAAATGCAGATTCACCAACATACCCTCCATCCCTAACCATGGGTGCTCACAAAATCACATCAAAGCAGCCGCCACCAGGGGAACAAAGGAACAGCAATGAAGCAAATGTTCATGAGCTGAGTGGGTTCCCCACTCCTACCCCTGAGTAATTTTCATTGAACATGTTACTTTTAAAATATTAAATCTGAAGGGTATTTGGCCGAACCCAAATCACCAGTGTAAATGTGGTGAAATTTATTCTTTTTACCTCACTTTGCTTTCTGCTAAAGTAGCACTTCATTGTTTCTTATGGGTATCCATAAAGCATTAGGTTCTGAAAGTTTCCCTCTTTGACATGGAAGGAAATAGAGAAATACACTTGGTATTACGATTATATTCCTGTTGGGAAAGTATTTAAATGCTGAATGACAAAAATAGTTCTGCAATGTAACAATCTGTCTGAGGTCTCACTTTTATTGATCAGAATGTCAAAGAAATCATTCTAAAAAGTTGCAGTGGCCTTGATATAATCCAAGCTGTTTAACAAAAATGGATGCAGTTTTCAGACTGTATTAGATTATTCCCTTTAATCTTGCTTTCCTTTTATAATCAGGGCAAAATCAATTAAGATTTTATATAGGCAGGCCATTAAAAAAATGGAGCCATGGTTTATAGGCAGTACAAGGAAGTTGCTGATATCGAGTTACCTATAATTTAAGTGTGATTATTTGAGTTAAATCCTCCTTTACTGCTTTAAAATCTCTTTGGTTTCACCCAAGATGTCAGCAATTTGGTGTCAGAGTCCCATTAACTGTCAGAATGTGAAAAGATAGTGATTCAAAAAATGAGATATAATGAAGTTGAGTAACCTCTCCATATTCTAGCATTAATTAGTGTCAAGACCACTGAACCTGGGTTCCTGGGCTGCCCAAGACCCAAATGAAGAACACATACAGGCTGCCTCTCACACAGGGAACCTTCATCATCTCCTACCATGCCTTCCTAGCCCAAGAATGAGGCTATTCTCAGTGTCTGAAGACAAACCCTCAGTGTTTCTCTCCAGAAATGGACAAAGGCCGCTTAAGGAACACAGAAAACTCTTCCAGGGAGGTGTGGGTAACTAACTCTAGAACAGATCTTTCTGACTTCAGATTTCAGCTCTTTGCTGAAGCAACACCCATCCCATATTTGCCATAGGGGAGAGAAACACTGTACAGCCTCTGGAGTTCACTGGGAGCTGTCCATGGTCCTAATAAGGCTTACTTAGATGTGGCTGTTCCTTGCCACACCAAGCTACATGCTCCAGATACTGACTTTACTAGATATGACCGTGCTTTAGTGGACGTGTCCCTGCTTATTGTGACTTTATCTGATATGACCTCACTAGAGGTGATGGGAAGCTGCTGAAGTAAGCCATTGAGAGCTTCAAGACCAGACCAAACAGGATAATTAGAAATCCCCACTGTTCGGATCAATATTCTGCAAACACCAGAGCTTAGCCCAAACTCTCGCAATTTTCATTTAGATTCTGAACAGTGCCAAAACAAAAACAAAAACTCTGCAACTTATTTTAAGAGATGTGGGACACTTTTGGAAACATTTGCAGATTGCTTTTATTTGACAATTTTGGGCTGACCCAAAACACCCACCTCCCATTTGTCCCTTGTTCATGTGCAGAAAATTACAGGCCAGTAGTTACAGCTAGAGAGAGAAACTGAGGCAGTCATTTTGTATTGTCTCAAGCTTGATGATTTTTGTTTCCTTTGACTTCCGAAAGAAACTTTGCCACTGCCAGTGTAATATCGTTAGAGGTGTCATCCAAAAGATATTGAATATGGGAGGCTTCAGATTTTCCCGGCAGATTTGCCAGTAAGGGTTTGATCAGTTGGTCCCTTGCTTGCTTGTACTGCCCACAATGCAGTAAGATATGCTTCATGCAATCAACGTCCTGAGAACATAAACAAAGCCTATTCTGATAAAGGATGCCTCTCAGTCTACCATTTAGCACTTCCGAAGGAAATACATTTAGTCTGGCTTTGGGAAATAAATGCCAATAGGTTGGTACAGACAGGTTCCTAAAATATGAGGATATCTGAAAGTCGTACCCATATTGGATTCCTGCTGCTACCAGGCCACAGATTACATGAGATAGAGATCGCAGGTCGCTATGTGAAATGCCCCAAAGCCTTTGCCTTAGGGATTCAAGAGCAGTATCATAGCCCAGATCAGGGGTTCGCAAGGTTTACCGGCCATGGGCTGGATCACTCCCACAGAGACTGTCTGTGGGCCAGACTGGCGCAGCGTGATGCCGGAAATCGCGTCTGTGAATGTCTGCGGCACCGTAAATCTCTTCTGCGCATGGCCAGACGCCAAAAATTGTGCCTGCGCAGAAGTGATTTTTGGCGTCTGGACATGCACAGATGCAATTTCTGGTATCTGCACGTGCGCAGATGCCATTTCTGGTGCCACTCGGTGAGTCCCCGCACTGCACCGTGCTGCGCTGGTTTAGCGCAGCACACAGGGGACTTGCCGAGTGGGCGGCTTGGTTTGCGGGTGACTCGTGGGCCGGTAAAACGGTCTTCATGGGCAGCATCCAGCCCATGGGCCGCATGTTGCCGACCCCTGGCCCAGATGATACAAGAGGGATGATGGCAGTCCAATTGAGGTGGCTTTTCTGGCCATAGTTTTCAGCCATGGGCTGATAAGCTCCTCGTTGGTTAAATGTAGAAATAATCCCTTCCCCAGGCCAAAAACTGAGATCTTGAGCCATTATTTACTGATGTCTAGTGATACCATCATGCCAGGTGAACTCCTCTTTACTAGGTGGTATCAGTGTTTGAGGCAGGAGAAAAAAATGGAAGTGGGGTGCTCAGAGCAGATGCCGGCCTTATCCACACTATATATTTGAATCAGTACCATGCCGCTTTGAACTGTCATGGCTTTCTCCAATTGATCCTGATTCAGACTGACCATCTCCATAGTTCCCCCGGAAAAGGGATTATTAAAGCACTTTGGTAGCTCCGGAAGGGGAATAGGAGCCTCTTATTACAACTCCTAACATTTCCCAGCAATCTTAACACCCTTCCCAGGAATCCTTGGGGGAAGCCATGGTATGCTAGTGCTTCAAAGGGATAGTACAGATGTGGCCTCATTTACGAGGCCCTCATGGCTTATCACATGGCTATAAGTCCACCTGAAAAGAAGTGGGATGCAGGTCACTCTAAGCACGGGTGATATCTGACTGCTCCACAAAGCATGCTGACACAACAACTGGGGAAGGAATGTAGGAAGCTGTCCTACACTGAATCCAGACCATTGGCCCATCTAGCTCAGTATTGTCTACAATCACTGACTTCAAATAGTAGGCTCTCCAAGCCTGACCTAGCTATGCTGGGGATTGAACCTGGGAGCTTTCCCATGCAAAACAGATGCTCTACCACCAAACAACAGCTCTTGCTCTGGAGGCGTGACGCTGAAGCAGCAGAAGGAGAAAACAATGACATCGAAGTATATTTCTAAAGCTGAATGTTTGCACAATCTAAGTAACCTTGCAGGGGATGGGAATGTGCTATGCCTAAATAGCTGAAAACCAGGTACACCTTATGCCAGAGACTACTTTTGCAGTTTGTAAGATTATCTATTGCCTCTTGTGACCATAGGTCCTCACTATATTGATTTACTTTTTAATTTGAGTTTATATTCCACCTGAGGCCTGAGGTTTATGGAATGTAACCACACTTTATTAAATTTAAAATAACCATCCAGCTTGCTGAAAGCTTCACTTGATGTCCATAATATGCTCATGCTAGA